>NC_142477.1:71552716-71879591 GCF_049115385.1 Moschus berezovskii
ATTTACAATGGTTGGAAACTATTTTAATTTCAAAACACTGTGAAAGCCAAAGTTTTTTATTTTGCTGCCTGGTCCTTAGGCATCTAGTTTTCTGGGTTGTGGGGTGGGGGAGCAATGAATGGACTTGTAAGGAGAGGAGGAGTTGGTCCAGTTGACAACAATCCCTTAGAGATCTCTCTGGGGAGATATGGAGGCAAAGAGATGAATACGGAATGAAAGGAGATGGACACTAGGGATATTCGATGCGGGAGGGGAAGCCACGCACCAACTCAGGGTCTACATGGCAGACAGCACGTTCCAAAGGGGAGATGACAAGGTCAGCTTCAGGCCGTGGGTGGGTCATTGTCCGGATGCTTCCTGAGGACCCCTCTAGCTCTGTATTTCTATCCCTGCTTGAGCCCCAGTTGGGCTAGAATATGGGGGTAGAAGGTGCTAAATAACAGGACCCTGCCCTTCAGCAGTTCTTGACACAAGATCATTTATCAGCTACAGATGAAGAAAATGTCAATCTCAGTACTTTTCTCTTGCACTAGGGAAGTCTGGAGGCAGGCAGATGGTCCAGAATTGTTGGACAACTCCACAATACAACAATCAGAGATTTAAGCTCTTGCTCTCTGTCTTCTTTGCCATGCTCACCAGGTAGCTTCTATCTCATGACTCAAGATAACTTCCAGAGTGACTGCCATCACTTCTTCATCCCACCCAACAGGGAAGAAAAAATAAATCAACAAAATAAACGGAAGAGCACTTCTTTTGTGCCATTAGCCGTAACTCAGTGATATGGTCCCACTGAGCTGTCAGGGTGGTGAGAATTATCTTTATTCCACGTGCCCAGGTATAATCAGAGCTTCTGACACCAAGGCAGAAGGGGTAAATAAACTTCCTGTACCAATGGAGAAGCGATGAATAAATACCACAGGGCTACAAGAAGCCCTGGCCTCAGATGGGGCAGAATATAGTCTGGTTGCGGGTATTTGGGGGACTGAGTGTCCTTTGTAGCCCCAGGCCTCTGAGATTGAATCATCAAATGAGAGGACCAAGGCCTTGTCTGAATTCCAGCAAATTTATCAAACAAAGCCTTTATCACAATGAGCCCACAGAGCAGGGGAGGGGAGAGTGTGACGATCGCAGACAACTCTGGCTCCAGAAACCACATCAGTAGGGGGCCAGTGGGAAATAGTGCATTTGGGAAGCCTGCATAAGCACACACGTCCACACAAACACACGCACATAGACACCTACCACTCCAACAAGTCAGCGGGTGGAACAAGGGAGTCAGCGTGGACTGGCTCGCAGCTTTTGGCTGAGTCACTTTACCATCTCAGAGGTTCAGTTTCCTTGTCCATAAATGAAGCCAGGAAGACCCTCACTGCCTGTGTATTGATTACATAAGAAAACACATCAGAAGCAACTACTACAACTCCCTGCAGCTGGCAGCTGGAGACATGCTGGTTTCCTTTTGACTTTCACATCAGTTTCACAAAACACAATAGCCTGTGGATTTTTCATAGAAGAGAAAGCTTTGCCTATGACCTAGGTATTAGAAATGATTGACCATATGACTGGGAACCCAAAGGACACAGGGCCAGTTAGTTTCACCACATTAACATACACTTGCCAACCTCGTTAATATGGGTTACTCACTCTGACTGATATTTATTGTCCTGAGTTGGGCTTTGTGTGAGAAACACTCAGCAGAGCTTCCAATAAATGCCCGGCTATATTTGGAAAGTGGCTGTCATGATTTCTGCAAGGAAGGACACGTGCATCCTTTGTGACTAAAAGGGAGAGCCCTAGAAACCTTATTTAGAAAAAACAAAGCCATCAGCCCCCCTCTGCTCTCCATTGCCCTTGGTGTGGAGGTGACTGTGTAGCCTCCCACCTAAGGGGCCAGCCAAAGAGCTGGGAGCTGCCATGTCATTCTGAGGTCCTGACAGAGAAAGTTTCTCCCTGAAGTCAAAGGTCTGCATGGCCCAGGCGTGGAGCTGTGCGGTCTATTTGGAGCTAAGTTGTGGACATGCTGGCAACTGGGAAGGGTGACTTGGATTGAAGGCATTGCCTTGGCTTGGGCATCAGCGCACTGGGAAGTAACTATAGTCAATTCAGGGAGGCAGCCCGGGTGTCACCCGGGGAAGGGGCTGGGTGTCTGTCACCTGTTGGCAGTTTGTAAAACTATTTGGAGAGGACAGCTACTCTGTAAGAGATACTGGTGAGACTCCTAAGTCAGAGGGTCCCCCCTGGCAGCCCGGAGACCCTTGGTCTCCTTGGAGCCTTCTCCCATGGCCCAGGAGGGCCAGCTTTCATCTTAAGGGCTGCCCCTTTCCTCCATAGGTGAGAGAGCATGTGTCAGACAGACGGACAACTCAGGAAGAAGAGCAGCATCTTCCAAGATCTCCCGGAAGCAGAGACCATTCACTCCTCTCCTGTGGACCCTCACTCACCCTCCCTGGTCTCGTGGCTCAGCGAATGGCTGCATCACCTACTCCACTGTGCAGGATTTATAAACCCTGGCATCAGCCTCCACAATTCGACAGACTTGTTCCTCCTTATCTTCCACTTAACATGGGCCGCGTGTTGATTGAATTCATCTTCTCTTCTCCTCTAGATTTTTCTACCCTGGCCTCCCTCCATCCTCTGGGCAGCTGGGGACCCTGACTGGCCTCCCTGCCTCTTGGTTGTGTAAGACCTCTTAGTTTCCACACCGTCCGTCCGTTCAGTTGCTCAGTCGTGTCCGACTCTTTGCGACCCCGTGGACTGTAGCCTACCAGGCTTCTCCGTCCATGGGATTCTCCAGGCAAGAATACTGGAGTGGGTTACCGTTTCCTTCTCCAGGGGATCTTCCCGACCCAGGGATCGAACCCGGGTCTCCCGCATTGGAGGCAGACGCTTTAACCTCTGAGCCACCAAGGAAGCCCACACGGTCCCTAAAGAACTTCTGAGAACTGTGTCGGCTCATTGCCCTTTGCTTTTATCCAATTTATTTTAAGCCAGAGTTTTTTATGGCTCTTATCGATTATACATGTGAGATGTGGTGGCCATAGGCTTCTTCAGGGAAAATGTCAAAAATTTCAGATGTGAACAGCGTCAAAATTGATCATTCCTTTTAATTCCTTTATCTGAATCCTTTCTCCTAGATCTGCTGTCATTCATTTTCGTGTATTCTTACTGACTTTTTCTCTCTGTATTTGCATGCAGACTCACATAATTTGGGGGTTCTAGAAATCTAAGTGGGATCCCACTTGGCATTTTGTTCCATAGCTTGCTATTTCTCTTGAACAACATCCCTTGGGAGCTCAGGGCTCCTCTTTATTGCTTTTGTAAGCTGCCTGCTACCCCATAGTATGGGCAAATCATGATTTACTGAACCTAAGCCACTGAGAACAATCAGGTTGTTTAAATTTCAGTTATTCAGCAACACTCCAGTGAAGATCCTTAATGACATATCTCTCTTCACGTGTATTTTTGTCAGGGTGATTCCTGTGAATGAGATTTCCAAGTCAGAAGGTGAACAACTTTTTTTTTAATGTTTATTTTATATTAGAGTATAGCTGGTTTACAATGTTGTATTCGTTTCAGGTGTACAACAGTGATTCAATGCTGCATATAGTCACCTCTTTTCAGATTCTTTTCCCATATAGGTAATTACAGAGTACTGAGTAGAGTCCTCTGTAGTATACAGTAGGTCCTTGGTGATGGTCAATGGACTAGCTCTTTAGCATGCAGCTGTGGGGACTGTTTGCCTAGATCACTCACAGCCGTGGGGCGGCGAGGCAACGAAGGCCGGGCTCCGTATTCAGGTCTGGCCAGGCCTCCTACTCATACGTGCATCCCTCCCGCGCCTGCCTGAGCCAGACTTGCCTCCATGGTCTCTCACCTTGTGAGCAGGGCACAGCGAAGTGTCCCCTTCTCCTCCTCTGCCTTTCTGGCTCCCACTTATCAATTAAGACCCAATTTCATTGACTCTGAACTATCTTCAAAATAACCCCGTCTGAACTCTCACGGTGCTTTGCTCACAAACCTTTACTTTGGCACAGGGCACGTTGCAATTACAGTGGTTTGAGTTTCACCCCCCTCTCAGTCCTGAGCAATTCAAGGGCAAGGTCTGGGTCTTGTTCTTGTTTACATCCCTGGTGCCCAGCACTGAGCCTGGTCAAGCAAATACCCAGCAGATGATTGCTGCAAGAAGGAAGAAGTGGATGAAGGAGTGAGCTTGTGTTCCCAGAGACTTCCTGGGCACAAAGGAATTTCTGGTCCTGACCAGTTTCTAGGTGAGAAATGGCCAATTTTGTCCCCTATTTCAAAGGTATGGCAACAAAGGTCCATCTAGTCAAAGCTATGGTTTTTCCAGTAGTCACTATGCATGTGAGAGTTGGACTATAAAGAAAGCTGAGCACCGAAGAACTGATGGATTTGAACTGTGGTGTTGGAGAAGACTCTTGAGAGTCTCTTGGACAGCAAGGAGATCCAGCCAGCCCATCCTAAAGGAAATCAGTCCTGAATATTCATTGGAAGGACTGATGCTGAAGCTGAAACTCCAATACTTTTGCCACCTGATGTGAAGAACTAACTCATTGGAAAAAACCCTGATGCTGGGAAAGACTGAAGGCAGAAGGAGAAGGGGACAACAGAGGATGAGATGTTTGGACTTAATGAATTGAGTACATCACCAACTCAATGGCCATGAGTCTGAGTAAACTCCAGGAGGTGGTGATGGACAGGGAGGCCTGGCGTGCTGCAGTCCATGGGGTCGCAAAGAGTCGGACACGACTGAGCGACTGAACTGACTGACTGACTGTCCAAGGTATGTAGTGTGGTAGAAGGAACAATACTGCCCAGGTGGCGCTAGTGGTAAAGAATCTGCCTGCCAATGCAGGAGATGCAAGAGACACAGGTTTGATACCTGGATCGGGAAGATCTCCTGGAGGAGGAAATGGCAACGCACTCCGGTATTGTTGCCTGGAGAATCCCATGGTCAGAGGAGCCTGGCTGGGTACAGTCCATGGGGTTGCAAAGAGTTGGACCCAACTGAGCATTTAAGCCACACATGGCTGAGGGCGGGGTGAGGCAGACAGAACAATGCTCCCTCACCCAAAAGCTCATATCCAGAACCGTGAATGTTGCAGGTATAGGGTTTATTTTTTTCTTTTATTTTGCAGTTTAACTTTTTCTTTTACAATCAGAATATGCACAGCACATGCAATGCTCCATCTAAAGTAATACAATCAGCAATACTGAAGCTACGGTCACTGGAGTTCCAACGTTTACATTCAGCAAGCTTAAATCCCTCCTCACCTGATTTTTTAAAAATTGAGATATAATTGACATATAACACTGTAGTAATTTTAGGTGTATAACAAAATGATTATAATGATTCAGTGCAAGTATATGCTGCCAAATAGTCACCACAGTAAGTCTAGTTAATAGTTAATATCCATTGCCACACAGTTACAGAATTTTTTCTCTGGTGTTCCCCTAACAACTTTCAAATATAGAAAATAGTATTGTCAACCTTTTTTTTTTGTCCCTCAGTCGTATCCGACTCTTTGCGACCCCATGAATCACAGCACGCCAGGCCTCCCTGTCCATCACCAACTCCTGGAGTTCACTCAGACTCATGTCCTTCGAGGCGCTGATGCCATCCAGCCATCTCATTCTCTGTTGTCCCCGTCTCCTCCCGCCCCCAATCCCTCCCAGCATCAGAGTCTTTTCCAGATGTTTAAAAGTTTATTTATTAACTGAAAGTGTTGCTTGCTGATAAAACTTGCCAAATGCTACCACTGAAAAGTCACTGATTATGCCAATACAGCAAAGGTAACCACATGTTTGAAGAGGGCAATATGCCATATGCTGCTGCTGCTGCTGCTAAGTCACTTCAGTTGTGTCCGACTCTGTGCGACCCCACTGACGGCAGCCCACCAGGCTCCCCTGTCCCTGGGATTCTCCAGGCAAGAACGCTGGAGTGGGCTGCCATTTCCTTCTCCAATGTGTGAAAGTGAAAAGTGAAAGTGAAGTCGCTCAGTCGTGTCCGACCCTTAGCGACCCCACGGACTGCAGCCTACCAGGCTCCTCCATCCATGGGATTTTCTAGGCAAGAGTACTGGAGTGGTTTGCCATTGCCTTCTCCAATATGCCATATACCCACTGAAAAAAAGAAATACACAAACTGAACAAAACCCGTGCAATAAACATCTGAGAATCTGAATGCTTCATATCACTGTTTTGATGTGTTTCATTCCTATC
The DNA here is from genome assembly GCF_049115385.1 of Moschus berezovskii. Taxonomy (NCBI): domain Eukaryota; kingdom Metazoa; phylum Chordata; class Mammalia; order Artiodactyla; family Moschidae; genus Moschus; species Moschus berezovskii. The sequence continues at coordinate 71,558,957 of NC_142477.1, forward strand.
TTACGACAAGTGTATCAAAACCTTGGAATGATTTAATTCAAGTTTCCAATTTCGTTTTTACTAATATCAGAAAGTTACGTTATACAGCCAATGCTAGATCTGCTTGCTATAAACAAAGGAACTTTGCAGATACGATTGCAGCACAGATCTTAAGAAGGAGAAGTTATCATGGACTATCTGGATGGGTCCTAAATGACATCAGACATGTCCTTAGAAGAGGGAGGCAGAGGGAGATTTGTCACAAGCAGGTGCTGTGACCATATAGGCAGAGCCTGAGTGATGCATCCACAAGCCAAGGCACGCTGGCAGCCACCAGAAGCTGTGAAAACCTAGGGAGGAGGCATGGGTTGGCCTACTTCTTGATTTCAGCTTACTGAAACTGATCTCTGATGTCTGGCTTCCCGAACTGAGAAAGAACACATTTCTGTGTCTTTAAATAATTTTATCTTATTTATTTCTTTGTTTTTGGCTGTACTGGGTGGGTCTTCATCACCATGTGGGCTTTTCTCTGGTTGTGTAGAGTGGGGGCTACCCTTTGTTCCTGTGTGTGTGGGCTCTCACTGTGGTGGCTTATCTTGTGCGGAGTACCGGCTGCTTGGCATGTGGGCTTCACGTCGTAGTGAGTGGGCTCTAGAGCACAGGCTTGAGAGTGTGACTCACAGGCTTAGTTGCTGCACAGTATGTGGGATCTTCCCAGATGCTAACTTGTGTCAGAGATCACAGGACACCAATACATGAAATGTGTTCCTAATGGTTGAGACGATGCCAGATGCTGTGCAGGCTTCTCACATATAGGGACACAACTCTTTCATCAGAGCTTTTGGGGTCCCTTCACAAACTAGATTGAGGCAATATGAAAACCGTGCAGTGAAATGGCATCTAGCTAGGATTTTTTGCTTAGAAACTTAAGCTGTAAAAGTGAGAAGGTGGGGGTGGGAGACTCAGGCAGAGAGCAAATTTAGCTGTGGGAAACATGGGGAGAGTTATGAATGCATGAAGACCGACCTGTAAGTGGTGGTCTGTGGTTATCCGTACTCAGCTGGAGATGTCGCGCGATTCCCTAACTCTTCTATATTTGGGATTGTTGGACTAGATTGTCTTAATGCTGAAGTTATGTCTTGGCAGTTAACTTGGTAAATTTGGAAGGAATATTGACTTACTGGCCTCTTTTATACTACTACTATTATTATTACAGCATGCAGTGGTCCCACAGTGATCATTCAAAGAGTTAATGTAGCTTTCCAGAAGTTCTTAATGTATTTTTAGCACTGTAGGAATTTGGCCCAATACAATCACAGGGCTATCACTTTTATGAGGGTGATTTTTTTTCTTGCACAAATGTTGCATCCACAGTAACATCAAAAATGGGTAACAATCTCACCCAAGCAATTCTTGCCCATATTCCTTTCCTGTCTCTATTCATTCACAGACAAATTTCTTATCATCTCAATTATAGCTTAGGTGCAATTTTGTAAAATTCTCTCTCTTTCCTTTTTGATATTCTAGCAAAAACATTTTTCCAAAATGCTAGAAAAAGCCTGGGTCAAAGTCTTTTGAATGGATGCCCCAAACTAATGTGACAGTTACTCTACTGTTGAGCATTTTGATGGTTTCTGATTTTTTCATTGGTATACATAAGTCTTCAAGATAGAATGGTCTTCCTTTTGGATTATTTAGCTCGGTAAATTTCCAAGCCTGGAATTACTCAGTCAAATCATATGAAAATTCAGTTCAGTTCAGTTCAGTCGCTCAGTCGTGTCCGACTCTCCGCGACCCCATGAATCACAGCACGCCAGGCCTCCCTGTCCATCACCAACTCCCGGAGTTCACTCAAACTCATGTCCACAGAGTCGGTGATGCCATCCAGCCATCTCATTCTCGGTCGTCCCCTTCTCCTCCCGCCCCCAACCTTTCCCAGCATCAGAGTCTTTTCCAGTAAGTCAGCTCGTCGCATGAGGTGGCCAAAGTATTGCAGTTTCAGCTTTAGCATCAGTCCCTCCAATGAACATCCAGGATTGATCTCCTTTAGAATGGACTGGTTGGATCTCCTTGCAGTATAAGGGACTCTCAAGAGTCTTCTCCAACACCACAATTCAAAAGCATCGATTCTTCGGCGATCAGCTTTCTTCACAGTCCAACTCTCACATCCATACATGACCATGGGAAAAACCATTGTCTTGACTAGACGGACCTTGGTTGGCAAAGTAATGTCTCTGCTTTTTAATATACTATCAAGGTTGGTCATAACTTTCCTTCCAAGGAGCAAGCGTCTTTTAATTTCATGGCTGCAATCAGCATCTGCAGTGATTTTGGAGCCCCAAAAAACAAAGTCTGACACTGTTTCCACTGTTTTTCCATCTATTTCCCATGAAGTGATGGGACCAGATGCCATGATCTTTGTTTTCTGAATGTTGAGCTTCAAGCCAACCTCTTCACTCTCCTCTTTCACTTTCATCAAGAGGCTTTTAAGTTCCTCTTCACTTTCTGCCATAAGGGTAGTGTCATCTGCATATCTGAGGTTATTGATATTTCTCCCAGCAATCTTGATTCCAGCTTGTGCTTCTTCCAGTCCAGCGTTCCTCATGATGTACTCTGCATATAAGTTAAATAAGCAAGGGACTTTAGTTTTTAACAGATACATACTGCTGTACATAAAATAAACAACAAAGCAAGACCTACTGTATGGCATAGGGAAATATATTCAATATCTTATAATACTCTACCATGGAAAAAAAATCTGAAAAAGTATATATATATATATATATAATTGAATCACTTTCCTGCATACCAGAAACTAACATAAGGATGGAAATCAACTATGCTACTGCTGCTGCTTAGTCACTTCAGTTGTGTCCCTCGCTGTGTGACCCTATGGACTGCAGCCAGCCAGGCTCCTCTGTCCAAGGGATTCTCTAGGCAGGAGTACTAGTGTGGTTTGCCATGCCCTCCTCCAGGGGATCTTCCCCACCCGGGGATCGAACCCAGGTCTCCTTCATTGCAGGCAGATTCTTTACAGCTGTGCCACAAGGGAAACCCTGAAAATCAACTACATTTCAATTTAAGAAAATCATATGAAAATGCATATGTTTGAAATACAGTGCCAAATTATTTTTCAACAAGCCTGAATGAATTAAACCTGACCAATACTTAGGCTGGTGTGTTTCAGTTTCTCCCTCACCTTTTCCAGCATGAGCTGTTACCATTATTTTCCACTGAATTTATTTAATATTAAACAGCAAATTCGTGTTATTTCCACTTGCATTTCTTTGAGTGTTCTCGAAGGTTGAATAGTTTTTCATGTTTGGCCCTTAATTGTACACATTATGGCTGTTCTTAGCTGACTTAAAAATTCGGGTCTGAACTTCTTTTTCCAATCAAGTTAAACTCACTTTTAATATCCAAATATGTATCGATTTTGTCTACTATATTTACTACAATGTTTTGAACTTTTCAGTCATTTCTTTTCTTTGTTAATCAAATTAGAGTCATTTAGGAAGTGATAGCTCATGCTTTGAAGTCAAACAGATAGGAATTCAAATCCCACCTCTACCACCACTTTAACCTAGGCAAGCACTTAACATTCCTGAGCCTCAGTTTTCTTATCTGCAAAATGGAGACATCACTGTCTCCTCTGCTTGGGGCTGGTTTTCTTTTCCAGACTGCTTTTGCCTTCTTTTTTTTTTTTAGTGTTGTTTCTCCCTCCACCCCCACCCCTCACACAGAAGTTTTACATGTTTACACAGTTGACTCTGTCTTTTTTGGTTTTTCTTTAAAGTTCCCAGTGAACTGTCTCTGGTGCATGTTCTCAGGATCACAAATGATTACAGCTCTTTGGTGCTCAAATGTGTTCCAGATGGGCCACGCTCACATGGTAGCATTGGTTCTGGGCCGGCTTTTCAGCACGTAGGCTCCTACTGTCATCCAAGGGGTGGTGTCTAGACTCGGAAGGTAGAGGTTTTCCAGGGCAAAAGGGAAAATGAAAGGGGGTTACTCGAACCCTGATGGAATTGCCCATCAGTGCCCTCAAATGAAAGTTAATACTGTTCCAGCCACGGACAAGAATGTCAAGAATGCTTTGTAAAGTTTTATCTCTTTGTAACTCTCCGTTTTAATTATTGTCAGGGGGTGACCTACATGCTTGCCAAGGAACTTTCACCCTCTACCCCCATGCTGGTGAGAGCTGTGATCCACTGGGGTACCGAGCCCCTGCTCCCCATTTTTCTACCTTTCCCTCTGCCATCTGATGATGGGAGAGCTGGCCTTTGGGGCTAGCTGCACTGAAGCTGGTGCAGTTTGATTCTGTCTCCGCCATCCTCTAGTGATAGCGAAGTCTCTTGTGCCCTCAGAGCCTTAGTTTCTTCAGCTATAAAATGGGAATAAGGCTACCAATCTCAGTGTGTTGGTCGTGGTGTTTAAATGAGTTCATAGGTGTGGTTAAGGGCTGAGGTGAGGGTGAACATCATCTCTCTGCCCAGTTCATGACAAATTTGACCATGATTCTTACCCAAAATCTTTGAATGACTATTTGATTCTCGAGACTTTACACCATCTGACTCATGCTCCTCTCTCCAATTCTATTTTTAGCTCTGCTGCTTCTCAGCCATGTGGTCAGAGTCCAGTTATTTAATCTTTTTGTGTTCACATTCCCCATCTGTAAAATGGGATAATAATCCTATTTCATTGGGTTTTTGTAAGGATTTAATCAGCTGCTATGTGCAGAGTTCAGGGGAGTACATGGTATCTATCAGGCATTCAACAACAGCTCTTAGATCATGACTGTTTTCATCTGAATCACCCCCAAGGCACACTGTTCCCTGTGGCCCCATATCTTTGCAGGTACTGGGCTCTTTGCCTTGAAGCCCATTCTCTCCCTTTTTGCTGCCTGCTCATCCCTACGCATCCTTTAAGACTCAGGCCATCTGGGTCTCATCCAAGACACCTGCCCAGCTGAATGAAGTGCCCTCTGTGAGGCCCACACAGCTTGCCATGCTCATTTCTATGGCAGCCTGGTCAAGGGGACTGAACACCAGGTGTGGAATCAGGCTTCAGTCTCAGCTCGGCCGTTTGGTGACTTCACCAGCTGGGACGTGTCCCATAACATCTCTGTGCCTTGTGCTTTCACTCCCCAAATGGATGCAACACTGACTAAATCTTTTGACATTAAAAAGGTAAGATGGAGGCAAAGAGCTTAGAACAGTGTCTGGCATATGAAAAGCACACGATACAAGAAACTATAATATTGACATCACTTCAGTTCAGTTCAGTTCAGTCGCTCAGTCGTGTCCGACTCTCCGCGACCCCATGAATCACAGCACGCCAGGCCTCCCTGTCCATCACCAACTCCCGGAGTACACTCAAACTCATGTCCACAGAGTCGGTGATGCCATCCAGCCATCTCATTCTCCGTCGTCCCCTTCTCCTCCCGCCCCCAACCTTTCCCAGCATCAGAGCCTTTTCCAGTGAGTCAACTCGTCTCATGAGGTGGCCAAAGTATTGGAGTTTCAGCTTACTTATTACACTGTAATTATCTGTATACGTTTTTCCTTCCTCCCCCAAAACTTTGAGCGCCTTCAGAGCAGAAATTTTCTTAGTCATCTCCATTCCCAATATCTGGCACATCAGTTCAGTTCAGTTGCTCAGTCGTGTCCGACTCTCCGCGACCCCATGAATCACAGCCAGGCCTCCCTGTCCATCACCAACTCCCGGAGTTCACTCAAACTCATGTCCATCGAGTCGGTGATGCCATCCAGCCATCTCATTCTCTGTTGTCCCCTTCTCCTCCCGCCCCCAATCCTTCCCAGCATCAGAGTCTTCCCCAATGAGTCAACTCGTCGCATGAGGTGGCCAAAGTATTGGCACATAGCAGTGTTTAATAAATGTTTGCTAAATGTTATTCATCCCAACATGTCTTTTTAAAAATATTTATTGAAGTATATAGCTAATTTATAATGTCGTGTTAGTTTTTGAATATATATATATTCACACACATTCTTTTCAGACTCTTTTCCATGACAGGTTATTACAAGATGCTGAATGCAGCTTCTGTGCTGCACAGTAGACCCTTTTGATTTATCTATTTTATACATAGTAGTTTGCACCTGCTAATCCAAAACTCCCAAATTACTATTTAATATTATTAATATATTTAATATTTTAAAATTTACTCACTTTCTGCTTAAGTGAAGTGTTCAAGCTGCTGGAGGAACAGAGGGCTGGCATCTCAGATGTATTTCAGACGTGACTTTAGACAGGCTGATAACTGCTTGAGCCTCATGAGTTGCTTCATTTGTAAATTGAGAATAAATTTATCAACTTTATGGGAGTTTTTGAGCATGAGGAACAAGGTATCTGAGAGACATACCATGTTCCTCAGTGGAAAACCCAAACACTGTGAAGATGATAATTCTTTCAAATTGTTTGTTTTGTTGCTCAGGCGTGTCTGATTCTTTGTGACCCCGTGGACTGCAGCACATCAGGCTTCCCTGTCCTTCACCAACTCCCGGAGCTTGCTCAAACTCATGTGCATTGAGTCGGTGATGCCATCCCACCATCTCATCCTCTGTCGTCCCCTTCTCCTCCTGCCTTCAATCTTTCCCAGCATCAGGGTCTTTTCTAATCAGTCAGTCCTTTGCATCAGGTGGCCAAAGTATTGGAGTTTCAGCTTCAGCATCAGTCCTTCCAATGAATATTCAGGACTGATTTCCTTTAGGATTGACTGGTTTGATCTCCTTGTAGTCCAAGGAACTCTCAAGAGTCTTCTCCAACATCACAGTTCAAAAGCATCAGTTCTTCAGTGTTCAGCTTTCTTTATAGTCCAACTCTCACATCCATACATGACTACTGGAAAAACAGTAGCTTTGACTGTACAGATTTTGTTGGTAATGAAATGTCTCTGCTTTTTACTATGCTGTCTAGGTTGGTCATAGCTTTTCTTCCAAGGAGTAAGCATATTTTAATTTCATGGCTGCAGTCACCATCTGCATTGATTTTGGAGCCCAAATTAGTTTAGTCAAAAAAAAATCTCAGTGACTTTTTCTTTGAAGTCGACAGAGTGATTCTAAGTTAATTTGGAAGAATTGAGTGAGAATTCTCATTAGATTTTAAAACGCATTTTAAGTTTCTGTCATTAAAATGCAGTAATGTTTGAATAGGGATGGGTGCATAGCTTACTGGACTAGAATAGATTGTCTGAAACCAACTGAGCATGAGACTTGCTCTGTGATGAGGAAGTGCCACAGAAGACTGGATTTGATCAATGAAAGGCATTGGGGAAACTGAGTATTTGAGAAAAAAAGATCATCACCTCACACCACATTTGCAGATAAATTCCAGGTGGATTATAGAATTAAATGTAACAAACAACATACACACAAATTTAAAAAAAAAGCTAGCTAGAAGGGACTATATGTTTGTTTTTCATAGTTAACGTTACAGTCCATCTGGATTATTTTTCCCTCAGAAGAGGAAGTAACTAAGACAGTGGCAATGGGAGCATCTACACATACAAATATAACAATGTGATTATATAAAATTCAGAACGAATTTTTTACTTCAAAAATTATACAATTTTTAAAAAGACAAACGCGGAACATGATAAAAAATAATAAGGGATGAAAATCCTTCCATGTCTAAAGTTATTACAAATCAATATGAAAAACAACCAAACAAAAATAATTCAAATAGGACACATGGAAAAACAGTTCACCGTCCCTAGCAATCAAATAAAAGCAAAATTAAGTCATTATCAGTTAGGTGACTCCCTTGATCAAAATCCCTCAAGGATTCCTCATTGTTTTAGAGATAAAATTCAGAATCAGTAACCCAACACATAGGGCATCTATGTGTTGGGGGCCTGCTTACCTCTCTTCCTGGCCACTTTGCTTAGCATCTGGCCGGAGGCTTGCATCTCATGTTAATCTCTCCATTTTCCTGCACACAATGCTGCCTGAGATTTGCACATACTGTTCCCTTTGTCTGGAATGGCCTTCCCAACCCTCTCCTTGATAGAGTCCCATCTTGTTTTTCTTTCCTTTGGATGCACTGAACAGCTTGTAGTATCTTAGTTCCTTGACTAGGGATTGAAGCCATGTCCCAGGTAATGAAAGCACTGAGTCTTAATCACTGGAGGGCCAGGGAAGTCTCTATCCACCTTTCTAATAGCTGGCGAGCCTAGATTCTGGTTCAGTTTGTTTTGTGCCTCGGCCCTTGGGAAAGAAAGTGCTTGCAAGTGCCTGTCATTTTATGATTCCTCTTAGAGGGGAAGGAAGCAGAGAAAAGGTTGACTTCTTTCAAACTGTGTGACCCACCTCCTTTTTTTTTCTGGGAAGCAGGTGTGAACCTCATTTTGACCCTCAGAGCTGGGATTACAAGGTTAGCTGTTGCTGCTGCTACTAAGTCACAGCAGTCATGTCCGACTCTTTGCGACCCCCTGGACTATAGCCCACCAGGCTCCTCCATTCATGGGATTTTCCAGGCAAGAGTACTAGAGTGGGGTGCCACTGCCTTCTCCAATGAGGTTAGCAGTGAAGGTGAAATTCCTGGCAAGCTTGGATAGAGATCTCCAGAGACAGATTCCACAGCATCCTCCCTTGATGTATTGTGCTCAGTCCCTTGAATTGTGTCCGACTCTTTGTGACCCCATAGATCTCAGGCTGTCAGGCTCCTCTGTCCACGGGATTCTCCAGGCAAGAATAGTGGAGTGGGTTGCCATGCCCTTCTCCAGGGGATCTTCCTGATCCAGGGATAGAACTCGTGTATCCTGCATTGCAGGCGGCTTCTTTACCGCTGAGCCACCATGGAAGCCCCAATATCCTCCCTACTCTGCCTTAACCGAGATCAATGCAGGGTCAGCTCAGAGTCAGGTTGTCCCCAGACCTGGGACACACACAAATTCTTTTTCTTTTCACCTAAAATTCAAACTGAACTGGGCATCTGATATTTTTATTTGCTAACTCTGACCACCCAACCTTAGTCAGAAGCGGAAGAGTGATGCCAATTTTCATGACTTTGGGAGGAACCGTTGCTGGGGATGGGTCTGAGAAGGACAGAGGACTCACTGCTTGGATCCTGAGTGGTGGCTGAGATCCCAGCTGGGAGACTGCTCCACACACAGTGGCTGCTGCATGCCCTCGGTGCCAGTGGCGACCTGGAGAGGGAAGGATTTGTTTCTTTTTAAGCATCAGAAAGCACATGCTTGACACCTGTGGAGTGTTAGGACTCTATAGGCGCAAGTGCGTGGTCTTTTGAACAGGATGGATTTGGGTCTAATCCCAACTGAACTGTGTTGCCTGGGGTTAGCTCTGTAACCACTCTCAGCCACTGTACCACCATCTGTAAAACAGGGATCATAACCACTGCCAAGGGCTGCTGTAAGGATTAAATAAGAAAGCATGGGAATTCATTGAGCATAGCACTTGGCGTAGAGTAGCCACAGGTGTTTTCCTTGGAATATCTAGGGGAAGGAGAGTACCGAAAAAGTTCTACCCCATGCAGCCAAAAGGAACATAGCCTCTGTCATTTTGTTTTCGTATAATGAGATGCATCGCATTATGCCATGTATGTATTGTTAATCCCTACATCAAATATTGTCATTATTCAAAACCCCTCTTCCAAACATCTTCTTTAATCTCTGGATTAAAAGTTGGTAGATAGATCTTACTGTTGCCATTTTAGAGTTCAGGGCATGGAGGTGCAGAGTGGTCAAGGTCACACGGTTGTCAAAATGAAACAGCAGCAGCAGTTGGATCCCTACGTGGGCCTTTCTGGCACTAACGTCTTCCCAGACCTCACCGCAGCTCACCCATGCCTGGTCAGGAGACTCAGGATGGCTGTTCTCTTGCTCTCCCTGTATCCTGTGGTTCCCCAGGCCCTGCTCCCCTCACATGACTATCTAATCCTCTTAATTAATTGTCACTGATGAGCTCACCCGATGCCATGATGTCATCTCACCTGTACATGGCAGCCCTCTTTCCCCAGTAGCAATGACTGCTGCCCTGTCCAGCCCCCCACCTGCTGCACATGGTAGGGCATTGCTGCAAGACCTTGTGTAAGATCCCCTCATCCAATAAACCACTGATGTCTCTGTTGCTGTCTGGGCTCTTTCTTTGGTTTTGAGGCCAGGCAGCTGCAAGGTTAGCTGGCCTGTGGGGTGAGCCCAACAACTTTATAACCACTTTTTGAGGTGAGAATGGGAATGGTTTTCTCCATTAAGAGAAGGCATAAAGCTCAGAGAGGGAGACGGTGGGCCCCAAGTTTACTTTCACAAGCGGCGAAAGTAGGATTCAAAGCCGATCTCTTTGGGTCCAAAGCCTACCTAGCTGGGGTTGAAACCTGGCCCTCAAATCCTGCCTCTTGCAACTCCCCCGCATCTGGAATGTACAGTGACAGCACAGGCACCGTATCTCCTTTCTGCCTGAGACTGCCCTCCCAGCTCTGCATCGGGTGTAGACAGTACTCACCCAGTAGGCATTGACTGAGTGAGTGTATGGATCATTGGAGGTGTAGAGGAATGCCTTCCATGTGCAAAGTAAGGGTTTTCTGAGCCTTTGCAAAGCCATTCCAAGATGAAAATCAACATGAAAGAAATACGTCTATTTTACCAAAGGTGTTATTTTAAATGTTTGACACTAAAACAGGTATCTTTAAGCACTGGGTCTCAGGGAGCTGGACTTGGGCACACATGCAGCTCAAACCCTGCTTTTCTGCAGAGCAGACATCAGGCTAGTAACTCCTTCTTTGCCCATGGACCCTGGCTCAAGCTTATGGGATGCTAGCATTAATTCAGGATGCCCTGACAGACACCCGCTGCACGGTGTTTGCGACCTGCAGCCAGAGTCCCATGGCTAGATGCCTCTACATGGTGCAGGATTTAGGGCCATAGTGGCTGGTTGAGGCGATAGGGGTTGTGAAACCTTAAAACAGCCTATTCCAGTGACATGTCGTGATTAGCCAGTCTGTCAGGATTCCTCCACTTCCTGCAAAGAATAAACACCACCAGAAAGCCTGGGCATGCAGACAGGAGGGTGGCAGGGCCACCCAATTGTACCTCTTCTCCCTCAAGGAGCCCCAGGTCTGGTTTCCTGTCCTGGGCTCCCTTGTGCAGCCCTGGATATGGTCCCGCCCACATGAGCCAAAGTGTGACCATGTTGGGGAGAAATTTTGGAGCAGTTTCTCCTGAATATATCAAGCTCAGACCTTTTCAGCCACAGGAAACCCCTCAGAGGAAAGGAAAGGAGGAGGGAACTGGCATTTAATGAGCACTAGCTATGTGTCCGGAGAAGGCAATGGCAAGCCACTCCAGTACTCTTGCCTAGAAAATCCCATGGATGGAGGAGCCTGGTAGACTGCAGTCTGTGGGATCGCTATGAGTCAGACATGACTGAGCGACTTCACTTTCACTTTTCACTTTCACACATTGGAGAAGGAAATGGCAACCCACTCCAGTGTTCTTGCCTGGAGAATCCCAGGGACGGGGGAGCCTGGTGGGCTTCCGTCTATGGGGTCACACAGAGTCGGACACAACTGAAGTGACTTAGCAGCAGCAGCAGCAGCAGCAGCAGCTATGTGTCAGGTGAGGTAATCTGGCAGTCTCTGGATGTCCTCACTAGCCTTCAAGTGCCAGCTGTCCTCACCTTGGGGCCACTTGCATGGGTGGGAAGGAGTCAGAGCTGGGAGTAGTTTCTCCTCCCCAGTAGAGGAAATGCAGGTGCCAGAGACGCTACTCCCCAGGTCCTGCCTGACTCCTGGTCTCCTCATCTAATTTTCAGATGATAGATTTGAAGTGCGCGGAGGAGACAGAACAACCTTGGGCCTGCCCCTCCAGGCTGGAGTCCTCCCTCTGCCTGGCACTTGGAGCATCTGCACTCACCCATCTGGGAACATGTCCTTTTATCCCCAGAAAGCTGTAAGGAGTCAGCTTGGAGAACGGCAAGGAAAATACTTTTAGAAAAAGAAGAGAGTGAGGTGGGTAAGCACTGTGGGATGCTAGTAGTGTTGGGAGGGTCTTCTGGGTCAGTTTCCATTGTGTATTTTGCAAGTGTGTGTGAGAGAGAGAGAGAGATACAGACAGGCAGATACACAGAAAGAGACCAAAGGCAGAGGCAGAGAAACAGAAAGAGGGAGAAAGACGAGCAGAGACGCACGGAGACGGACAGAGACACAGACAGACGGAGATGGGGTGGGGGCTGGCCTGCTGTTCACGCACGAGGGTGGCGTGTGTTCGTGTTTTGAGCTGTGGAGTGTTCTTCCATGTGTCTAGCGCTTGTCTGTTTATTCTCTCAGTACCTCTGTGTGTGGCTGGGAGTTTGTGTCTGTCTGTCCGCTCTCTACGTCCCTTTGCTTAGCTCTGCCGCGCCTTGTGGGGACCAAGCGCAATTTCCCAGCTGTGCTGTGTAGGAGTCACAGACGTGCAGGCATGATGCTGGCCTTGTCCTCCCCTTGCCGGGACCCTCTGGGTAACTTGTGCCCTGTTTGGAGGCAGCTGTGAGGATGAAGGTATCCCAGGACATTCACCCATTGGGAAGAAAAAGGACGGTTGGAGGGTGGGGCAGAGTCACACTTGGCAAAGCTGCATGAAGTGAAATATCTGAACCCTTAGTCAGGTCCGGTCAAGGAACCGCACATAGGAATGCAGTTTTCCAAGGGGCCTCTCGACTGACCTCGCTAATCTCTGACTCCCCCTGGCCTCTGTTGCCCATTATTTCCCAAGCATCCCCTGCTCTTTCTGTCTCAGACCTTGCTCCAGTCTTTCCTGCTTCCTTCAGAACAGTTCTGGAACCCCTCCCTCAGGAAGCGTCTCCTGACCATCACAGAACAGCTAGCCTCCTCCTCCTGGGTCCCCGTGGGACCTGGACACACCTCTGTTGGAACACTTCCACCCTTGGGATGTATACTTGCCTGTTGCCTCCTCTCTCACCCCCAAGGAACCCAGGAGCTCCTTGAGCTCAGAAACCTGGCTTCTCTGATTTTGTACAACCAGAGCCCAGCACGGGACATGGGGCCTAATGTGCAGAAGAGAGAAAGGCCACCACCAGGTGGGACTGAGCCCTGCCCTCACAGGGGCGACTTGGCCCGCTGGGCATCCCCCCACCCCACTCCCCACCCCCACGCCTCCTGTCACAGGCGGGGAGGAGATGGGAGGACACGGGAGCACCACGTGGCTCACACAGGGCCTCAGCTAGCATGCCTCACTGCTGAACACACTTGAAGATGACGCACATTGTCTCCTGTCGTCCAAAGTCAGTCCTTAGAGTGAGTTCCTTTTTGCATTGAGCTTTTACCAGGCCTCTCTCTGGATGGGGAACTCTCTCAATTGCTTAATTTTCAACAACAAAGAACTGTTTAGGGAAGGTACATTAGCCTAAAACCACCTCAAACAACATGGGTTTAGAATTCTTAAAGAGATAATCTGACAGAATCTGTAAGAGAGGGAGTCGGAGACATTTTACACAGATTTAGCAATTCTTCCTCGGGGTATGACCTCCAATTACAAGTGCTGGATGTCATGGCAAATAAGCCTTTTAAAGCTCAGCTTGAAGCAGCAGTGCTGAGCGGTTCTTTTGTGCAGAGCACGCACTGACACACACCCAGGGACAGAATCGAAATCCCGACAGGGCTCCTGTCAGGCTTGCGGGAGGCAGAGGCTGTTCCCAGCCTGCCGGCCGCGGACGTGCAGCTAGACGGCACTGCACCTCAGGGCTATTAGACCAAGTGAGGAGAAAGGTCTGGAAAACAGGGCTGGATGATGCAAAATAGAGCCTGCAGGAGGCAGACACTTGTGGAAGAGCACGGTGAGCATCAGAGTCAAGCCATTTCAGGCAAGGCGGATGTGGAGAAAAGCAATGTTTCTCAATGAAGGTTATTCATTATGAAGAAACAGCCCATCTGTTACTTCCAGTGGGATCATTTTGGCTGCCATCTATTGGATACTCACCACGAAGCAAAAGTTTTCCAAGCAGATTATCTATTTTCTTCCCCTCCATCTACTTGTGAAGTGGGCATTCTCATTTTTTTTTTTTTTTCAATCGCTTGACTGATGTGGAGACTGAGGTTTGAAAACTTAATCTGAATCTCCCCATGAGGACTGGGAGCTGGGATGAAAATCCAGACCTGACCTCTTCACCACCACCTTGTCCCAGCTCTCATAAACATTTCCTACTGTTTGTACAAAATGATCTTATCAGAATGGCGGGAGAGTGTTCTAGCAAGGAACTGTAACTTAATTCCTGTGGTTACTCCTCACTTGCTGGGCTCTGTGAACCCTATTTACGTAATTAATGGAGAAATGGGGCTCTCCAAGCCAAATATGCATGGAGAAGCTGAGAATGTAATGAAAGGAATGAAGGGTCCAGGGGGAAGCTATATGGAGAGGTGGAGACTGTGGAAAACTAGAAAACCCATGCTTATCCAAGGGGGCAGAACTACCATCCCAGCCCATTGCCATTATAACCACAGCTCCACTATTACTAGATGTTCAAATGCTTTCAGAAGCTAGAGAGCTGGATTTTGGAGTGAAGTCTTATTTTTAAGAGTGGATTACTAGCTCAAATTAATTTTCAAAACCCATGTAGGCCAGGCAAGGCACACCTGGGGTCTAGAGTTGTAACCCCTTTGTGTGAACACTACTGCAGCTTGGGGGCAGCTGGGATAGTACTGGTTTTGGCATACTAAAACATGAATTCATATCCTAGTTCTGCCCCTTATTAGCTGGGTAGTCTTCCAAAGCCTCAGTTTTTCTGGCTGTAAAGTGGGAATACTAATAACCCTTCCCTTACAAACCCATTGAGAAACGTTTGAGAATCTGCCTGACACTGCAAATCTATGGTATCCAGCATGGACCTCTTGTCTCCCAGACCCTGCACCTTTGCTGTCCCCACTGTTTCTCATATCAGGGCACCATTAGCTTCTGGTTGTTCCCTCCAATAGAAATGGTCTTCTTTCAGCCTTGTAACCAAAAGGGCTCTGCTTTCAGAACTTGCCATTGGCTGGCTCCCTCTCGTCATTCAGGTCTCTATCATATGTCACTTCTTGAGACACCCTCCCTGTCTGTAATTTCTAGTTTTGCAACTTGCTTCCTGAATCAAGTCAACAGCATACTGCCACTATGTTGCTTTCTCAATAAACTCATTATGATCTCATGCATTTACTCATTCCAGAGCCCACTGCCTGTCTTCTCAAGTAGAGCGAGGCTTTCTTTGTTCACTGTTGCCTTTTCAGTATCTAGTACAAGGTTTGGCACATATCTGACCCAGGTGGCACAGTGGTAAAGGATCCTCCTGCCAATGCCGGAGACTCAAGAGAGGTGGGTTCGATTCCTGCATTGGGAAGATCCCCTAGGGTAGGAAATGACAACCCACTCCGGTATTCTTGCCTGGAAAATTCCAAGGACAGAGAAACCTGCAAAGAGTTGGACACTACTGAGCACGTACATATGGGTGCTCAGTAGATATCCCTAGAATGAATGAAGACTGCTGGATGAGGCCGAGATACAACAGAATTCAATGATTCTTAGAAACTGGTCCCCCGGAAACAGAATGGAGGGAGGCTGTTGTCTGGACTGCCTGAAGAGGGCTTGAGGTTTGTTTGGAATTTCGCTATGAATCAGCACGAGGTCCTGCCCATTCCTTGCTCTCTTACCCAGTAAAATGTTATTGCTTGAGAAGCCATTAGAGAGATAGAGATAAAGCCTCCTGGAGCACAGATAGAATCAGAAACACAGAATTAACCCCTATGAAGGCTGAACAGTTTGCAGAATCAGGCAAGCCAGACTGAGAAAGGTGGGAAGGCTAATCTCGCTTTTTACCAAATGCGCATGGGCTCAGAGTCTGCAGGGGCTGGCGAGACTTAAACACTGTTTACTTTTACAATTATCTATACCTGTGGCAGGTAGACTTCTACTTTCATTAGTGATAAAATTGTCCCTTTAGGATAGGGGCCTGTTCGTTTCTTTCTAAAGGAGAGGTATATCTTAAAGAAAAATGTCAAGTAAATGATTGCACAGGTGGTGTGTGGTTATTACAGTCTCATGGGGGTGATGGAACCCCAGTGACTGAAGTTCAGCAGGTCCTAATCTGGGCTATTAAATGCAACCCCTTTGGAATGGACTCAAAGATCTCTATAAAGTGGCCCTGGTCCAATTTGCTAACTGTTCCCATTTACTCTCTTTCATTTAGAAAATTGCTCCAAACTTAACTGCTTTACCCATGCCCTTGCCTCTGGACTCGACTCACTCTTTTTCCTCCCGGCACACCCTTCATTCACATACCTATCCTCTAAGATACAACCCACTTCCACCACCAGCCTCTTCTCATCCACCCTGTCCCTCAGCTGAGCACTGCAGAATTGATGCTTTTGAACTGTGGTGTTGGAGAAGATGCTTGAGAGTCCCTTGGACTGCAAGGAGATCAAACCAGTGCATCCTAAAGGAAATCAGCCCTAAATATTCATTGGAAGGACTGATGATGAAGCTGAAACTCCAATACTTTGGCCACATGATGCAAAGGACTGACTCCTTGGGAAAGATCCTGATGCTGGGAAAGTTTGAAAGCAGGAGGAGAAGGGGACAAAAGAGGATGAGATGGTTGAATGGCATCACCGACTTGATGGACATGAGTTTGAGCAAGCTCTGGGAGTTGATGATGGACAGGAAACCTGGCATGCTGCAGTCCACGGGGTCACAAAGAGTCAGACATGACTGAGCGACTGAACTGAACTGAACTGAATAATAACTGCTACTATTTAAGCACTTTTGGTGGGCCAGATCCTATAGGTACACTCGTATTTAAGGCTCATCAGTTCTGGGAGGTTTGTCCTCACCATCTCCATGTCACTGAGGGGTGAAGTGCTCTGGTCAAGATTCCTCAGCTGGAAGGAGCCAGGACATACTCTCACCTAGAAGTCAAGATCCCAGAACCCAGGGCTGAACATCCTCACTCCTAGTCACCCTGGGCACTGTCCATGCAACCATAGCATGACCGGGGTCTGTGTCTTCTCCCTCTAGGGCTTGGGAGCTGAATCAGTCTCCAACTTTGGAGGGTTTGGCACCTGCTGAAGATCCTGCAAACATTGCACAAACCATGAGCTAGTTTAAGTTGACATCCTGATGGGGTTTCAGGCTGGGCAGGGCTGTCAACTTTTACTGGGAATCTGAACAGAGCAGCTAGAAGAAGGAGGGAAAGTCACTAATCACCTCAAGGGAGAAGACTGTACCTTTTGGATCTCATAAAAAATGGGGTCCCCTTTGAGCTAGTGTCTTAGCATCATGGAACACATTGTGAGTCTGAAAGTGAAAGTCGCTCAGTTGTGTCCGACTCTTTGCAATCTCATGGATTCATACAGTCCATGGAATTCTCCACTACAGAATACTGGACTGGGTACCCATTCCCTTCTCCAGGGGATGTTCCCAACCCAGGGATCGAACCCAGGCCTCCCACAATGCAGGAAGATTCTTTACCAGCTGAGCCACCAGGGAAGCCCAAGAATACTGGAGTAGGTAGCCTATCCCTTCTCCAGTGGATCTTCCCAACCCAGGAATCGAACCGGGGTTCTCCTGCATTGGAGGTGGATTCTTTACCAACTGAGCTATCAGGGAAGCCAGCATGAGTTTGGGTCCATGCAATTCCTGACTCTATGACCCTGGGCAAGTCTCTCCACCTCCCCTAGCCTCAGTTTCCTGATCTGTAAAGTACAACTGCTGGGAGGTTTATGTGAAATGAACAAGACACAACATCTAACCCTTGGACCTGGCACATAGTAGGTCCTCCTCACATCGCTGTTGGCTTTCTGCATGCTTTGTCTCATCACCCCTGTCTCCCTGCTCTCCCTGATTGCATTAAACAGGCTTGCATACAAGAACTGTTGGGGTTTATAACTCTTCCACTAGCAAAAACATCCTTGGGCAATTTACTCTTGAATCCTTAGTCTCCTAATCTGTGAAATGGGAATGATAATCTATTTGCCCCAGGGCTTGTTGTGAGGGTTAATGAGATAATTTGGAGCTCTTGGAAACAACCATTATCTGGCATGTAGAAAATGCAAACTTATGAGAGATGCCTCTTTATGGCCTCATTCCTCAAGCAAATCTGAACCATCTAATCCCCTCTTACTTGATTGCCTCTTTTTACTTTCTTGTTGCAGTCACAGAAACATTTCAAATTCCACAGTAAGTACCAGGTAGGGAGATGCAGAGATAGGAAAGTTGAGTACTCAACATGCACAAAGTTGAGTACTCCCGAAGCAATGTAGCTTTTGATACCAAACTTGGGGTAAAGACAAGGAAAATATGAGGAAAATTTAGAATCCATCTGAAGATCTCTTCAAAGTTTTTTTTTTTTTCCTTCACTTTTCTCTAAATGTCATCAACATAAATAGATGTTCCTGAACTGGAAAAAGGCCAGATTACAGTGAAATGAAAGAAATATTCAAGGTGTATGCTCCTATTTTGTATTCACTGAGGGCTGGGTGACCCAAAGATGATGGAGATCATCCAGCTTTTGAGTCTTAATGAAAGAGACAAATAGGGGAGTAAAAACATGAGGCTGACTGGTAGTGTATGAGGTGGGATAGAAAGGTGACCATTCAGGGCAGCTCCAGAAAAGGCAGCAACAGCCAAGACAATGGATGAGGCAAAGTGAGCATTTCTATCAGATCCCCAGTGGCTGGCACTGAAAATCACACCCTGGGGCATCATTTAGAATCCCTTCTTAGAAAGGCCAGAAACAGAAATTCACTGGCTAACTGAGGCAAAGAAGGAATATACTGGAAGGATGCTGAGCAGCTCACCAAATGGACAGGGAGCTAGACTTGGATAAGAATAGAACTGGGGCTGCCCTAGGGGTCCTGAGAGCAGAGCTAGTGGCCAGCCTTACCCGCAACGGGAAAGAATACGCTCTGACTCTTCGTTTTCCTTTTGTCTGTGCCACTCGGCTTGGAAGTCCAGGGAGAGAGAACTTGCTTGTACCGACCAGGATCAAATGTGTACCTCAGACTGCGAGGAAGGCCGAGGCTCCAGGTGACAGCCACCCCACGACCGCACCTAGAGAGGAAGCGGCGAGGCCCCGAGCAGCGGTGACAGTGATGTGATGGCCAATGGCAGCCACAGTCTTGCCCACTCCAGGGAGTGATGGAGGTACAGAGTGGTGCTCCGACCCCATTCAGTCCTGGGTGTATTAGCATTTCATCTACGCCAGGCCCTGCATTAGGTGTGTGGAGAAGAGATGAGTAAGATGGATTTGGAAGTAACTGAGCCCGTGCTGTGAACACAGATTCTGTGATGCCAAACCCATGCCTCTAGGAGTGAAGGGTCTAGAGGCACAGGAGGCATAACAGCTGGAGGACCAGAGTGACTACCAGGTGGCTTGATGAGGGGGTGGGGAGAAAATAGGTCCTCACTGACGTTCACTGGAAGTCAGAGTTACAGGGACAAGGAGAGCCTCGCTCTGCACCTGAAACCTCAAGAAGGGGCCCCCTCCTGCTCAAGCTATTCTGATGCCTACCCTGAGTCAGTCTCAAAGCCTGTTTGACCAAGACATCCTCAGAAGCAGATTATCCAAGCGTGGAATTTGGGCCAACACTGGAACAGATCAGGCAAAGGAAGCACAGCACAGGAGCCGCATCTGGGGTTGGTCACAGACAAGGTGGTCTCCTATCTCCTTTCTCAGAGACCCCACTTCAGGAGCCCCACGACCTGATGGCTTGGTGGCCAGGCACATAGCAGGTGTTCAACAAATAGTTATGGGAGGAAAGAAGAGACAGCAGGGATGACGGGATAGAAGGAACCGCATGAAAAGGGAGAAAGGATTTTAAAATGAACAAGTTAATGAGGTCAAAACTCAATGAATAAACGAATGACTTCTATAGAGATAGGGGGAAAATGAAGAAAGAGTGCATGAAGTTTTAAGATAATCCAAACTTTGCCACTGCCTAGCTGTGGGATCCTACTTAACTTGTGGGGACCTCAGTTTCCTCACCTGTAAAATGGGGCTAATTTGGACACCTCTCCCGAGAGTCACTGTAAGGATAAAATGAGAGATTTAGGCAAAGCCTTTAGCTCTGAGTGAGAGCTCCGTGCATGTCAGCTGTTCTAACTGATGGGCTGAAGGCCACGTGAATGAGCGAGTGAGTGGGTAAGTAAAGGAAATGAAGAGAGAGAAGACGAGAAGGCAGCCAAGGCCCTTCAGTGCGGCCTCTCCATCCTTGGGGCCAGAGAGCGCTGGGGACGGTCTGCCTGGCAGACAGGGCCTCTCCCTCCCTCCACGCGCAGGCCCAGCCTGCTTGATCTCAGGAGGAAGATAAGATGCCGGGGCCCTCCCCCCTGCTCACAGCCCCCTTGGCAGTTGGGGCCTTCAAAGTCCCTGCTGGCTCCAGATCTTCAGATAATCGTTTACTGTAATCCTACCCAGGAAAGGAGCTGATAAAGTCCAGATGGAGTGTGAGGTCTTCAAACTCACTTTCTCTGCCCAGATAACACTGGGGCCTCTCAGGAGACCCCTTTCTCTTGGGAAGAGAGGCAGAGTGGCCTGTGTTCACATAGCACACACGTTGTAGGAATGGACTATCATTTGTTAGGGACACTCCTTGCTTTCCTAGGGTGGGAGGGTGGATGAGCAGAAAGGGAGCACTGGATTTGGAGTCAGATCAGCCTGGATATCTAATCTAGCTTTACGTGTCATTAAAATGGAGGCATAAATTCCCATTTTCCAGGGGGCTGTGAATGTTCAGGGATGCACTGGGTGTGGAAAGACCTGGGCTAGGGGAAGGTTTAGGCCTTGCCTTGATCAGATTTCCCCATGTGGCCCAAGAAGGCTCCAGCACCTGAGCCACAGCTGGCTTCCTGGACTGACCCTCAGCCATAGGTCCAGGAATCAAATAGGCCCCAGTGTGAACTTAGGTCTCTCACTTGCTGGCTGTGTGACCTTTGGTAGGTTGCCAAGCCTCTCTGGGCTTCAGTTTCCTTATCTGTAGAGTGTACAAATAATCCGTACCTTGTTGACTGGTTGCAAAGGGTTGAATTAAATAGCAAAATAGAAAGCATGTTGTGATTAAAAAAATAGACAAAGTGAGGGGCTACTGTTCTTGGCAACTCAGGCCCACAATCCCTCACAGTGGAGAGGCCCCGTTGTTAGACATGATCAGGGAATTCTGGCAAGATCCACTCTAGTACCACATTCGGGAGGGGTGATGTGGGTGCCTCAGACCCATTTACTCAGGACCTGGGGAGCCACTCAGTCCGATCCATGAGTGTTGGGACCAGAAGAGGTCCTGAGGCCTGACTGTTCAGAATGGGGTGCGGCCGGGGCATGGGGCGGACACATAGGGCAGCAGCATCCCTGGACACGCCTTGAAAAGGGCAAAGGATCAGCGATGGTCTGGGGCCCTGTGGGAGGGGCCTCTGACATCCTGAGATCCTCCATTTGGACTTGCTTTTGTATCCCTTTCATCGACCCATTACGTAAATCCAAACAGATTTAAGATCTAACCCTACCTACGTCTAAGAGGATTTAGGCTATTTTAAGATGAAAACCTAGGGCAAAAGGAGACTTTAAAGGGACTGTCTGCTGCTCCATCTTATAATGACAAAAATGCAATCGAAACCACAGGAGATAGCCTCTGCACTGATTAGATGGGTAGAGATTTGAAGCCTGATGATACTCTGTGTGGGTGGGTGTGTGGGGAAACAGGCATGCTCTTTGAAGAACGAAAACATGTGTACCATCTCTTAGGAAAGCCTTTGGTTTTTAGTTGTGAAAATTAAAACGGACTTGTCCTTTGACCCAGCAATTCTAGGAATGTATCCCTTACTTAGACTTTAAACCATGAGCAAAGGCAATACAAGAATATTGATTGTAGGATTATATGTTGAGACAAACATGGGAACTCTCTAAATGCCCATTAATAGGAAACAGGTTAAATAAATTATGTTGTAGTTATTCAAAGAAAGCACCATCTAGGTGCCAGTGTATGAAGTATGTCCCTGTGGGTGTGTGTGAGGATATACACAGGTTTGTATGTGCACAAACAAGCTTGGGACTGGTCGCCGTTCCTCTGGGGAGGGGAATTGGGGGACTGGGGCACAGAGGTGAGAGAAAAATTTACTCTTAACTATTCTTTAAAGCTCTTTGAGTTTTTTTTTTTTTTTTTTAATCTTAGTTTGGCTGTGCTGTGAGGCACACAGAATCTTAGTTCCCTAACAAAGGATTGAACTCATGCCCCCTATTGTGGAAGCACGGAGTCTTAACCACTGGGGCCGCCTTGTTTGAATTTTTCCTTATATGTCTATATGAATTGTAAAAAAAAAATCCAAAGATCTAAAGATCCACCCCCCCACAATAGAAAATAAACAAGAAAACATCAATAACCACATGCACACAACCCACAAAGAACCCATCTGAGACGCATCCTTGACCTAGCACAACAATTTGCCCAGGCAGACCCTCAGTAAACATTAAAATAAATAAATAGATTGGGATCATCGCAGGAAGGAAGCCGAGTAAATGCTTTCTGTACTTGAGACAAACTGCTTTATAATACTCGTGCAATATATTTAGCTGTCAGCTTGCTGATGCAAAGGCAGAATGGCAAGCAGGTTGCACAACATAGTTTGCATTTTGTAACATCAGAAAGGCCTGACATTAGTCTACTGAGATAACATTTCTCCTGAACAAACAAGCAATTAGCAGCTTGCCCCTTGCTCTCTGGGACCCTCCCTGAGGACCTAAAATGCCTTGGACTAGCACACCGTGTTTACTCTGCTCTGGATGGCACCGTGGCCTGGTGTGCGCGTGCCCGATGGCCTCCTCGGGGTGAATTTGGCCCAAGTGCTCTATTACTACCTTTCAGAAGGGAGAAAGGGACTTTCTGGTGGGGGATTGGGCACTAGAAGAAGAGACCAAGGTTTGAACCCCTCTTGGTTGAACCTGCCTCTATAGAGGTAGGCAGTTTTGAAAAGGTAACAACATTTCTGAGCCTCCAACATCCAGTCTGGGAAAGGCAACTCATGACAGCTGGAGGGTTAAGACACCTGGACATGATTTCTGAACTTTAATGATTTTTATTCAAGCAGACTCAGGTTCCCCTGGCCATTGGTAGGGTAGAATACTCTTGCTCCACCTCAGATCTTGGAAATGCTAACCAGAGTAAACTAGTTTGGGCTAGCCACGTCCTAAAATAGAGCAACAACTTCTGAAAGAGCAAAGAATGTCTGTTGAATGACAGCAGCCACCGATGTGTGTGATATCACTCTCAGCTCCCTCATCAGCGGAAAAGAAGAAATAGGACTTCCCTGGTGGTCCCGTGGTTAAGAATCCATCTGCCAATGTAGGGGACATGGGTTCGATTCCTGGTCTGGGAAGATTCCACATGCCGCGAGGCAGCTCAGTCTGTGGGCCACAACTGCTGAAGTCCGCACTAGAGTAAGAGAAGCCTCTGTAATGAGAAGCCCGTACACTGCAACTCGAGAAAGCCTGGCACAGCAGCAGAGACCCAGCACAGTCAAAAAGAAACAAACATTAATTTAAAAATGTTTAAAAAGAATAGACGAAATAACCTTTATGCAGTGTTGTCACGATTAATTGAAAGCATGTCTAAGGATTCCAGTACAGAGTAGGTGCTTTGTGGTCATTCAATAAACATTAGTTTCACTTTCCTGGGTGGCTCAGATAGTAAAAAATCTGCCTGAAATGTGGGAGACTTGGGTTCCATCCCTGAGTCAAGAAGATCCCCTGGAGAAGGAAATGGATACCCACTCCAATAATTTGCTGGAGACTTTCCTAGACAGAGGAGCCTGGTGGGCTGTAGTCCATGGGGTTGCAAAAAGTTGGCCACGACTGAGCAACTAACACACTGTCACTGTCTCTCCCTTTCTCTTAAGAACTGAGAAAAGATGAACTATTTTGGGGACTCAATGCAGTAACTTTTCAGTGCAGTTACAATGACTATCCTGCCTCTGGATGATGGAGAATGACCAGCTCCATTCAGACAAGAGAGTGCATTCTCCCTGCAAACGGTTGGCCAAGCCTGATTATATGCAATAGCTATGAATTATATATATCATAGAATAGTGACATTATTTTCCAGTTCCTGCCTATAAAATATCTAATAAAAACTCAGCCAGATTAACCTATATCTCTCTGATAGAATTGAGGGTTTTCCATTTAAATGGTGCCATGCATCCCATGTCATTTAGTTCTGGGTCAGTCATGCTGTACTAAGGTGCATTGGTCTGCAAGTAACAGCAAACCTAACTCAAGGCTTAACAAATACAGAGTGGGCTTTACAGATGCTTGATTCAGCACCTAAATGGTGACATCAGAGACACAGTTTTTTCTTCTTTCTAGCCTTCTATCCTTAGAGTTTGCTTCACCCCCAAACTGGTAGCAAGAGGGTTGCTGTAGATCCAGGGTTCCCTCTAAATGCTGAAATATCCCAAGGAAGAAAAGAGAGACCATGACTTTCCCAAAAACAAAACCTTTTCTAGTTTCATCTTGCTGCTGCTGCTGCTGCTGCTAGGAGTAAGGAAATTCTGTGCAGAAGTTATCATAGGCTTCTCATATCACTGTAGACAGAGTTAGGGTCATAAGTCTTCCCAAATCAATTACAGCAAAGGCTTCAGTTCAGTTCAGTCGCTCAGTCATGTCCGACTCTTTGCGACCCCATGAATCACAGCACGCCAGGCCTCCCTGTCCATCACCAATTCCCGGAGTTCACTCAGACTCATGTCCATCTAGTCGGTGATGCCATCCAGCCATCTCATTCTCTGTCGTCCCCTTCTCCTCCCGTCTCCAATCCCTCCCAGCATCAGAGTCTTTTCCAGTGAGTCAACTCTTCGCATGAGGTGGCCAAAGTATTGGAGTTTCAGCTTTAGCATCAGTCCTTCCAATGAACACCCAAGACTGTGCTGCACTCAATATGCCAGCAAATTTGGAAAACTCAGCAGTGGCCACAGGACTGGAAAAGGTCAGTCTTCATTCCAATCCCCAAGAAAGGCAATGCCAAAGAATGCTCAAACTACCGCACAATAACAAAGGCTTATCTTTGGACAAATCAGACTCACCCCTGGAGCTAGAGGTTGGAATGGATGCTGGGGAATGACCAGCATCTTGGTTGTGTGCAGACAGACCTTAAGTTGGCTTTCCATGGCCCCTTCCTCACATCTTTGTGTAATCCTCTCTTCTTGAATTTGAGCAGGACCTGAGACTTACTTTTAGCCAAAGGAATATGACAAAGGTGATGGAACAATACTCCTGTGATGATATCACACTATGGAAGATTCCATCTTGCTAGCATATTCTCCATAGAGACTTCTTTGATGGCTTGATGAGGTAAGAAACCATGCTGGACAGCCCAGGTGGCCAGGAGCTGCAGACACCCCCTAGGAGCTGAGAGCAGCCCCCCAGCTGACAGTCAAGAGCCACCAAGGAGCTAGGACCCCTTGTCTTCCAACCACAAGGAAATGAGATCTGCTAACAGCCCAAGTGGGTTTGGAAGTAGATGTTTCCCCAGTCAGTCTGCAAATGAGAACGCAGCCCGGCCAACACTTTGATTATGATCTTGAGAGACCCTGAGCAGAGGACCCAGCTAAAATACACACCGGTGCTACTCTAAGCTGCTAAGTTTGTGGTTATTTGTTGTGCAACAATGGAAAACCAAAATGGTCAGGCTCTATCTTGTTTTCATGAGATGGAAAAAGTTTTAATTTTCCCAATAGTTTGCTCCAATGAGGGCAAGAATAGCTTTGCCTGCAAAAACATTTTCAGCTTGCTGCTTTGTGGTGACCTAGATGGGTGGGATGGGGTGGGAGGTTGAGAAGAAGGGTCAAGAGGAAGGAAATATGTGTATGCATGGAGCTGATTCGCTTTGTTGTACAATAGAAACCAACATAGCATTTAAAGCAATTATGCTCCAGTAAAAGTTAGTTTATATACATATATATGTATAAGATCTTGGGAAGAGGAGACATTACCAAACACCTCAGTGGCATCAGGTGCCGTCTTCAAACAATGTGAAAAACTGTTTTGCATTAAGTGAGGAAAGGAACTTGGGGACTTCCAGGGCCCTTCGGGAGCTGAGAGGGTGAAGGAGGAGAGTGCCTGGGGATAGAGGGTATTGGAGAACAAGAGTTCCCTTAACTGCATTTCTTCCTTGCAGAGATATAGTGGCATCTGCTAGGGTTGTCATAATAAAGTACCACAAACCAAGTTGCTAAAATAACAAAAGGTATTGTGTCATGATTCTTGAGATAGATGTCTGAAATCAAGGGGGTCAGCAGGATTGGTTCCTTGTGAGAGCTGTGAAGGAATTATCTGTTCCACATGCCTCTCCTAGCTCCTGGAGGTTTGCTGGCAATCTTTGGCATTCCTTGGCTTGTGGGAGCATCACCCCAATCTCTGGCTGCATCACCATGATCTCTGGCTTCATCTTCACATGGATTCTCCTATCTGTGTGTATCTGTCTCCAAAGTTCCCCCTTTAATAAGAACACAAGTTATATCAGATTATCGTATTAGATTAGGGGTCCACCCTACTCCAACATGGCCTAATTACCTTTGCAAATCCCTATTCCAAAGTAACATCACTTTCTAAATTATTGAGGATTGGGATTACAATAAATGAATTTGCTGGGGTAAATTTGTGCAACGGAAAGTTGGGACAGAGCAGAGCAACTGACCTACCATGTGAAGTAACTCTTCAAGGTCTGCCTGAAATTGCACAAGCACGACATGCCATATTCCTAAGAGAGACTGCTTCCTCCAAAACATTCTGCAAAATGCCCAATACCCATTTCCCTGAGAGTGCTGTCTCCTGCTATTTCAAGGCCTTGCAATGTCACAATTTGACTGTGTCTTCTCTATCCTGTGGCAAGAAGAAAGGCAATTGAACTTTGCCCCTTTTGGTGGTGAAAGAATCTTGCAAACTAGGTCAGGGCTGAACACGCCAGCTTTGCTGGAGAGAAAGCTGGATGCTGTGCCATTTCTGGGGTGTCACTGTCAAAGGCTTTCTCAGAGATGAGGAGTCTGCCGGAGTGTCCTCATTCTTCCTCTATCTGGAAATCCAGCCACGAAACTATCAGATCTAATTGAATACAATTAATAGTCTACATGTTCTTCTAAAAAGCGCTCTTGTTAAGGTCCTCTAATTGACTCATTTTCTTCTGTGACAACACAGGCTACAAAGTGGTATTTCAATGGGAGAATGAGCAGAGCTTATTAAATAATCAACAATTTAATTCAGAGCAGATCCTGATTAGAGAGAGAGGGGAACAGTTGAAAACACACTCATTCTCGTCTCTGTGAAAGATAACTCCTTCATAGATTGATTTCTTCCTCCTTCCCTTCCTATTTGCATCCTTCCCTCTCCTTCTCTTCCTTCATTTTAGCGTATATCAAGTGTTGGATTTACGGAATATTTGAGCAATAAAATGGCCTTAGAGACTACTCAACATGATTTCCAGTTAGGGAACCTGAGGCTCAAAGAAGTGAAGCAGCCCATCCAAAGGAGCACAGCTTTGAGAATAACACAGCTGACTCAATTCCAGGTCTTGGGGTTACTTCGAGGCTGTCTTATGTCATCCTGCATATCTGGGAATGAGAAAACTCATTCTGGTTTTCGCTATCAAGGAAAGTTATGAAAGCTGTTCTATGTGCACCCCCACCCCACAGCCCCCCTAAATGATGATATTGTTCATAAGTTGCCTCCTGTGTCAATTTTTGAAGACTCTAGCTTTGTCTGTTTGTTGCCTGTTTATCTCATTGTTTTTTTCCTAAGGCTCAGCAACCTAAGGTGGTTCACATGGTGCAGAATCAGAATAAAGGCAAAGAAAGGGTCAGTGGCAAGCAGATTTGTTAAGCAACAACAACAAACAACGAAACAGACAAACAAACAAAGCCTTTGAGTTGGGTGGCAAAAACTAATGGCTCTCAGATTTTCTGGATTCTCTGGACAAGTGGTTCTGGCTCTGTGGATCTGGAGAGGAGCCGCCAAAATCCACCCACAGACTACGGAGGAGGGCTCAGCTACTACAATCATACTACAAATTACTTTGCCAAAACTTCATGTCACATGGTGTTGAACAATAATCCGCAGAGCCATGTGTCCCTGGCTGGCTGCAAGAGACAGGCTTAGTGGAGACAATTCCAAATGCCAATGTGTTCCTCCACGTTCACCACTCTGTCCCAATTTTCTGTTGCACAAATCTACCTATTAACACGTCAGTGCAAAGAGGGCTCACCTCTCCTGGAAAGGAGAGAGATGAGCAACTGTGTTCTTATGCATTAACTTTAGAGTCAGGTTCAGGTGTGAATTTCAGCTCTGCCACCACTCACTGCGTGACATGTTGTGATTTCCTGGTCTTCGGTTTCCCTACCAATTAAACAGTGGCAATGATGGTACAGGGTGGTTGTGTGAATATGACATGGACTGACGGATGGAAAGGGCTCAGCTCAGTGTCTGGAAGAAGTGGGCGGTTCGTAAATGATTCCCCTCCTTGAGGCCCCAGTGAATGCACTGGATTCGTGGTCTCACAGCTGCAAATCACCACGGAGTCTCTTTTCCACCAGTGCTTCAGAAGCTTTCATGTGGCTAAGAGGTCCCCCCGGGGAGTTTGCTAAAAATGGTGATTTCCGGATTCCACCTCCAGACCGTCTGAGTTAGCAGATTTGGGTCGGGACCCAGGCATTTCTGCATTTTAACCAGCATCGCCATGTGATCTTGGACATTC
The DNA here is from genome assembly GCF_049115385.1 of Moschus berezovskii. Classification (NCBI taxonomy): domain Eukaryota; kingdom Metazoa; phylum Chordata; class Mammalia; order Artiodactyla; family Moschidae; genus Moschus; species Moschus berezovskii. The sequence goes on from NC_142477.1 coordinate 71,587,664, forward strand.
TTGAAACACGCTTTGAGAAACTTCTTCGTACAGTTAAGAGAGGTGGGAACACGCCCTGTCTGCCTGCTTCCCTTTGTCTTCCCAGGGGAGCTTGTGGCACAGGGTAAGGGCTCCTGTGGCTCATCTTTCTAAATAAAATGGAACATTCTAGTCCAGGGGCTCTGAATTCAAATGGTCACATGACATGACATGAAAGGCGTGAGGCAGGGCTGGCCTGTCAGCCCTGGAAGTTAGGTTTTTTGCAAAGGCAGCAGCTATTATCCCATCTGCCAGTGTCTGCCATTTGGAGCCTCAGAGACCCGGCATGGCTGCATTTTCCATTTTTTATTAGGGATTCCCAAAATGTAGGAATTATCACATTTCTTCATTTTTAAAAGATGGAAATCATATACTATTATTTTATTTTTACATGCATGTGGGCCAAACAGAGCATGTTGATGGGTGGGTTGCCAAGGTGGTCATCTTGGGGCTGCTCCTGCTTCTCATTTGACAGCTGAAGAAAATGGGGGAGGAGAGGTAGGGGAGATAGCAGAGTCTATACAGGCTGGGGGTGCTGGGAGGTTGGAGTGTTCTCTGCTTCTGCAAAGAGATTGGGGGTGATCAGCACCCTTTTCCAGGAGCAGAGATATAGGGCAACACCCCAGACCATCCGCAGCCTTCTTCCCTGCTCCAGCTCTAGGACTGGTGGGGCAGCCAGGAGCGGGCAAAGCTGGAGCTGTGCTTACTCATCCCTCCGCTGCCACCTTCTGCTTTGATGTCTTGACGTTCCGGTTCTGGCAGCCCGAGAGGCAGCGGCAGCAGGCCGCCTGCCCCAGCAGTCGCCTTACACCAGAACAGCTCTTGGCACGACTCGCTGGGGACTTCAAAGGTGGAAAATTGCCCTGGGATAGCTTCTCGAAGGCGCCTTCCTAGTGTGAACAGCGCGAGCGGAGCAGGAGATCAAAGTGGGGCCAACCTTTGGTTACAGGGAGAGTGACGGGCAGGGTCTGCTCAGGGTTGAGCAGAGGGTGTGACTGGGCCTTGGGGGCAAGCCTGACCTTGGAGGCTGTCCAGAATCCAGCATCAGAGGGCTGTCTTACTCTTCTCACCTGTCCCCCTCTTTGAGGAACCCGGAATCTCTTAGGCAGGGACGATGCTGAGTGTTTCTCACCATGACTTCTGAGCTCTTGGCCTTTTCTTTGGCTTTCTTGGGCCTCATCAGGCACAGCCCCATCTGAGGAAGAGGAACTACTCAGTTTACCCTGCTGGGAGCCTGAGATTGCGTGAGGGCAGGGCAGCCAGCCAAATGTTGAAAAATCTCTTCCTCTTGGGAAGCGCCAGGCAGTGCCCCAAAAGGGGAAGTGATCTGTGGGATGATCTGCTAATGATTTATCCCTGGGTCTTTAGACCTGGCACCTGTGGAACCAGCTGCAGCCAGGCTGTCTGGAGAATCTTCCCAGCGGGCATAAGGGAGCATGAGGTAGGAAATCAAGCTCCCAGCTGCCAGCTGCCAGCCACTGCTGCAACAGCCCCTGCCCTCCTTGCTCAGAAAGGGCTGCTTTTGTTTGTTTTTTTCAAGGCAAGCATAGGCTGTGAAGCTGTGGCCTAGTGGAGGCTCTGGGGACGGACCAGGCCTGGGACACGTTGGAGTGATGTGTTGGTACTTGACTCGGCCTGTATATAGCTGTCCCTATGACCTGGAGGCTTAGCCCTGATCTCCTAGACCAAGAATAGGAGGTCAGCGCTGGCCCCTGCTCATTGACTTCTCGCCACCCAGGTTCCAATATTAATGAAATAATTTTTTATAAAAGGAATAAGTGCCCCTAGTAAACATTTCAAACAAGCTTAAGATGAAAAATAAATCCCCATTTCCAATCTCACCTCCAAGATGTAAACCATGTCAAAAATTTCTTGTTTTAGAAAGCAGCTTTGTTTTTTATTTGTTCGTTTGTTTGTCTGTTTCCTGCAAGGCAAGGCACACGGGATCTTAGTTCCCTGATCAGAGATTGAACCATGTCCCCTGCAATGAAAGCCCAGATTCTTAGCTACTAGACCCCCAGGTAAGTCCCAAGAGAGCAGGTATTTTTGAAATGAGTGCTTAGTAGGTACTCTCTTCTTCAATTTGATTTCCCTTAACACATCTTTCCATCATGAGGCGCTGTAATATTTGAAGCAGCTGAACAGTAGTCTGGTGTCTGGGTGAGCTGTGATCTATTAAATCAGCTCTCCGTGGATGATACTTTGAAAGCTTCCAGTTTTTCGCTTTTACAATCTAGTGGCAGTGGGCCTTTGTGTACTCTACAGGGGTGTACTAGGTGAGGATGTCTCTGGAAGTCTTTTAACACTGAGTATACGTATTCCATTTTTCTCACTAACACTCTGAGGGAGGGGCGACGGTACCCATTTTACAGATGAGGAAAATAAAAGCTCAACTGAAAGTGGTTTGCCCTGGGTCACATTTCTGGCATTTATATTCATTCAGATGCTAAAGCTGAAACTCCAATACTTTGGCCACCTCATGCGACGAGTTGACTCACTGGAAAAGACTCTGATGCTGGGAAGGATTGGGGGCAGGAGGAGAAGGGGACGACAGAGGAGATGGCTGGATGGCATCACCGACTCAATGGACATGAGTTTGAGTGAATTCTGGGAGTTGGTGATGGACAGGGAGGCCTGGCATACTGTGATTCATGGGGTCGCAAAGAGTCGGACACGACTGAGCGACTAAACTGAACTGAACTGAAAAAGTGTTTATTAAATATGACCACCGTCCTTTACAGGTATAGTGCTAGACACTGGAGAAGCAAATGATCGAAGTCCTGCCCTGTTGCTGCTTACAGCCTGGGGGGAAGTTGTGTGTATATACACACACACATGTACATATATATACAACTTGTGTGTTGTATACACAGTTTGTACACAAATTTTTTGTGTTGTATATACAACTTCACACACACAAATTGTGCTAAATGGTTTGAAAGACAAACCATGGTATTACAAAAGAGAATGACAAGTGGACTGATTATGAATTATACAGTCAGAGAAAGCCACATTTAAACTGAGATGTCATAGAGTAAATGTTATATTCCCCTCACCTCAGTTCACGTTGAAACCTAGTGTCCAATGTGATGGTGTTTGAAGTGAAGCCTTTGGGAGGTGATTAGGCCTAGGCCCATGGGAGTGGAGCACTCATGAATGAGATCTGGTCCTTATAAAAGAGACCCCAGAGTGCCCTTGTCCCTTCCCCTGTGTGAGGAACACGACCCTCCCTGGGTCTGGAACCGGCTGCTCATCAGATGTCACATCCTCCAGCACTTTGCTCTTGGCCTGCCAGCCTCCAGAACTATACGAAATAAACTGTTGTTGCTTCTAAACCCCTCCGTCTATGGTTGTTTGTTATGGCAGCCCAAACGGACTAAGACATGAAGGAGGAGCAGGATTGCCAATAAGAATGTGAGTGAGACGGTTCTGGGCGGAGAGAGCCCGTGTGTTAAGGCCCAGAGCGGGACCATTTCTGCTCACGGTCTCCAAGGACTCGACAGAAGCTCAGTACGGCTGGTGTGTGGTGAGTGTGACAGGGAGTGCGGGAGAGGCTGTCAGGGAGACGGGACGGGCGGGGCACATGGGGTCTCACGGAGAGGGATTCTGCATTTGTGCAGATGCAGTGAGAAGACTCTGAGGCCAAGGGAGCTGTTTTCCTGGGGGAACCCTAGGGATAGCCAGGAAGAGGCCAGAGTAAAACCAAATCGGCCTTGGTCAGGGTTTTGACCTTTCGAATAAGAGCAGTAGTGTTAATAGTGAGCTAATGCTTTTGTATGTGCTCTGCATCAGCCACTCTGCTCAGTACTTTTCATATGGTACCTATTTTAGCCCTCGTTACAACCATTTGAGGTAAGTACTATTGTTATTACCTCACTTTTATAGATGAAGAAACTGAAACTACAGAGATTAAGTAATCATCCAACTAGTTAAGTACCCATGGGACATTCATCAAGACTGACAATATTCTGGGCCATAAAAGAAATCTCAATGAATTTAAAAGAATGAAAATCATACAAAATATGTTTTCTGATCACCATGGAATTAAATGAGAAATCAATAAGAAGAAGATGTCTGGGAAAATTCTATATATCTGGAAATTAAAAGACACATTGCTAAGTAATTCATAGGCTGAAGACAAAATCACAAGGGAGATTAGAAGATATTTTAAATTAAACATGACAGAAGTATGACATATCATAATTTGTGGATGCAGCTAAAGCAGTGTTTGAAGAGAAAGGGATAGCTTTAAATGCTTTTATTAGACAAGAAGAAATATCTGAAGTCAATGACTTAAATTTCCACCTTATAGGAAAATAGAGCAAAGTAAATAAAAATGAAATATAAACAAGGAGCTAATAATAAGAGCAGACACTTATGAAATGCAAGACATAGAGACAATACAAAAAATTAGAAAAATCCAAATTTGGTTCCTTAAACGTAATAAGCAAAGCAAAGCTGCTGCTAAGTCGCTTCAGTCGTGTCCGACTCTTAGTGACCCCATGGACTGCAGCCTACCAGGCTCCTCCATCCGTGGGATTTTCCAGGCAAGAGTACCAGAGTGGGATGCCATTGCCTTCTCCAAGCAAGGCTGACACAATTCTAACTAACTTAATCCAAGGGAGAAAAAGAGTATCAATTACCGATATCAGAAATAAAAAGGGATTGTCATCACAGATTCTATAGGTACTAAAAGGATAATAAGAAAAAGCTGTGAACACCTTTCAGCCAATAAACAATAAATTAGATAAAATGGCTGAATGTGTTAAAGTATAGAACTAACCAAAACTGATGCAAGAAATAAAATCTAAATGTTCCTATGTCTATTAAAGAAGTTAATTTTTTGTGACTGAAGTTTTTTCTTAAAAGGAAATGTCAGGCCCAAATAGCTTCACTGGTGAATTCTATCAAACATTCAAGAAAGAAAAAGCACTAGTATTAAGTAATTTTCAAACTATAGAGAAGAATCACTGTCCAACTGTTTTGTGAGCCCAGTATATCTTTAATAAAAAAACCTGACATAGGAATTTATCAAAAAAATAATAAAATTGCAGACCAATATTTTTATAAGTAGAGGCACAAAAATCCTTGGCAAAATAGCAAATTGAACCCAATAATATGTAAAAATGGTAATATATCATGATTAAGTATGGCTAAGGGTTAGCTCCAAAATGAAAGTTTAATATTTGAAAATCAATCTTTAAATATAATTTCATAAAGTTGCAGAAAAATCATTCATTTCATTGAATGAAATTGATTACTTCAATATGATCAAATTGATTACTTCAATATTGAATCAATTCAATACTGATTACTTCAATTTTAAAATGCTTCCAGAAAAATAAGCGACCCAATCAAAAAATGGGCCAAAGAACTAAACAGACATTTCACCAAAGAAGACATATAGATGGCTAACAAACACATGAAAAGATGATCAACATCACTCATTATCAGAGAAATGCAAATAAAAACTACAATGAGGTACCATCTCATGCCAGTCAGTAGGGCTGCTATCAAAAAGTCTACAAACAATAAACGCTGGAGAGGGTGTGGAGAAAAGGGAACCCTCTTACACTGTTGGTGGGAATGCAAACTAGTACAGCCACTATGGAGAACAGTGTGGAGATTCCTTAAAAAACTGGAGCTAGAACTGCCATATGACCCAGCAATCCCACTGCTGGGCAGACATACTTAGGAAACCAGAATTGAAAGAGACACGTGTACTCCAGTGTTCATTGCAGCACTGTTTACAATAGCCAGGACATGGAAGCAAACTAGATGTCCATCAACAGACGAATGGATGACAAAGCTGAGGTACATATACACAATGGAGTATTACTCAGCCATTAAAAAGAATACATTTGAATCAGTTCTAATGAGGTGGATGAAACTGGAGGCTATTATACAGAGCGAAGTAAGTCAGAAAGAAAAACACCAATACAGTATACTAATGCATATATATGGAATTTAGCAAGATGGCAGCAATGACCCTATATGTGAGACAGTAAAAGAGACACAGATAGATGTAAAGAACAGACTTTTGGCCTCTGTGGGAGAAAGCGAGGGTGGGATGATTTGGGAGAATGGCATTGAAACATGTATATTATCATATGTGAAACAGATCACCAGTCCAGGTTTGATGCATGAGACAGATGCTCAGGGCTGGTGCGCTGGGATGAACCTGAGGGATGGGATGGGGAGGGAGGTAGGAGTGGGGGGTCAGGATGGGGAACACATGTACACCTGGGGCAGATTCATGTCAATGTATGGCAAAAAAACACTACAATATTGTAAAGTAATTCGCGTCCAATTAAAATATATAAATTAAAAAAAATACAAAAAATGCTTCAAAGGAAAAGCATTTTAAAATAAAAAATTCTACCCATTGAAAATAAAAACTCATAGCAAACTAGAAATAATAGGGAAACAATAGGAGTATTAAGAAATAATATTATTATTTCCTAATAATAATATATAATAAATAAATAATATTTTATATTATATAACAAATAAAATAATAATAATAAAATAATATTTCCTAATAATAATGTTAAGAAATAATAGGAAATATTATTTCCCTAGGAAATAATAGGGAACTTTCTCAAAATGTTAAAAAGCATCTATAAAAATAATCTATAGATAACATCATACTTAATGACAAAGGATTATAATTTTTTTCCCTTGAGATATGTTGTTGCTGTTGTTTAGTTGCTAAGTCGTTTCCGACTCTTTGTGACCACATTAGACTGCAGCATGCCAGGCTTCCTTGTCCTTCACTATCTCCTGGAGTTTCCTCAAACTCATGTCCACTGAGTCAGTGATGCCATTTAACCATCTCATCCTCTGCCACCCCCTTCTCCTCATACCCTCAATCTTTCCCAGCATCAGAGTCTTTTCCAGTGAGTCAACTCTTCACATCAGGTGGCCGAAGTATTGGAACTTAAGCACCAGCATCAGTCCTTCCAATGAATATTCAGGGTTGATTTCCTTTAGGATTGACTGGTTTGATCTCCTTGCAGTCCAAGAGTCTCTCAAGGGTCTTCTCCAGCACTACGATTCAAAAGCACCAATTCTTCCACACTCGACCTTTTTATCTCACATTCACACATGACTACTGCAAAAAGCATAGCTCTGACTATACAGACCATTGTCAGCAAAGTAACGTCTGTGCTTTTAAATGTACTGTCTAAGTTTGTCATAGCTTTTCTTCCAAGGAACAAGTCTTTTAAAAACAAGTCTTTTAATTTTGTGTCTGCAGTCACCATCCACAGTGATTTTGGAGCCCAAGAAAATAAAGTCTGTCACTGTTTCCACTTATTCCCCATCTATTTGCCATGAAGTGATGGGACCAGATGCCATGATCGAAGTTTTTTTCATGTTGAGTTTCAAGCCAACTTTTTCATGCTCCTCTTTCACCCTCATCAAGAGGCTCTTTAGTTCCTCTCCACTTTCTGCCATTAGAATGGTATCATCTGCATATCTGAGATTGTTGATATTTCACCTGGCAATCTTGATTCCAGCTTGCAATTCATGCAGCCTGGCATTTTGCAAGATGTCCTCTGCATGTGTGCCTGTATGTGTGCTAAGTCGCTTCAGTCATGTCGACTTCCAGGGAATCTTCCCAACCCAGTGATCAAACCCACGTCTCGTGTCTCCTGCATTGGCAGGCAGGTTCTTTATCACTAGTGCCTCCTGGGAAGCTCTGTACTCTGCATAAAAGTTAAATGGGCAAGGTGACAAATACAGCCTTGACATACTCCTTCAGTGATTTTTGAACCAGTCTGCTGTTCCATGGCCGGTTCTGTGACTTCTTGACCTGCATACAGATTTCTTAGGAGACAGGTAAGATGGTCTGTTATTCCTATCTCTTCAAGAGTTTTCCACAGTTGGTTGTGATTCACATAGTCAAAGTCTCTAGAGTAGTCAATGAAACAGAAGTCAATGTGTTTCTGGAGTTCCCTGCTTTCTCTATGATCCAATGGATATATTGAGATATAAGGCAAGATTGCCCATGCTCACAACTTCTATTCAACCTTATTATACAGTATCTAACTCCCTCAATAAGGCAAGAAAAAGAAATAAAAGGCATAAAACTTAGAAAGAGAGAAAGAAAACTCTATTTTCTTGCAGTTACAATAATGATTTATGTAAAAATCCAAAGATTAAAAAAACAAAAAAACATAAACAACTAGGAAAACTAATAAGTGAAGTTAGCAATGTTATAAGATACAAGGTTAAAATACCAAAACTAATTGTATCCTTATATACTAATATCAAATAATTGATTAAATTAAAAAACAGTCCCACATATAGTAGCACCAAATAACACTAAATACCTAGGAAGAAATCTAACAGAAGATATTCAGGATTTCTACATTGCAAACTACAAAGTACTGGTGAGAGAAATTAAGAGAGACCTAAACAGATGGAAAATGTCATGTTTATGGTTTCTAAGACACAGTAATATTAAGATGACTCTCTTCCCTAAGTTGAACTACACTCAATGCAATCTCAAAGCTCCATAATTTTTGGTATAAACTGACAAATGAATTTTAATAATTACGTTGAAATACAAAGAGTGTAGAATAACAAAAACAATTTTTATAAGAGAGTTGGATAACTTAACCAACTTGTGTTCAAGGCTTGCTATAAACTTACTGCAATTGAGATAGCTTGGGGACTAGTGAAAATAAATATATAGATCAGTAAAACAGATTAGAGAGTCCGTAAATAGATGCACTTATATTTGGTCTGTGGTTTTGACACAAGTGAAAAGGCAACTTTGTGAGAAAACAAGTCTTTTCAACAAATAGTACAAGATGTTCATGTAAGGAAAAAGTGAATACTGATGGTTAGCACATACCAAACCATAAAAGAAGAAAATAATAAATTAGGTTTCAATTAAAATAAGAGCCTTTTGTTCTTAGAAGGATATCATTAAGAAAGTACAAAGGCAAGCCACGAATTGGGAGAAAATGCTTGCAACATATATGTCAGAAAAAGAATTTGTATTCGGAATAAAAGAACCCTGACAAGAATAAAAAGACAAACAATCCAGTGAGAAAATAAACAATCCATTGAGAAAATGGGCAAAAAATTTGAACAGATACTTCTCAAAAGAAGCGCTGAGAAAATGCTCAGCACCATTAGTCATCAGGGAAATGCAACTTTAATGGCAATGAGATACTACTACATACCCACTCTGTTCCATTCTGTTCCGTTCGTCGCTCAGTCATGTCCGACTCTTTGCGACCCCGTGGACTGTAGCCTACCAGGCTTCTCCATCCATGGGATTCTCCAGGCAAGAATACTGGAGTGGGTTACCGTTACATACCCACTAGAATGGCTAAAATCAGTGGTGTGCTTATAAGTATTTAACAGTTAACTCTCGGAGGGATAGGAGTAGAGGAAGCCTGAACAGTAGCATTTGCTGATTTTATGGTGTAAATACTCCCATTGAGAACAATTTCAAGCTACCAACAAGGAGATGTCAACAAACCCATAGTTGGTAAGAGATGCCTATGATTGGCTCCCACAAGCTGCTGCAAGCTAGCTCCAGCATACTACTAACTAAAATGTTTAAAACTGACCATCCCTCTTCCATTGGCAGAAATGTGGGGCAGCTGTAACTCTCATACACTGCTGTTGAGGACGCAAGATGATAAAGTGAAAAGTGAAAGTTGCTCAGTCATGTCTGACTCTTTGTGACCCTAGAATTCTCTAGGCCAGAATACTGGAGTGGGTGGCCTTTTCCTTCTCCAGGGCATCGTCCCAACCCAGGGATCAAATCCGGGTCTCCTGCAATGCAGGCAGATTCTTTACCAGCTGAGCCACCAGGGAAGCCAAAGAATACTGGAGTAGGTAGCCTATCCCTTCTCCAGGGGATCTTCCCAACCCAGGAATTGAACCAGGGCTCCTGTATTGCACACAGATTGTTTACCAACTGAACGATCAGAAAAGCCCTGATAAAAACCATTGGTCAAAAGAGTTTTATAGTTGTTTTTTTTTTTTTTTAATAAAGTTAAACATCATCTGCCAGATGGCTCAGTCATTGAACATCTGGGCACACCCAAGTCATAGCAGCTTCATTTGTAATAGCTTCAAATTGGAAACAACCTAAATGTCTACCAGCAGATGACACACTGTGGCATATTCAAATAATGGAATATTAGTCAGCAGTAGAAAGGAATGAACTGATAAATGAATCTCAAAATTATTATACTGATTGAAAGTTTGAAAAGAAAAAGAGTACTCAATGTCTGCTTCAATATACAAAGTTGTTTTTTTTTTTTTTAATGCAATCTACAGTGAAAGAAAACATATCAGTGGTTGTCTAATGAGGGGGTGGAAGGCAGTGGATTACAGTGGGCACAAGGTAATCTTTGGTGGTTTCAGGAATGCTTGTAATCCTGATTATAGAGATGACTTCAAGGATGTCAAAACCAATCAAACTATACATATGTGCCATTTCATGTACTTCAATTATACCTCGATAAAAGATGAAAAACTGTTTTAAAAAGTACAAACTCCTTGACTTGACCCCAAGCTCAGTGATGAGAGAATTTAGAGAGGAGCCGAACTTACAGTTTAACAAGCCCCTCAGATACTTTTTATAAAGGTGAAGACCTACTGAAAGGGAACCCAAAATTTAATGAATAAACCCCAAATTTAAATTGTGTGACAAAGCTTAATTGTCAAGGTGGATAAAAGAAAAATGTATTTACACTTCAGAATGGAACCTGAGTTTTAATAGTAGTATTTACATTGTCTAACAGTCCTAGCTTGTGCTAGGCACTTTCCCATGCATAGAGATTTGCCTGATGTTGCCCTCACCAGGTAGCAAAGATGGGAGAGTTTACTCTCAGGTCAGCTGAGAATTACAGGGTTAGGTTCAAATCTCCTTTCCACCACATCCTAGTTGGGTGAACTCCTGCACATGTCTCTTTGTCTCAATTATCCACTGTTTTGGATCCAAGCCATTCCAAGAAACTGTAACTTAAAACAAATTTTCACCATCTGACCATCTGGGTAGGGCTTGGTGTGGACAGCTAGTTTCTACTTCATGTGGGGAGGGGCAGCTGGGGTGCTCCTCCAAGACGGAAGGATCCACTGCCAAGACCCCTGGATGGTGGCTTCCTCCTAGGAGCTGGCATGATTGTAGGCTGAGCTTCTCTCTGTCCCTTTCCAGACAGATCTTTCCACAGACTGCTTGCTCTTCATGCCTTCTTTATAGCTTCACAGCTGTGACTTAAAAGCTAGTGTTGAAGAAAATGAGGCAGAAGTTGTATCCCCTCTTATGGTCTAACCTCAGAAGTCACAGTGTCACTTGGCCTGGCTGAGCATCCTTTAATGCCTTCCCTCTTGTTCATCCTCCTGCAGCTAAGCTGTTCTTTCTGTTCCTCTGAAGTCTAAGCCTGTTCCTGTTCCGGTGTGTTTGCACCTGCTCTTTCCTTGGCCTGAAACACTTCCCCTTGCCCTGTAGATCTACACAAGCCAGCCTCCTTTCCATCATTCAGGTCTCAGACAAACGTCATCACCTCAGAGGAGCTTGCCCTCTGATTTTCATCCCTTCCCATCCCTGTAAATCTTACCAGCACTATTCAATGGAATTTTCTGGCGTGATGGAAACAGTCTTTATTTACATTATTCAATACAGTAGCCACTATCCACAAGACTATTGGGCACTAGAACTGGATTTCAACTTTTACTTGATTTTAATCAGTTCAGTTCAGTCGCTCAGTCGTGTCTGACTCTTTGTGACCCCATGGACTGCAGCACACCAGGCTTCCCTGTCCATCACCAGCTCCCAGATCTTGCTCAGATTCATGTCCATTGAGTTGGTGATGCCATCCAACCACCTCATCTTCTGTTGTCCCCTTCTCCTCCTGCCTTCAATCTTTCCCAGCATCAGGGTCTTTTCCAATGAGTCAGTTCTTCACATCAGGTGGCCAAAGTATTGGAGCTTCAGCATCAGCATCAGTCCTTCCAATGAATATTCAGGACTGATTTCCTTTAGGTGGACTGGTTGGATCTCCTTGCAGTCCAAGGGACTCTCAAGAGTCTTCTCCAACACCACAGTTCAAAAGCATCAATTCTTCAGTGCTCAGCTTTCTTTATAGTCCAACTCTCACATCCATACATGACCACGGGAAAAACCATAGCTTTGACTAGACAGACCTTTGTCGGCAAAGTAATGTCTCTTCTTTTTAATATGCTGTCTAGGTTGGTCATAGCTTTTCTTCTAAGGAGCAAGCGTCCTTTAAGCTCATGGCTGCAGTCACCATCTGCAGTGATTTTGGAGCCCCAAAAATAATGTCTGTCACTGTTTCCATTGTTTCCCCATCTATTTGCCATGAACTGATGGGACCAGATGCCGTGGTCTTCATTGTTGAATGTTAAGTTTTAAGCCAACTTTTTCACTCTCCTCTTTCACTTTCATCAAGAGTTCTTCTTTGCTTCTGCCATAAGAGTGGTGTCATCTGCATATCTGAGGTTATTGATATTAATAAACTTTAGTTTAAATTTAAATACGTGCAAAGAGCTAATTGCTGCCACACTGGTGAGCTCAGCTCATTTCCATCATTTCATCCTATTTTCTTCAGAGCAGTTATCACCATTCAAATTATCTATTTCTTTTTATGTTTTCAGCTTTTTATGATGACAAATTCAACTCTATAGGAAATTATAAGAATAACAGAGTGATCCTTTCACCTAGATTAATTAATTGTCAATGTCTTGCCGGATGAGCTTTATTTTCTGTATTGTGCTGCTGTGCTCAGTCGCGCGTCTGACTCTTTGTGACCCTATGGATCATAGCAAACCAGGCTCCTCTGTCCATGGGTTTTTCCAGGAAAGAATACTGGAGTGGGTTGACATTTCCTCCTCCAGCGTATTTTCCCAGCCCAGGGATCAAACCTGTGTCTCGTGCAATGGCAGGCAGATTCTTTACCACTGTGCCACCTGGGAAGCCCATTGTCTTCTATATGGCTGTATATAATTTTTGGCAGGAGGTGGCTGAAACCTTTGGCAGTTAGTTGAAGATAGGATAGTATTTCACCCCTAACACCCCCAAGAACAAGGACATTCTCCTAATGCCATCACTACGCTAAAGGAACTCAACATGAACGTATTACAGCTATCTAATATTGATATTGTAGCATTGTTTAATGTATTGTTTGTGTCCCCAACATGTCTTCTGTGGCATTTTTTTTTCTTTTGATCTGGGATGCAATACAGAATCATATGTGGTGTTTGTTTTATCTCCTTATTCTCCTTTAATCTGAAACAGTTCTTAGCCTTTCTTGGTTTTTCTTGACCTTGGCATTTCAGAAGAGCAGAGGCCAGTTGTATTGAGAAATATCCCTGGGTTTGGATTTGTTTGCTTGCTTCCTCATGGTTGCATTCAGGTTATGAATTTGAGCAGAAGAGCCAGTTAGTGATGTACTCTCAGTGCATCAAGTCAGGAGGCACTTCGTAATAATTTGTTCTATTGTGTGGGACGCTTATTTTGATTACTTGGTAAAGCTGGTATTCTCCAGAGCTCTCCATTGTCAAGGAACTATTTTTCTCCCCTTGGCAATTTATAACTAGTCTACGCTGTTGTTGTTCAGCCACTAAGTTGTGTACAATTCCTGGCAACCCTATGGCTTCCGTGTCCTATTCAATCTCTCATATGCATTGAGCCAGTGATGCCATCCAACCACCTCATCCTCTGTCATCCACTTCTCCTCTTGCCTTCAATCCTTCCCAGCATCAAGGCCTTTTCCAGTGAGCTGGCTGTTCACAACAGGTGGCCAGAGTATTGGAGTTTCAGCTTCAGTCTCAGTCTTCCCAGTGAATATTCAAGGTTGATTTCCTTTAGGATGGACTGTTTTGATCTCCTGGCTGTTCAAGGGACTCTCGAGAGTCTATAGGGAGATCCTTTGGGAATATGTGAATATCCTGTTTCTTACCAAAACTTCATTCAATGGTTTTAACATTCATTGATGATTAACCCTGAGCCAATTATTGCTATAGAGTTGCAAAATGATTTTTTCCTCTTTATTTCCTTCTGTATCTGTGAGTTGGCATTATACTGTGAAGTTGGCATTATACTGTAAATATACTATTATATTTATGTGTTCATTTGTTTGAATCAGAATGAACTCATCAATTTCATTTCATAATCCATTATTGTCATGATTCATTTTGATAATAAAATTGATCCTGTCCAGGCCCGTGGGAGCCCCTGCAAACTAGTGTCTAGGTTCTTCAGACATGCCCCTGTCACTTCTTGAGATTTTCTCACTTTCTGGCATAGTAAGATATTCCAGGCTTACCTTAACTAATTTTTTAAATTGAAATGTTTATTATGTTTGTTTCCCATCTGAAGATAAGCTTTTCTCTCTACCAAGATTCCTAGCACTTGAACACTTAGGAACAAATTGGACTACAGAAGTCTTAGGAATCTATTTCTGGAACTAATAAAGGTCACTGCATGAACAGCAAAGAAGGTCCAAATTCCATTCAGTTCTTAGTTGTTTGATCACAACAGCAGAGTACAGAGTCAGCGTAAGTGATGGAGAACATGGGCCACAGGGCTGGGCCTTCCCAGGTCTCTTGCTGCGCCTCTTACTTAACTGCACACTTTGGATGAGCCACGTCTCTCTAACCCTCAGTTTCACTGTCATCGATGTGGGACGCCACTCACAGTGCCTCACCACACGATTGTTGTGAGGACTCACAAAGAGAAAATACATGAAGTGCTGGGTGTAGTGCCTGGCACGTGCAGATGGCCAATAAATAGCAGGGATTATTTTTGTATACATTTTCTCAGCTGGTCTTCCCAGCAGCTGTGAGATAGCTTCATTTGTAGACGAGGAAACTGAGGCTCAGAGTGGTTACTAAATTACCCAAGGCCACCCAGCTAGATGGTGGGGAAGTCCAGGGATGAACCAATGGAGAGGATTTTCTGGATGTCCTGGAGAGGGACAGCTGACCTAGGTGAAACGGACCTTTTTACCCGGCCTGGTCTTGCACCTCCCCCAATCTCCTGCATGGTATAGGCAGAGGGAGTCACCGCTCACTGTACAACAGAGAAGTGACCGGGGCCTGGTGAAGGAGTAACAACTGTTTTTACTACCAAAAGCTTATCCATGTTACAAGAGACCATATGTGGCAGCAGAACAGTGGTTAAGATCACAGACTCTGGTGAGACCTGGATTTTCATTCTGAGTGGGAGATCCTAGGTAGGTTACTTAACTTCTTCGGGTCTTGGCTTCCGTATCTGTAAAACTTCAGGGATTTTGCAGTGACTGTTCTCTCTGCCGCCAATGCCTTTCCCTACACTCACATAGTTAACCCTTTCATATCCCTTGTTTCTTTATGAACATCACTGAGCCCTACTTTGATCACCTAACTTAAAAATAATACTCACCTTCTCCACCCCATCACCTTTTCCTGGCTCTACTTCCCCCCAGCACTTCTCACCATCTGACGCTACATCCTTCACTTATTTATTATTTTCTTTGTTCATTGTCTTTCTCTCTGCAGTAGAATGTCATCTCCACCAAGGCAAGGTCTTTGGTCTGTACTGGGTCACTGAGAAAAGTGCCTGGACATAATAATAGCTTCATAAATATTCCTCACTGTTGTCACTGTAAACAAACCACACCAGAGTGCTAATTTTTTAGGAAATGCTCAAAACAAACAATGTTATCATATTATGCTGATGTTTAAGTCCCTCTGGAATTTGATCATGGTTTTTATTCCAAATTCCTGTCATTTTTAGTTGTGGCCTAAAGTGAAAGTCGCTCAGTGTCCAACTTTTTGTAACCCCATGGACTGTACAGTCCATGAAATTCTCTAGGCCAGAATATTGGAGTGGGTAGCTGTTCCCTTCTCCAGGGCATCTTCCCAACCCAGGGATCGAACCCAGGTCTCCACATTGCAGGCAGATTCTTTATAGACTGAGACACCAGGAAGCCAAGCTGTGGCCTAAGTCCTCCAAATAAATCTGGGACTCCTTTTCTATCTTAGATCCAGCTTTCCAATGTGACCTGCAGCATATCCTCACCTGAGAGTTTGCAGAAATGCAGACTCTTGGGCCTCCCCACTTCCAGTATGACACAGTCAAAATATGCACTGAAACAAGACCCCAAGGGTGACTTGTGTGTGGCCAAGTTGCTAACTTCCATCACTTTCTTCTTTTCTGGAATCTCTCTCTTCCTGCTCCCCGAATCTTTCATCCATTCCTCCCTAACTTTCTAATTTGACTTAAAGCTTTTTTCCTTGGCTCTCTGCTGCTTTGAGGGGGACTTTCATGTTCCCCTATCTACACGTCGTATCTCCCTGAAGTGCCCTTCATTAGATGAAGCATTTGTTGAAGCCAGAGCCTCTCCCTAGCTACCTCCATATCCCACTGCCTCCACCTGCCTTAACTTAGCATCTGTACTGGGAGTGAATGAATCATTTCACATCTTTGTTTCCTTTGTTTGCTCCAAGCATCTAAAGATGTTGACTACAGGATTGCTTTCATGGATTCTTAGCTCTCCATGCTTCCTGAAGGCAGGACCATTCATTTATCTTAAACTCACTTTTGTTTTATTCAAAGAACGTTGGGAACAGCCTGAGTGCCAGTCCCTAGATAATGTGGCTACCAGGGAAATACATATGCTTGATACACAATTCTTGGAAATAAGCTCACAGCCTTGTGGATGCCCCATGTGGACATACTAACAGGAGTCTTCATTGTAACATCATCTGATTCAGTGGCAAATAATCTAAATGTCCATTTGCAGGAATAAAAAGAAAAATCTATGGAACAGTTAAAATTCTATGTAGCAGTTTTTATAGAAAAGGAGATAAATATATAGAGTTATTACCAGAGAAAGATCTCTAGGACAGGATGAGTAAACACAAACATCTTACAGATAATGTTCTTTTTGACATTGATTGCTGCTGCTGCTAAGTCACTTCAGTCGTGTCCGACTCTGTGTGACCCCATAGACAGCAGCCCACCAGGCTCCGCCATCCCTGGGATTCTCCAGGCAAGAACACTGAAGTGGGGTGCCATTTCCTTCTCCAATGCATGACAGTGAAAAGTGAAAGTGAAGTCGCTCAGTCGTGTCCAACTCTTCACAACCACATGGACTGCAGCCTACCAGGTTCCTCCGTCCATGGAATTTTCCAGGCAAGAGTACTGGAGTGGAGTGCCATTGACTTCTCCATGACACTGATTAGACCTTAAATATAAACATTTATATTCAATGTGTACAAAATGGATTGAACGGGCACACAAATTAATGACAGTGATTGAGGGAGACTTTAGCTTTATTTGTCATTTTTTTTTTAACGTGAATACGTGTATGTTCTAGTATTTTTGCAATTATAGAATTCATAATAATTTTAAAATGTAGGACTTCTCTGGTCATCCAGTGATTAAGACTTTGCCTTCCAGTGCAGGTGATAGGGGTTTGATCTGCAGTGGGGGAGTTAAGGTCCCTTATGCCTTGCAGCCAAAAAGTCAAAACATAAAGCAGAAGCAATATTGTGACAGATTCATTAAAGACTAAAAAAGAAAGGTCCATACGAAAATTTCTTAAATGTAATATTATTCAATTCAAATTAAAGAAATAAAAATAGGGCAAAAGCAACTAATGTGACCAGAGCTGAAAGATGGAGAGATATTTTAGACTGTGAAAACAACTTCATGTAGCCAAGTTGCAATCATCCCCATCAGATGGATGGCTTAACGTAGACCAGCAGAGGTTAAGTAACTTGCTTAGAATCCCATGCTGCTGCTGCTGCTGCTAAGTCACTTCAGTCGTGTCCGTCTCTGTGTGACCCCATAGATGGAAGCCCACCAGGCTCCCCCGTCCCTGGGATTCTCCAGGCAAGAACACTGGAGTGGGTTGCCATTTCCTTCTCCAATGTGTGAAAGTAAAAAGTGAAAGTGAAGTTGCTCATAGTTACTATTAATAGATGAGATAGATCGAATGGAGCACAGGTTCTTTGTACTGAGTGGTGTGATCCCTGCATGGAAAATGAGACAAGAAAGTGCTGTCCAGAAGGGTCTTCTATTTTTTATGATTCTTGCATGCTCTAAAAAAAATGGCAAAGAATTCATTGGGAAGGCAAGCAAAGCACATAAAATTACATTAACAACAAAAAATT
Source organism: Moschus berezovskii (assembly GCF_049115385.1). Classification (NCBI taxonomy): domain Eukaryota; kingdom Metazoa; phylum Chordata; class Mammalia; order Artiodactyla; family Moschidae; genus Moschus; species Moschus berezovskii. Next base: position 71,605,835 of record NC_142477.1, read on the forward strand.
TGACTTCAAAAACATTTATACACTCAATGCAAAAAACCAAAGAGCTGAAAATGATTTCTCGGGCAATGAACATCCAAAAGTAATCAAGCTAGAACAAGATGATGAGTATGATACATCTCGATGAGTGCTCAGTACACAGTAAATGTTGGGAATTTGTTTAGCCGCTCAGTTGTGTCTGACTCTTGCAATGCCATGGACTGTGGCCTGCCAGGTTCCTCTGTCCATGGGATTTCCCAGACAAGAATACTGGAGTGGGTTGCCATTTTCTTCTTCAGGGGATCTTCCCAACCCAGGTATTGAACCCACATCTCCTGTGTCTCCTTGATTGTCAGGCGAGTTCTTTACCAATGAATGTTGGGAAAGGGGATTTGAAACAAATGAAGCATGGTCCTCAAAGGTGCCTTGTATATGAAGTGAAGTGAAAGTCGCTCAGTCGTGTCCGACTCTTTGCGACCCCATGGACTATACAGTCCATGGAATTCTCCAGGTCAGAATACTGGAGTGGGTAGCCTTTCCCTTCTCCAGGGGATCTTCCCAACCCAGGGATAGAACCCAGGTCTCCTGCATTGCAGGCAGAGTCTTTACCAGTTAAGCCACAAGGGAAGCCCTTGTATATATGCTGAAATAAACTGAATTGAACAAAAGGTTTCAGTGTTTCTCAAAACAAGGACACCTAGGCCTGGAAGCAGTGACAAAACATCAAAACATCATAGAACCCTGAAGATGTGAATCAGCTCTACATCTGCACATTTATTGTCAAGAAGGAGTGCAGTAGGCGTGGAAGAACCAGATTTGGAAACAACGCCTCAAATATTGTTTGACCAAATTTGCCAAACATAATAGATTAGGAGCCCTCATGGGTGTACCTAACTAATTGCCCTTAATGTTTGTGCACATCAGATGACCTTTCAGTGACAAGCCCAATTAATTAAATGCAGACACACAAGTGAGATTGGGAAGGGAGGGAGAGGGCTGGGTTCATTTCAAAAGTAAGCCTGTATTGTTTTCTTCTAAAAAGTTACAGGGGGAATGCATCTAAACAAAGCCATTTATATGGAACAGTCCATCAGGATATAGTAGAGAATATTTGTGAGGACTCCCTAAGTCCTGTCGAAGCCCTGAGAAGGGGAGAGAGAGGGTCTTAGCAGGAGCAGGGCTGGTCTTCATGGCCTAGGGGAGGGAAGGCAGGTGGAAAGCAAGCCTAGGGTGATATGAAAATCAAATTCAATGCATTCCTAAAGTGGAGTCTTTATCTAGTCTTTATTTCAGTTCAGTTCAGTTCAGTTCAGTTGCTCAGTCGTGTCTGACTCTCCGCGACCCCATGAATCACAGCACGCCAGGCCTCCCTGTCCATCACCAACTCCCGGAGTTCACTCAAACTCATGTCCACAGAGTTGGTGATGCCATCCAGCCATCTCATTCTCTGTCGTCCCCTTCTCCTCCTGCCCCCAACCTTTCCCAGCATCAGAGTCTTTTCCAGTGAGTCAACTCGTCGCATGAGGTGGCCAAAGTATTGCAGTTTTAGCTTTAGCATCAGTCCTTCCATTGAACACCCAGGATTGATCTCCTTTAGAATGGACTGGTTGGATCTCCTTGTAGTCCAAGGGACTCTCAAGAGTCTTCTCCAACACCACAGTTCAAAAGCATGAGTCCTCAAATCCCATTAGGCAAAAGAAAAGAAATAGATAATTTTTAAAGACAATCTTTTTCACATTTACATCTTTCATGAACACCTTCACAATTTTTGCAGTATTCAAGTGACTTTATATTTTTTCCTGTAAATTAGTAATTTCCCAAAGTGTTCACTGCCACCACTGTGTCATATCTGAGTCTTTTCACCATAACAGTGTCATCTATCAGATCCACCTGCCCACCCAGCAAGGGAACCTGCTCCCTTTCTTTTGAACAAACCACAGAAAATGCCCCAATTTTTCACTGACAAATTTTAAAATACCCCTTCCCTCTTGAAGCCATGCAACCTGATTTCCTTAATGATATTCCAAAATGATTGCTCACAAAGTCCTTCATTCTACGAACATTTCTCTTCCAGAGTCCTCCTCATTCATTGCTGAAACTCCTCTAGTTCTCCCACCAGAGGCAGAAGGGAGATTGCTAGCAGGGAGGGAGTCAGAGTTACGTGCCTCAAAATACGTCCTGGCAGGTTTCCAGGTAAGTTGCTTCAAACTTTCTTGCTTAAGTAGGGTCAAACAGACTTTGCTGTGAGGCTTAGCCCAGGAATTGCTTTAGAGGCCACCTGATTGCCTCTCCTGACTTTTGCAGTTTATCTCAGATGCAGACAGTTCCTGCCCAAGTCCAGCCTCAGAAATGGTTCTAAAGATGCCTGACTCAGAGGCCTATCTGCATGTTAGTGATGGACATGCATGAGAGTTTGAGAGCTATGAGAGCTATGGAGATTTCTAAGATATGGACTCAACTTCTCTAATGACAGAAAAAAAAAGGCAGCCGCATCAGAGCAGATGGATATGAGAAAAAGCTAAAATGAATGGGAACAGGGGGTGAAATACTGTCAAGGACCCCACAGGGGATAAAGACCCCTCTTGACACTCATTTCCATCTGCTCCATCTACTGCCATGCCTACAGACTCTCCCTTAGTTCTAGAATGAGTCTGGCCCTAGAATCTTCTGTCTTAGGCACCAAAGAAAGGGATGGTGGAGCTATGACCAAAATGAGAGGGATTAATTAAGTCATGGCACCAGACGCAAAAGGCAGCTTTGTGACTCAAGTCCAAATGATGATACAACAGTATCTGAGAGTTCTTGACACTCTGATTGGCTGGGTATTTGTTTTAACAAGAGTTTCTTTTCCAAACCAGTGTCTCTTGTTTATCCTAGCTGGAATCAGCCTGAGGCAGGGCAGGTGCTGCTACTCCCCAATCAAAATGGCTTCCAGTTACTGAGTTCCTGGAATGAGCCAGGCTGCATGGAGCCACGCACTCGGATGGGTCTGAATTTAACCTTGCCCAGTATTTTTGGGGTGCGGGGTACTACACCCACCATCTTATGCATTATGGAGCCCTGAAGGTGATCAGGGCTTTCTTTATAACTTTAATGTTCTTTCAAGGCCTAGAGGTCAAGTCTTTCTGTCCATGTGCAAAGACAACAATAGCCATCTTCGGCTTCTAACTGCAGGGCACTGCGGGGTACCTCACAGCAAGCCACCATCCTCAGAGGTTCTTGGCTATTAAATTTAGTGCATAAACATGCACAGGGCATAACACATAAACATGCATAGTATAAAAGGAGAATGAATAGATGACTTGGAGAAAGTTCTTGTTCTGAATTTTTACTTCTGTCACTAGTTTATGACTTTGAACAAATAATAATAACTAGTAAATGTTTTGAGAGTTTGCTTTGTACAAGATACTTTCTGTATATTATTTTAGTTTATCTTCACAGTAATTTGTGAAGAAGGTATAATTATTCACCTTGATTATGAAAACTAAGGTGAGAACCCAAGGTGATATAGCTATAAGTAGTAGACCGAAATTACTTTCAACAGGATCAGTTATTTTTTGGATGACCAATCATCTTGGTTTGCCTGGGGTTTCTGACTGGGTCTGCCTTGGTTTGACTGAGGGGTTTCCCTGGATGTGGAATGTGTTCAAGCCAGGCATGTCCCAAGCAAACTGGAACAAGTTGACCACTTTATTTTCTGAGTATATATTACCATGAACACTTGGTTGATCTTTGTTTCTATCATTTTACTAACCACAGCTTTGAGTTTTCTTTTTCGAATCCAATTCTTTTCCTTGTATAGCCATACTTCAGAGATACTGTGGTTCCATCCCAGATCACTGCAAGAAAGCAAATTTTGCAATAGAGTGAGTTTTTCAAAATTTTTTGTCTCCCAGTACAAATAAAAGTTATGTTTATACTCTACTGTGGCCTAATAAGTGTGCAATAGCACTGTGCTTAAAAAAAATGTATATACCTTAATTAAAAAATACTTTATGGCTAAAAAATGCCAAAACAATTTCAATAGTAACAGAAATGATTACTGATCACAGATCAGCATAATACATATGACACTAATGAAAAAGTTGGAAATATATCAAGAATTACCAAAATGTGATACAGAGACATGAAGTGAGCATGACTTACTGGATGTGGAGCTTCCACAAACCTTTCATTTGTGTAAACATTAATATCTGTGAAGCAGAGTAAATTGAAGGACAGAGAATGAAATATGTCTATATGTTATTAGTCTCAACTTTGCTGAGTATGGATTGTGTCAACTTTAATTTGTATAGATATTTTTCTACTGGTAAGATTCATCATAAATTAGATTTTGAAAATGATTTATAATTATTACTTGGCTAATTCATGATACAACCATGTTCAATTCTCATCAATGATTCTGAGATTTTATTGCTCATCACATTACTAACCTGATTGTTCCATAAACTTGTCCCGACTTTGCCTATTAACTGGCCACATCCACAGTGCAAAGAGAAAATAGCATAGTCAAAACAGTATAGTTAAACTCACCTATGTTCAAAATAATGAAGCAAAATAATGAGAATAGAGAGTCTGACTCTGTAGAGAGGACACTTTCACATATTTAAACTGTTTTATCCTTTTACCATTCAACAAAGATTATGGATTTCCTCCTTTGTACCTTGTGCTCTACTAGATTCTGGGATCGAGTAGTTAACAGGACATAGTCCTTGCCCTAATCGTCCAGCAGAGTCGGTTTTAACAACCCATTGTATATTTAATTATCTGATTTTAGTGATGATCCAGACTGCATTGGAGAAGAATGGGGACCAGCAGGGCATGTGGATGGGAGCACTCGTAATAGCCGGATGACAGCCCCAGAAAGCAGCAAAGATGAAATCAGGACCCCATGCCTGAGTCAGGGGTAGGGTCTTCAACTGCAGTGTTCTGGGGCTCACTGTCTTGGTGAGGGTGAGGACAAAATGGGGTATTCTTCTCCTGCATAAGTTGGAAGAAAGAGTGTTTTAGAGCCAGGGAGGACTGAGTCATGGCATGGCTGAGAACCCCAATGCCACTTGACATTATCACTAACTGGAAAAGTATGTCTTCTCAGGAGACCACTGGGAAATGATTCTTGTGTCACCATTTCTGGGACAGTAAGTCCTCTCTGAAGAGAAGACATGCATTTGTGTATGTCTAGGCACTGAGCATTTTGATTTTATCCTCACTGTAATTCTTCAGTGCATGTGTATGAGCGAAACTGCTTCAGTCGTGTTTGACTCTGTACGTCCCTATGGACTTCAGCCTGCCAGGTTCCTCTGCCCATGGGATTCCCCAGGCAAGAATACCAGAATGCCAAGAATGCCATGCCTTCCTCCAGGGGATCTTCCCGATCCAGGTATTGAACCTGCGTCTCCTACGTCTCCCACATTGGCAGTCAGGTTCTTTACCTCTAGTGCCACCAGTTAGCATGAATGCCACCATTTTGCATATGAAGAAACTGAGGTTCAGGGAAGAGAAGCAAGAAGTCATCATGCTAGATAATAATAAAACCACGATTCTAGAAATAAAGCATGGATGTTCAGTCCTCCATTTTGGACAACCTCAAATATTGTGAGCATTGTAAAATGGGAATAATAATCCCTTTACATTAAGATTGTTCCAGTGGAAACAGAACGGTATCACCTATGTACATTACATAATCATTATTAAAGCACATAGTAGGTGGCTCAAGATGGAGCCGTTTCCTGTCTTTCCTTTACCTCAGTTGCTTCACTAACATAGTCTAACCTTGTAAGTGGATTTTCTGGTAGTTGTATGTGGATATAAAATAGAAGGGAGATCCTGGATCTTTGATGGAGTGGAAGAAATTACAATCTGGCTCGGTTGCTCAGGGAGTCACAGAAAGTAGGCATCTCCCAGAACCTCGTTCTCAGTGTTCATTGATGGACTGAGCCTTAAAGGATGCGGGAATCAGAAGGGAGTGTCTACTGGGGCTGTGCGATCAGGAAAGGCTTTCCAAGGAGGTGAGACAGACCTTGGGATGGTAACATCATTTTCTGATCAACCTGCTCTAGCAGGAGCTAACAGGATTTTTTTTTAAAGCATGACAGAAAAATGTACACACGTAATATTTTGATTTTGCATGGGGGAAAAAAATCTGAGTATCTTTCCCTAGTTAATATTTTTTTCAAAGCTAAATAGCAATAATATGAGAAAATAGTTCTTAATATTAAAGCATTGTAAACACACACACATATAGACACCTCGACACAAAACCGAAACCCATTTCAAAACAAAAACTGGACTTTGGAGTCAGACCAACCCAAATTTGGAGCCTGGCTTCTTCGTTTTCAAGCCATGGGACTTGAAACAGGTCTCCTAATGTCCTTCGCCTCAACCTCCTTCCTTGTAGTGTGAGAATGTCAGTAGCTACTTTAGGGGCTACCAGCACCGAGGCAGCTGGTGCGTGCACGGTGCGTAGGTCGCAGCGTGGCTCATGGGAAACGGTCATTACCTGGTGTTTTGTATTTTGAGCATTGTGTCTGGCACTGGAACCTTAATCCCTAATCCAGGAGTCTCCAGATAAAAGCCTTTCCCAAACTCAAAAGTTATTTGTTCAACTTTATTGTGGAAATTTTCAAACATATAAAGAATGAGAGAAAATAGTCTCGTGAATCCCCCTATGTCCACCTCCCAGCTTCAACATTTATGAACTCATTGGCCAATCTTGCCTCATTTTTAACCCCTTCTACTCCCAACCTTGGTATATATTTTTTAGTTAATTAATTTTAAAAATTAGGATTAAATTGATTTATAACATTAGTTTTAGGAGTACAACTTAATGATTCAATATATGTACATATTGTAGAGATACCATCACAATAAGTGTAGTTAACGTCCATCACAAACTCGGTTTGTTCTGGAGCATATTTCAGATATTTTATCTACAGCTTATCGGGAGTTATGTTTCAACTTCTTAGTTCTCTCTTTGTCAGGGGAAATAATCCCAATTCCCTTTTTGTACATGAAATTTATTAAAGTAAAATTTATATATGATAAAATTAGCCCTTTTAGATTTAACACTTTTAGTCCTGAGTTTTGACAAATGAGAATTATTTTGACAGCTCTTCAGAATTCCTTTCTCAAGGAACTCAGATATTCCAGCACTAAATAGATGATAAAATACACAAAGTTTTTTACGGTGTATATTGAGCTTAACATAGAAAAGGAGGAAATAGACTCTTTCAGTGGTCTCCATGGTTTATTATGCCTCGGAAACCTAACATGTTTGATTGGTTAGAACTTAACCAAGGAATAGATTTATTAGCATCAAGTATTGTTTAGAGGAACTGAGTTTATGTTGATGCATTCATTCCAAATGGCCATCATATTAATAAAAGGTTTCTAAGAAGCTCAATTATTATTGTGTTCATTAATAGCAAAGTGTAAGCATGCCCCTATTGGGGCTGTGCTCAACCCAAATAAAAATAACTTTGTTAATTAAAAAGGGATGCTCCTCTGGTAGATGCTATATGTTCAACAACACAGAAATGAAGGACCAAGTGAAAAACAAGTACAGATGCCAGGAATAATGCTGCTTCCTTCTTCCTGGATCCCAGCTGACAGTTTGAAACTGCACACCAGCAAGAGTGCCCTCTACCGTTTCCCAGTTACTTTGTCATCTCTTAGTGTCCAGTTTTGAAGGGTGGTACAGTTTCTGGGTCACTAGAACCTCTGTGGGCCAATTCATAGTTTGGATAAGCGTAGAAACACAATTAGGAGTCCCTTCTCTTTTACACCGTTTATAAAAGAACAACCTTGTGCTTATAGCTGTGCTTGCTGAGGGGCCATCAGAAGTGAATGCTGTGTTTCATTACAACTAGCTCTCAACAGCTGAAGCTGTAAAGAACCATGAACTAGGAGTAACTCAGTAGCTCAGACCCTTACATGACCTAACCAGAAACTCTTTCTCCAATAATCAATGGAATTTATCTAACTGTGTATAGCCCTAGATACTAGGCTATCTAAGGGCTAGTTTTCGATGCTTTATTATTGTAACCATCAGGAACTTCCCTTTTTCAGTGCTTAAAGATCACTGACTTTTTCCTCCTTCAGTTCAGTTCAGTCGCTCAGTCGTGTCCGACTCTCCGCGACCCCATGAATAACAGCACGCCAGGCCTCCCTGTCCATCACCAACTCCCGGAGTTCACTCAAACTCATGTCCACAGAGTCGGTGATGCCATCCAGCCATCTCACTCTCTGTCGTCCCCTTCTCCTCCCGCCCCCAACCTTTCCTAGCATCAGAGTCTTCCTTAGAGAAGTATAATTTAGCAAATTTCTTCAGCAACATGGGTTCCCTTGCCTGTCAGTTTAATAGACCCATTTTTGTTTGTTACTGTTTTGATTTTGTTTCATGCTAGTTTGCAGTTCTGGTGGCAGTTGTTCTACTTTTAGGGATAAAGGATGGAGGTTCCCCCAAGATTGCCTTCACCAGCCTTACTTGCACATGTCCCCAATTTCTGAACTAGAACATTTGAGTCCTTTTATGTTTCAGTTTGGTCTTTCTGCACTGTGGGTAGATCTTAGAGTCCTGCATTGGGGATAAAGCTCTGATGTGTAATTGTGTTTGCTACATCCTGGCTGAGTTTACTTTGTTGAATTTGGTGGTCATACTTTTGACTTCTGTCATTCTAGCCAGCAATCTCCTGAAAGACCTTTTTATTTGTTGCTGTTGTTTTTAATATTTATTTATTTGGCTTCTCGGGTCTTAGTTGCAGCATGTGGGATCTTCATTGTTGTGAACAGGATCTTTAACTGTGGCATGCAAACTCTTAGTTGCAGCATGTGGGATCTTGTTACCTGACCAGGGATCGAACCCAAGCTGTCTGCGTTGGAAGCATGGAGTCAGCCACTGGACTACCAGCGAAGTCCCCAAGACCTGATTTTAACTTGAGACTTTTTTCAGCTGCATTTCAATCTTGGTTTGTTGTGTTTATTTGTCTATGGTTTGTCTGGAAAAGGGAGGTAAATACTGTCTTTCCTTGGGCTTACTTAAGTCTGTCTTCTGTGTCTGGTTTATTGCTGTTGTTGTTGTTTGTTTGTTTTGTTAAACATAGGGACTGCCAAGTTCAAAAGCAGTTAATATGATGCCCCCCACCCCCTGCCACTTTGCCCCAGTATAAACTATTTCAGTTCTACAATAGTCAGTCTTTTAATTAGCTGTAAACTCAGTTCTTATGCTGTGCTCTGGGATATCTGGTCCAGATAGGAGAAAACTAATGAATCAGATTATAATTTCTCAAGGTGTATGGGAGCCCTTAACTTGTTTATAGAGACTAAAAAACACTGATAAAAGTAAAAAAATAAGAGAACTCAAACATTTCCAAAAGGCAAAACCATCTAACTGCTAATACTTTAAATATTTTAGTTTTTTCAAGGGGTATTTTCCTGTTGAGACTGTATCTTTGAAAGAAAAAAGTTATCTGTGACCAGGTGTTGGTTAGTAAGTTACGCATTGAGATGGAATGTAGTTCATTTAGTGCTTTTAAGCAATTCAAACTGTTAATTGCTGCTATATGATATAAAATAAGAGAAATATTTATAATCAAGGTGAATCCTGAAAAATTAGCTCTGCTTTGATAATGACTTCTCTCTGTTTTTGCCACCATATAAAGATGTTAGCATAACATTCCAGTTTAGGCTAGAAAGCCTGTTTAATCTGAATTTTCTAAATTTCCTATTCTTGTTTTAAGCTAATATTACATTCAAAAATACCTAAACTTACAAGCATGTAAATAAATGTGTCCAATTAGATTGAATTATAATAGCCAATCTCTTCATAAAAAGGGTTGATAAATTTGTAAATTTAGTCATGTCACAAATTCCATGAGCCTACAGAAGCACTTGACTTATCAATATAAATTCTAACATTTTTTTTTTCTGTTATGTCTAATATCATTAATGATTGGAGTGTCTTTGAAGGATGACTTATATTTAATTTCTAAGATCACCAGTGGAATTTGTAACTTTTAGAGTCATCAATGAATAATTTTTATTTTAAATTCTCAAAACAGAGAGGAAAATCTGTGCAGAGTTATAATGTATATTAGTTTCATATTGTTGCCATAACAAATTACCACAAACTTAGTAGCCTGAGAATACAAATTTATTCTCTTACAATTCTGGAAGTTAAAAGTCTACAGTCAAGGTGTTGGCAAGTCTTCATATGTTTTCTTGCCTTTTCCAGTTCCTAGGGGCCACCTGCATTTTTTGGCTTCTTCCTCCAATCTTCAAAGCTAGCAGCTAAGCATCTTTTCTTCTCTCTGACCTCTTACCTTCCTGTGATTATATCAGACCCACCCAAATAATATAGGATCATCTCAAGATCCTCAAATTAATTATATCCCTATTGCCAAGTAAAGGAACATGGTCACAGATTCTGGGATTATGATGTGGACATCTTTGAGGGAGTCAAGAATCAACCCTTCATACCTGAAATAATTTCTACTTTAATTCTTGCCTATACATGAATTCATTTGCCCTTTTACAATGTTTGAATACAACTGGTAAAATCAATATGACGTATACATTGTCTTATGTTAATAAGATTAGTGATGTAAAAGATTGTACACTGTACTTATTTTTTATGTTTTAATATATAAACACAGTGATTCAATAAGCAAAAACCTTAAATAAGACAGAAAGGAAAGGTCGGATAAAGGAAAATTATAACCTTGCACTATTTATCTTCTTTCCACATAAGAAAATAAAGAGGTATTCTTGTCTGATGTAGATTCATTTCTTAAGAGTTTCAGTTTTTAATTTTTACTCCCTCTTTTTATATTAACTTCTGTTCATTTGTTGCTCGGTTTGGTGAGGCAGCCAAGGCTTTCCTTTGTTCTGATGACCAACCTGCTCTGATGACATTTTTAAAATATTGCTTCTCCAAAACAAAATCTCAAATTTAGAGTTATAATATTCTAAGGATATTATTAAAACATAAAACATCTTTGGGTTTTTCTGGATAGCCAGTGAGGAAACACAAAAACCTTCTCTCTTACTTTATAAAAAGAAAAGACAATAAAAGTAATTAGATTTGTCTGGCATTTTCCAGATTTTAAGTAACTCAAAATTACTGTAAGAGCTTATTTTATTCTCCAACAGTGGTAAGAGATTGAGTTTGTTATCCTTCTAATGGAATTTTGTGGTGCCCCTTCTATTAAGGTGCTGTGCCGCAAAGTTTATTAGCTGCAACAATAGGACGTTCATGGCATTAATTAAATTAATTAATACCTTTACTTGAAAGAATGACATCTACCTGGATGATATTCAATAACTAACTTTCGGAAAAATAATGCTAGCTAAAAAATTTTCCAAGTGGTACACTGTAAAATTTTGCTGATGGTAAATTATTATTTCATAGGAAATAATTCAGTTCAGTTCAGTTCAGTTGCTCAGTCGTGTCCGACTCTTTGCGATCCCATGAATTACAGCACGCCAGGCCTCCCTGTCCATCACCAACTCCCAGAGTACACTCAAACTCATGCCCACAGAGTCGGTGATGCCATCCAGCCATCTCATTCTCCGTCGTCCCCTTCTCCTCCCTCCCCCAACCTTTCCCAGCATCAGTCTTTTCCAGTGAGTCAACTCGTCGCATGAGGTGGCCAAAGTATTGCAGTTTCAGCTTTAGCATCAGTCCCTCCAATGAACATCCAGGATTGATCTCCTTTAGAATGGACCGGTTGGATCTCCTTGCAGTGTAAGGGACTCTCAAGAGTCTTCTCCAACACCACAGTTCAAAAGCATTGATTTTTCGGCGATCAGCCTTCTTCACAGTCCAACTCTCACATCTATACATGACCACGGGAAAAACCATTGCCTTGACTAGACGGACCTTGGTTGGCAAAGTAATGTCTCTGCTTTTTAATATACTATCAAGGTTGTAAAGCTCTTTTTACTTCTTTTTGAGACATCAAAGAATATGTCCTTGTGGTTGTTGAACTCACTATACTATTTTCAGTTAAACTTTATGTATATTTGGTTAAAATAGCACTTTGATGCCTGAGAAGTCTACTTATGATATTTACCAAAGCGTCAGATGGTGCCCCCTGTGGCTTTGTCAATTTCTACCAAGATATTATCACATGACCCAACATGGGTTGGGGAGAGGGAAAGCTGTCTACCATCTTCATAGACTTGGTTGTATCCATATATAATGTGTACTAATATTGGGGTTCCATCAAATGACCTGCCTTTCTAGAGTAGATGTCCAGGGGAAGGAGAGCTGCTGCACTTTGTGCATGGGCTTCTCCCTTGGTTTGGGGTTCCTCATCAGAACATTGCTTTAGAAACTGTCCCTAGCAATGGCCTAACAGAAGCAGAAGATATTAAGAAGAGGTGGCAAGAATACACAGAAGAACTGTACAAAAAAGATCTTCATGACCAAGATAATCACGATAACATGATCACTGACCTAGAGCCAGACATCTTGGAATGTGAAGTCAAGTGGGCCTTAGAAAGCATCACTACAAACAAAGCTAGTGGAGGTGATGGAATTCCAGTTGAGCTATTTCAAATCTTGAAAGATGATGCTGTGAAAGTGCTGCACTCAATATGCCAGCAAATTTGGAAAACTCAGCAGTGGCCACAGGACTGGAAAAGGTCAGTCTTCATTCCAATCCCAAAGGAAGGGAATGCCAAAGAATGCTCAAACTACCGCACAATTGCACTTATCTCACACGCTAGTAAAGTCATGCTCAAAATTCTCCAAGCCAGGCTTCAGCAATATGTGAACCGTGAACTCTCAGATGTTCAAGCAGGTTTTAGAAAAGGCAGAGGCACCAGAGATCAAATTGCCAACATCCGCTGGATCATGGAGAAAGCAAGAGAGTTCCAGAAAACCATCTATTTCTGCTTCATTGACTATGCCAAAGCCTTTGACTGTGTGGGTCACAATAAACTGTGGAAAATTCTGAAAGAGATGGGAATCCCAGACCACCTGACCTGCCTCTTGAGAAACCTGTATGCAGGTCAGGAAGCAACAGTTAGAACTGGACATGGAACAACAGATTGGTTCCAAATAGGTAAAAGAGTACGTCAAGGCTGTATATTGTCACCTTGCTTATTTAACTTCTATGCAGAGTACATCATGAGGAACGCTGGGCTGGAAGAAGCACAAGCTGGAATCAAGTTGCCGGGAGACATATCAGTAACCTCAGATATGCAGATGACCCCACCCTTATGGCAGAAAGTGAAGAGGAACTCAAAGGCCTCTTGATGAAAGTAAAAGAGGAGAGTGAAAAGGTTGGCTTAAAGCTCAACATTCAGAAAACAAAGATCATGGCATCTGGTCCCATCACTTCATGGGAAATAGATGGAAAAACAGTGGAAACAGTGTCAGACTTTATTTTTTTGGGCTCCAAAATCACTGCAGATGCTGCTTGCAGCCATGAAATTAAAAGACGCTTACTCCTTGGAAGGAAAGTTATGACCAACCTAGATAGTATATTAAAAAGCAGAGACATTACTTTGCCAACAAAGGTCTGTCTAGTCAAGGCTATGGTTTTTCCCGTGGTCATGTATGGATGTGAGAGTTGGACTGTGAAGAAAGCTGATCGCCGAAGAATTGATGCTTTTGAACTGTGGTGTTGGAGAAGACTCTTGAGTGTCCCTTGGACTGCAAGGAGATCCAACCAGTCCATTCTAAAGGAGATCAATCCTGGGTGTTCATTGGAAGGACTGATGCTAAAGCTGAAACTGCAATACTTTGGCCACCTCATGCGACGAGTTGACTCACTGGAAAAGACTCTGATGCTGGGAGGGATTGGGGGTGGGAGGAGACGGGGACAACAGAGAATGAGGTGGCTGGATGGCATCACCGACTCAATGGCCATGAGTTTGAGTGTACTCCGGGAGTTGGTGATGGACAGGGAGGCCTGGCGTGCTGTAATTCATGGGGTCGCAAAGAGTCGGACACGACTGAGTAACTGAACTGAACTGAGCAATGGCAATCTTACTGAATGACATTGTCTAGAAGATGTCTGCTGGTCAAGCTCAATGGTGAGAACCTTACTCACTTGCTTACTTGCAATGACTTTGGGCAATTGCATTACTTTAGGTTATTTACTGACCAAACAAGGTAGCTTTTTGCACTGGCTAACACCTCTTGTGGTATTTGGAGTAAAGTTTCAGAATAAGTCAGGTGGTTCCTATATAAAATTCAAGAACAAGGAATTCCTTCTCCAAAGTGGGATGAACTGACCAATGGAATCTCTCCCCAGGACTAGTCTACTTAAGGGCCTGATTAAGGGGCATTTTAGTGTTAATTATACTTACTGTTAATTGTAGCTGTTGTCAAGTGTATTGTTAACAAGGTCTTAAATGCTGTTGCACAGCTACCTTCTTGTTGGTTCATACATCAGATGATTCTATTTCCAAGGAGACTTAAGTAAGTGACATATATAAGCACAATGGGGTCTGTGACAATGGCACTGCAACAAGACCGCGGTGTGGTCCTGAACACCTGACACGCATCTGTGTCTTATGCTCTCCTTCATCACTCTGAGGAGAAGGAGAACCAATCTGTGGGGAATTTCCAATTACAGTACCATTTGTCTGCTGCTGTTGCTAAGTCACTTCAGACATGTGCAACTCTGTGCGACCCCATAGATGGCAGCCCACCAGGCTCCTCCGTCCAGGTAAGAGTTCTGGAGTGGGGTGCCATTGCCTTCTCCAACCATTTGTCTAGGCGATAACAAAACTGAATGTTTGTCATTACAATGGCTGTAAACAGTTAAAGCGGATGAATTTTGAATAGCTTGAACCTCAGATTCTCAGACGACATCACTGAAGATGTTCCTGACCAATAACAGCAGGACTTGCTTTAACCAGCTGTGTTCAGACCTGTGGCCTAGGTCTGTTCTGTCCAGAGGACCAGCCTTCGATGCTAAGTTAGACCAACCACCAGGAGCTCCCCTCTTCCAGGACTGAGATTTTTCTGCCACACAGAACTGCTCAGCGAATTTCTCCACTGGTGCATGATCCTTGTCTGGCAGGGATATGTGCATAGTTTTGTAACTTTCTTCTCTACCTCTGCTATTTCTGCCTTCTTTTTGACCCAGTAGTAACACATATAGTTTCTGAATTGAACAGATCAATCTGGTTGCAGATTCTGCTTCCTCACAAAAAAGAAAAAAAAAATTTAAAGACAGGTTAACCTTGGGACAATTAAGGTTAAAATTTCCCCAAACTTATATACCTGGGTAACCAAGGTTGAAGTGGGAAAGTTTCATCTTCATTTATCCATGTTGAACTCAAGTGTTTTGCTTAGTAATAACAGTGCTAGGCAGTGTTTAAAAGATTGTTATTTTTAATATAATATTTATGACTTTTGCCATATTTATTTCAGATTTTTTTCTTTAAATTAACTCATTTCTCCTCATAAATAGATAGGAATATCACAGCATAAATATAAAGATAAAAACAAAGTACTTTTTAAAATAAAGATTTTCTTTGTGCTGTCTTCGCTGTTGTTTAGTCACTAAGTCACGTCCAACTCTTTTGTGACCCGTGGACTATAGCCTGCCAGACTCCTCTGTTCATGGGATTTCTTAGGCAAGAAAACTGGAGTGGGTTGCCATTTCCTCCTCCAGGGCATCTTCTCAACCCAGGGATAGAACCTGGGTCTCCTGCATTGGTAGGCAGATTCTTTGCCAACTGAGCCACCAGGGAAGCCCTTTATACCACCAGTGGTGTGGTTATCATAATTTGTAGATAACCATTGTGATCTAATAGGCAAGGCCTTAGGACTGCTTTAAACCATACCAACCCATTGCAACCCCATAAGATCAGAAGTCAATAAAAACCAAGCATCCGGCAATCCAGACTACTTCCTCTTTCCTAAAGTCTCTTTCTCCACCAGCACTTGCTTTTTACATCTTTACGAATTTGAACCCTCTGCCTTGTCCCTCTCTCTTTGACCTGTGACCCCCACGGTCTTGAGTTTAGAATCTGATTTCCCAGTTTTAATCTTTCATACTCAGTATATTCACTGTAACAGTTAAGATCCTGTGATGGCAAGCAACAGAAATCCAATTCTGGCTATTTAAACGACAAAAAAGAGAGTTAGCAGAAGGATTGGGGAAGTTTGTGAAAGTGAATGAGAAGCTGAAAAAATAAATTCAGTGTAAGGAGAGAACCAGGGTACTTCTGAAGAGCAAGGACACAGCAATTAGTGGGCAATCTGTTTAGGAGATACTAACTCTCTCACTCTTTGACCCTTCTTTTGTTTGGGGTCAACATCAAGGCAGATTCATCTTTGGTGTCTGGAACACCATGCCCAGCTCTTCTGGTGGGAATATTGCAGAATTCCAGCCTCAGCATTCAAGGACTTGAGTCACTTTGGGCAACTCTCTTCACCTCTTTTAGTCTCAGTTTCCTCATATGTGAAATGGGAGACCACATAGGATTTGGGGAAAACAGCTGTGAAATGCAAAAGCGTTATAATGCAGTGAATACAAGCAAAGCCAATAAAGCTACACAAATCTGGGTTAAAATCCTAATTAAAATGTAAACACTAGCTATGTGTCTGTGCACAATTTATTATACTTCCATTCCTCATCCGTGAAGTGGGAACAATAATAATATTTACTTTATTGTAACCAACCTTGTATCTAGCATATAATAGATGCACAGTAATGTAAGCCATACAAGGAAAAGAGGCAGTAGATGTGATAATAACGTCGTGAAGTTATTATCAATCATTCCTTTTTGAAGGTGAGTGGTGAAACCATACCTCCTCCCACATATTATTAATTGAACAGTTATGAGAAATTTCTGTCTTACAGTAAGCTTTTCACATAGGAGAATGGAAGCCCATGGAAAGAAGGATGGTACTAGATTTGCCTCTGTGTAATCAACAAGGATTTGCCTGCTCCAGTCTCATGTCTCTTCTGGAGCCTGAGGTGTTCTTGGCACATCTTTTATAAAAGTCAGCCTTGCTTTCTTCCTGTTGCAAATTGCATGCACATTTCTGCTCCCTGTGACCAGTCTCCATTTCTCAACCATCCTTCTCCAGTCTCCCCTCCCCCTTTCCTAATGAGAACGAGTTGACTTATAATTAAGGTCATATTTTATCTGCAGGGAAAAGCAGTGACTGGCGTGGCTGGGGCTCCACAGCTCCACTCAGCGTTCCTCTAGTGGATTACTCGTGGGTCGATGACCATCAGTTGTTTCAGGCTAGAGATAGAAGAATAGTTTTGATGGCTTGAAATTAACATCTGGGTTTATAGCTTGTAAAAGGTCCTTGTGGCGAGATTTTCCTTCTCTTCTCTAATCTCCTCTTCCCATTTAGACCTTATTTAGGAACCCCATGCCAGGAGCATGCAGACTCTTTCCAGCATTCCAAGTAGCTTCTGCTGAGAAGTCCATAGGGACTTCCATGGCTCTTTGCACCAAATCTCCCCTTCTGGGATGGGAACAGTCCCACTGTCCACTGCAGCCTACCTGCCCAGGTCCCCTGAAGATTGTGATCACTCACCTCTCATTCTTTCTCTTCTTGGCTCAGAGCGAGAGAATTTCTGATCCCTTCCTATTATTTTTAACTTATCTCTTAACATAATGGTTCCTGCAAAAAGACAGGCAGTTTTCCCAGATACCCTGGCTGTTATGGTGATGGAGGAGCTGGTTTGGAAAAATGTGAATTTCATCCAAACCGCTAAAGTCAATCTAGTGCCGCTTGAGGGATACTGAGAAGCCTGGCTGGCTTTGCCTGTTTGCAAGTTGCACTTGCTTCTCTGGCTCAGACAGCTCTGCAATGAGAACTAAGCAGAAGTTGCTGGAGAGATCCCCTCTGGGAAAGGAAGTTTCACATTAGAAGCGAAAGAAAGAACAATCCACGTCCAGACAGCTTTCTGGTCCACTGGTTCTGAGACTGGCGGATGGGCCAGTGCTCATAAGCAAACTGGACCAACTTGGACAGGAGGGACCCAGAGCTGGCTTTGTCCGAGTCACACAGCTGCAGTGCAGTTGGCGGAGTGACTCACCCCTAAACAGAGGTCCCAAGAGTCAAGCATGGGGGACATTTAGTCCCTGCTTACTCGTTATCATTGGGAACATAAGAGTCCCCCACCTCCTGCCCTCCCCCCAACCCCAATGTCAAACCAGAATGTTTTAGATTAACATCAGGGCTTTAAATGTGAACAGCATGTCAGCAAGCCCCCTAGACAACATTATTTAGTCTCCCGACGTCAGACGTTTGTAGTGACTGTACATTGTACCAGCACCTTCTTCAGAGTGACATTGACATCACTCTGCTCGAATAAGTTAATTTTCCCATCATGGACTGATTCATTGGGCAGAAACCGCAAGTTCACATGCCGACGCATGGGCTGAACTCCATGACCCCTCTACTGCAAAACTGAAAGTATATCATTGTGTTTTCATGTAAGCAAGCACTGGGAAGCAGTTCTCTTTTACTTAGTTAGATTTTTATTTATCCTTTTCGTGGCAACATGACCTTTCATGAAAGTTAGCTCTTTTTGCAGCATTCTCATGTTGGAATTTGCCAATTACAGCCAGTATTTATCGAGCTCATTAACCTGTTGGATTGTGCTGGGCAACTTCTAAATGCTATTTTATGTCGTTGTTAGATAGACTTATCAGAATGGGTGGCATGGTCCTCTTTGAACCAAAGAAGAAATGGATGTTCAGAGAGATTAGAGAACTGTCAAACTCATGGATGAGCTCAAAAACTATGGCTATAAATGTCAAACTCTAGCAAATCATTTGATCAATACAGGTGAATCAAATGTTGTTACTATGCTTCTATTTCTACTCTTCTCCCCTGCATCAAGGTCCCACTTCATTTCCCTTCTGGAAAAATCTCTGAGCAGAGTGCTCAGGAGAAAGTACCCCAAAGCTTGAGATATCCAGACAGAACAGAGGCCACACTGATTCTTCAGGGTAGATTCTGCCAGCTGCGACTCAGGCTTCAACCCAGCAGGCTTGCTACTAGCCCTTTATCTTTTGACTTTAGTTCAAAAGAAAGAGATGGTTAAGTGTACCCGACACCAGGGAGGAATGAACTAGCTTCAGCAAACGTGAGCCCACCCACCAGGCCCTCCCCTGATTGTTTAAGCCCGGCCCAAACCCAATGCTGCTCTTTGAAGCCTGCAAACTTTTCCTCATTACTCATCCCTTCTGATTCCCAGCCAACTTTCCACCATGGAAGTGCCGAAGGCCCAGAAGAAAAGTGCCTTCTTATCCTCGGGGAGGAAGTATCCTGGAGAGCTGTGAAAGCGCCTCTCAGGAGATTCCCCCTGCTGGCTTTTCAGATCCACCAGCTTGAATCCTTGGGGAAACATCCAAAAATTCTAGGCTCTCCTCCAAATGGAAACTGAATCCTGAATCTTTGCAACTGTGTCCATAAGCATTTCAGACCACTCACTGTGAACTCAGTTGTACCGTGGTGTGAAGTTTTGGTCTGATGGCCCATCATAATACTTTGGTAAAATATGAAATTTCATGCTTTCTGATTACAGTTTCCACATAGCTTCTACTCCCAGATGCCCCTGTCTTTCGACAAGTGTTTTTTAAAATTGTTCCGCAGAATCAGCAAAATTAGATTACTGGTTCAACTGTCTGATTCCATTATGTACTTCTGTGTCCAAATCCCACTCAAAAATGGCTTTAAAAACAAAGAGGGATTATTGGTTCAGGAAGGTGAAAGGTTCAGAAGTAGCTGTCATCAGGTGAAGCTTGGTCAAGGTGCTCAGAGAGTATCATCAAGGCTCAGTTTAGCTTCATTTCTTTCCTCTGTCTTTCAAGATGTCAGCTTCATCTTTAAGTCCCACATGCTAGCTTCCAGCAGTTGCAGGCTCTTGACAGCTACAACTCCTAATGCAGGAGGGGAGTTACATACCACACCATTCAAGAGAAAAAGGAGAGATTCTTCTATCAGTTCCCATGGAAGAGAGGACCTCTTATCCTGGAAGTTCAAGGCCAGTGTCTCCTCTCACCTCCTTTGACTGTGTTTGTGACCATCATCAAACCATTTCTCACCATCAAAGGGAGGATATGTATTCGCTGGCTGAGAATAAGGGACCTCTAGGAAGTTCCTGCACGGTCTGCCCCTCTAGTCACCAGCCATGATGACCTTCCCAGTTCCTTGAATTTGCCAGTCTCCTGCCTGTCACCTGAACTTCCCATGGACTGTTTCCTCTGTCTTCTCACTCTTCCTCAAGAATTCTTGCTCAGCTCTCATCCCCAAGGCCTTGTCCCTAAGGCCTACTAACCAACGCAGCATCCTCTTGTGTTCTTAGCTTTCCCTCCCCTTTTACTTCACCAGTTAAGTAGGTGCCCCCCACTGGGGAGTCCATTCATTTGTTTTTTCTAGTGGATGTTAAGTGAGCACCTCCTGGTTGTCAGGTCTCATCCTGGGTGCTTGGGGATGGCGCTATCAATAGGAAAGACTTTATGGAGCAGATCCCTCATTACCCAGCTCCAACAGGGAAGCATGGATAACAAGAGCACCTTAAATCACAGGCACTAGACAATGACTGATGGACAATTACATTTCAACCCTCTGATAGAGATTCTGGGTGCCATTACTAGCCTTAGAAGCTGTCTTATTCTGGGCTTGTATTAAAAATGCACAATCCTGAAGTCAGGCCTTCTGTGTAGTAGGAAAATTAAATTCCTGAATTCATTTCTGTGGGTCCAGCCTGTGCTGAAGCCTCCCCCGCTCTTTCCTGTGAATTTGGAATGGTCTTGGAGATCCTGGAGAGCAGGAGCTTAGTCCCCTTCACCTCAGAGTCCCAGCATGTCTTCTGCCTCATAAGTATCAGTTCTATCAGTCAGCAGCCTGCCTGCCTCCATCTCCTTCTGCATCTGGTCTAGTCCCCCACCTGGTCTTCGAGTGATCTTGTTCTCATGGATGGGGCCACCTGGCCAAGGAGGTGTTACTGCCCATTTGACAGTAAAGGGAACTCAGACTCCAGGAAACGAGGCTAAGTTCACAGATGTAAAATCATGCCAAGGAAGGGCCAGGACATGATTGTGTCTGTCTGGGGTCACATCCAGTCTCTTTTCTTATGACACGCATTGGCCTATAGCGTGTCATAAACCGGGCAGGGGGCTCCTCCATGGAGTGTCAGAAACCCAGTGAACATTCAAGATTCTGTGCCAAATATGGGCATGTGAGCACATGTCTGCAGAAGGATCACAGCTTTCATCAGATTTTCAAAGCTTTCCGGAACTCAAAACCATTAAGAGTAACTGGCTTGGGGATATTTTCTTTCCTGCTTTTCCTTTTGACTGAGACAGATGCTGGTACATCACTGCGTCACACCAAATTGTCTTAATGGTGGGTTTCACACGAAGCTGGGGTCCCTCTCTTCCTGGGCACCACTTGGCTGACCGCCATGGACATCTCTGTCAGTCCAAACAGTGTTGACTGCCTCTGTCCCATTCCTGAAGACTCTAAATATTAGAAGGAATGGAGGATACAATGAGGTAAATTTCCAGACAAGATAAATACAGACAGTAATATAATCCTGACTTGAAGAATAAGGCTACTGTTGGAATTGCCTTGCTAAGAAAATGTACCAAATTACAGAGGCACACCCAGTTGGAATTTTGGTTTTCACAGTCTCTTTGCTTGTCAAACTTAATATCAAGGAAAATAAGCTAATTTGATTTGGCAAAGGCTCATGCAATATGGAATTGATATCTGTGGCAGCGACCTTTGATGTTTTGTATAAACAGGGTTTTCCCTGCTGGGGAAGTGAGAGTTGAATAATAAACAGTGTCCTTCCCACTCAAGGCCTTCCTTCCCATCAGTACCAAAAGAAAAAAGAAGAAGAAGAAGAAAGAAAGAAAATAAGAAAATAAGTCTTTTCTGTGGCTCACAGAACTCCAAGAACAAGATGGTATCAGTTCAGTTCAGTTCAGTTCAGTCACTCAGTCGTGTCCGACTCTTTGCGACCCCATGAATCACAGCACACCAGGCCTCCCTGTCCATCACCAACTCCCGGAGTTCACTCAAATTCATGTCCATAGAGTCAGTGATGCCATCCAGCCATCTCATTCTCCGTTGTCCCCTTCTCCTCCTGCCCCCAACATTTCCCAGCATCAGAGTCTTTTCCAGTGAGTCAACCCATCGCATGAGGTGGCCAAAGTACTGGAGTTTCAGCTTTAGCATCAGTCCTTCCAATGAACACCCAGGATTGATCTCCTTTAGAATGGACTGGTTGGATCTCCTTGCAGTCCAAGGGACTCTCAAGAGTCTTCTACAGCACCACAGTTCAAAAGCATCAATTCTTCAGCGATCAGCTTTCTGGTATAGCCATCATCAATTAGACAATAATGTTGGCTAATTTCTCAACCTGATATTTGGGATCAGATAGTTCTTCCCTGGCAAGTGATGGGTGCTATGTTTACATTGTAGGGTGTTTAGCGGCACATCTGGCTTCTACCCACTGGGTGTCAGCCACACTACCTTCCTCCTCCAGTTGGGACAACCAGAATGTCTCCAGACATTGACAAATGTCTGTGCTCCCACCCCCACCAAGTTGAGAACCACTGGCATACAGGTGTGTGTGTGCTTAGTCGCTCAGTCACGTCCAACTATTTGTGACCCTATGGACTGTAGCCCGCCAGGCTCTTCTGTCCATGGGGATTCTCCAGGCAAGAATATTGGAGTGGATTGCCATGCCCTCCTCTAAGGGGATCTTCCCAACCCAAGGATCAAACCCAGGTCTCCCACATTGCAGGCAGATTTTTTTACCATCTGAGCTACCAGGGCATACAGGTAGGAAAGAAGATTAGTAAAGAAAACTTATTCTTTTCTCTCAGTTTCAGGCACCGGTTTCCTTAATCAAGCCTTCTACCTGAAGTCTCTGGAGGCCCAGCGACACAGCAGTTCCTTAAGAGCACCCAGTTTTTCTTCAGTGTGACTTCCCCACCCCCACCCCCTGCCGTGCTCCCAGAGGCTTCAGGTCTGAGTGTCACCTATCTGCCTGGAAAGGGGCAGCTCTCATTCTCTCTTGCTGCTTAACTACTTAGTGCATCTGAGCTTGGTAGGGATGCTTTTCCTCAGCAGATTTCCAAAGTTTGAGAATTGCATGGTTGCTGGGGCACACACTTTATGTCCCTTCTCTGTGTAACTCTAGGGAAGCGTGGTACAGAGTGCTTACCCTGGAGACGGGCAAGTTCAAGTCCATGATGTTCTGGAGTTGGCTAGCACCAGCTCATGAGAGCTGATTGCTAAATCTTCAGGAAATCTGTGAACTGCGTGCAGTCATTTTTGTAGCTTGACGTGACCCATTATGGAAGGATTTACACCACAGAAATTGGCAAATGCTACGCATCAGAGCTCTCCTGTCCCCTCATGTATGCCTCCAACCAGTTAAATGTTTGCTCGTTCACCACCAGTTCACGTTCAGGCTTCAAAGTAAGCTAGCAGATGGGCTCACTGCTGACCCAAAACCCCTTCTGTCCTTTGTTTCTTATTTCAGGAATTCTAGTTTTGTTTAGCCTGGCAATGAGTGCATTTATATAACTGCATTTCCTGCCTCTCTTGCGGTTAAGAATACTCAAATGACATAACTCTAGGCAATGGCATGTGGATGGAGTTTATGGTTGGGCTATCTACAAACTCTTGAAAAGGGGGCAGACTAACTGGCCTGTGTCTTTCACTCTCTGCTCTTTCCCTACTCCCCGTTTAGACTGCAGATGCTGGACCAGATGTGGATCCAAAATCTCACAACCACAAGGTGACTACCTGAAGGACGAAGTTCACACTCTGAGAGTGGCTGAGAGGAAAGACAGGAGGCACCTGGTCCCTGATGGCTTCCAGGTGGCAGTGCTCCAGCCCTGGACTCCCTGCCACAGGCTGCTTGTTGAGGGGCTTCAGTAATATACCACTGGGTGCAATCCCCGACTAGGACATTATACAAGTCAGCGTAGCTCCCTTATCTATGAAAGAGAAATAGGAAGAACTGAATTCATGGGATTGCTCTGAGGGTTGAGTGATATTATGCATGTGAAGAGCCCAGCGCAGTCCTAGCACGGGGAAAGTGCTTCGTGGGTGCAGGCTGTCGTTCCTACTATTCCTCGGGTGCACTCGTCACCCTGGCAGTTATGTGCTGGGGGTTTGCCTCTCCCTGCAGGCTTTGTCTCTTCAAGCGTGATGGCCCTGTCTCATTCACTCTCTGTTCTTACAGCTTCCAGCCTTGGTCCTGGAGGCACAAACTGAGTTCAGTTGTTACTACAGGGCAGGCTAGAGATAGGAGCTATACTCAAACAAAGGATAACTAATTTTTTATTGTTTGAGTGTAACCCATACGTCTAGGCTACCCTTTAGCACCGATTGAATTCGAGTCATGCTTATTGAACACAGACTGTATTATTAAAACAATGAACAACACAAAAAAATAAATGAAGCTTTGCTATCTCTGTCCCACTCTAAGGAACTTGGTACTCGAGTTGGAAACATAAGAAGGCCCCCTATGTAAATGTGATGCACAGGAGCATAAGGGTTCTCAGACAAAGATGAAGCCAAGTGCTGCATGTAACCAATGGAAATGATGAGGGGGAAAGAGACAGCTACATGGAGGAGGAGGAGGAGGAGGAGGCCTTTATAAACAGGCTTTGGGGGATGGTGTGCTGAGGTGTCCATGAAGAAGGCACCATGGATATCACAGATCATTAAAGATAAAAGTAGTGTGGCAGGAAACCCTGGCTCTTGTCTTTGTGAATGGGGTAGGTGGAAGGCTGGTTTGGAGGCTTCTCATGGAAGATTTGATTGCCAGGCTGAGGCATTTACATTTCTGCTCACTCTCTGGGCAGTGGGGAGCCCCCGAGGCTTTGAAAGCTGGGAGTGACATCAGAATTGGGATGTAGTTAGATTAATCCAGTGGTCACGTGGAGACTAGTTGGAAAGGAAGACAGAGGTAGGAATGAGTAGTCTGTCAAATGGATGAAAGAGGCATATACTCTACCAGCTCTGTGAGCTATTCCTTCACAGTCCATGAAATAGTTCTAACTATGTATTTCTTTAGGTAATCCTTTGATTAATGTCTGCCTTCACTTCTAGATCAGAAATCCATGATAGAAGGGCCTTGGTCTGTGAATCTCAGCACCTAGATGGCAGGTGCTCCATGAATAGCTGTTGAATGATAAGATCAGAGGGGACTGGAGGGAGACTTGTGTCTTCCAAAGCACTGAGAGTAGTCTATTAACCTTGGGACATGTAGCCAGATACCACCAAGAAGGCTAGTGGGTGTCCTGTCCTGGAGGGATGGTGGAGAACATCCAGTTGGAGCCAGGAACTGAACCCAAAGTGCCAACTTCACTGCAACTTGCTGCAAGACCCTGGGAAGTCCCTTAACCCTATCTAGGAACCTCAATAAAATGCAGAAGTGGAGACCACGAACTTCAAAGTCTCCTCTAGCCCTGTTCAGTGTGAAGGGAGGGGGGAATTGATTGAATACATGCTGCAGAGCAAGGCACTGAGCCCTGGACTTTCTCTCGTTGAATCTTCAGAAGATCCTTGAGATTGATAAGCATATTGGCTGACTCAAAAGACAACCAGGTTCTCCTGCCTCCTGTGTTCTGAGTCACTCAGGCCAAGGGAACAGTTTAGGTTCCACATTTTCATGTCTGTGTATTCTTGGGAAAATTAGTTAGCCTTTCCGTGCTTCAGTTTCCTCATTTCTAAAACAGATCCCCCAGAGTATCATGTATCTCACAAAGGAATTGGAAAAACTTCATGAAATAATGCATTTAATTTATATCTGGTCCTTCTGGTTGGTCCTTGGAGATGAGTAATGTCAGTCCTTCATATAATAATAGACCCAGTGGAGAATCCAAAGCCATTTCCAAGAGTTGCATGAGTCGGTAGGGGACTCAACATCTCATGATCCTCTCCCTGTAACTAGGTGTTATGATTGCCTCACTATAATTTAAAAAATCACTTCACTTTTAAAAAGACAGCTAAATCTACTCCAAAAGCCTAAAGATGGCTACTCAATGGGCATGCAGTGACACTTGGGATATGAACAAGGTAATTAGAAAAATAAATACCACAAACCAAAGTCACTTAGTCATGTCCAACTCTTTGCAACCCCATGAACCTGCCAGGTTCGTCTATCCATGTAATTCTCCAGGCAAGAATACTGGAGTGGGTAGCCATTCCCTTCTCCAGGGGATCTTCCTGACCCAGGGGTTGAGCCTGGGTCTCCTGCATTGCAGGCAGATTCCTTACCATCTGAACCACCCAGGAAGCTCACAAAGATGATATAAAAGTCTGACATTCCAACTGGCTCTGGCTGCCTGCAGAAGGCTGTGAACTTGTGTCCTCTTGTCAATGAGCAACAGCTGCAGGGTCAAGAAAGTGGTCAAGGGCAGTAGCACCGCCAGACTGAGACAGAACTGAGAAAGGACCATGTTTCCATTTGGTGTTCCTGAGTCACGGAATCAGTCCCACCTGAAATCACCCACCATCACCCGACCCTTGCAGTCTGGAAAACGCTACACCATGCTTTCCTGCTTGTGGCAGCTTCTCAGATATAAGGCCATTTCCCCAGGTGGTATTTACAGCTGCTTGCAGCCAAGCAAAATACCCATGGCACACTTCTTTCCTCTGCTCCTCTTCTCTTTTATTTAATCTGGAGCATTATTGTGGTTGCAAGCAAAGTAGTATATTTCTTTTATCTGTTGCATCATGGAGGAAATTTTTTTAATCCTATAGTTTTCTTTTCATCTCTATTACCAGTATTAGCTGCTTAATTTGTCAGGTTCCTGCTAGCTGCCTATTGATAATTGATAGATTGTTCCTTCCTTCCCAATTTCCTCTATTAGTCAGCCCAGGAAGTTTATTTGTGCTTTGCATGTAACCCAATAGGATGAGAGCGCCTGGCCTGTTTGTGGGCCTGTGTAAATTAATACTGTCCAGCCCTCTGACCAGGAAGCTCTCCGGTTGCACCCTGGCAGGTTCCTCTTCATTGAAACGACCTGTAGCAAAAACAGAAGGACTGCCCTCGCTCTAATGGCTTTGAGTCGGCCATCGGCCATCTGGGGAGATCACTGATGCCAGGCCTGATCCTCCCTCTAAACCTCAGCCCCAGTACCTCAAACCTGGGGGTTTTACAAGGTGGGGGTGGGGAGGTCCTGCTAAGAACATGATGTTCAAAAGAACTCAGTTTCTCAGCCTTCTCCAGTTCCTCCTGTTTTTTTTTTTTTTTTCCCTGTTAGTTTTTTTCCTTTTTCCCTCTGAGTTTATTCAGGCAAGAAGCATTAACTGCAAAGAAGTTTCTTTGAGTGGAACTTTGATTTGGGGGTGAAAGTTGCAAGTGATTGTCTATAGGCTATTGTGGTCTGGCTCTTTAAAACGGCTGTGCAGTGAGAGTCTGGAGGTTGGATTGGAGCCAAAGATTTGGAAAATTTTTGCAAATTTTTGGCTTCTGTTAAGAAATTGGAAGAGACATGGTCCACATTTCTACAGGAAAAGAAATAAAGTAGCTGAGAAAGGGAGTTTCATGTCAACCGGGATCCACTCTCCTGCTGAGCACAGCCTCCAAAAATGGGCAGTATAGGACCATGATCTTGTACCTGAAACAAGTTGCATGTGCGTATGACTTTCTGGGGCCCCGTAAGTGACTTGAGTTTCAGACCCCTAGTCTATGCAGCCCAAACCAGAGGCTTCACTCCTTCAGGGAACTTTGGATTTGGTCAGACAGTTGTCAGATTTCTACTTCTGTTCATTTCATTCTCTATTAACATAACTGTAGCCCCCTCCCCTGTAGTCCTCTCCTGAGAGAAAAATTCCTGACCGTCTCATTCATTCACTTTATGGACTTAACAAGGAACCACTTGTCATCAGGGCCTCTGCTAGAGTTTGGGGATCTGAAGATGAGTTACTTTTGCCTGTCTTCCCCGTGGAACGAGGGCTGTGAGGACAGGATGAGCGCTAGTCTGCAAAGAACCACCGCAAACCCGAGCATCGAGCGCATGCCCGGCTCCTCAAAGAACGAAGAGAGGGAAGAACAAGAAGGTGAATGAAGGGCATGACCTCTGCCCTCAGGGAGCTCACTGTCCATAAACACATCACCTTAACACCCTGCATGCAATAAAGACTATGTAAAGGGAAGAACAAGGGACTCTGGACATTAAGCGAAGTGTTACCAGTTGGTGGGGGAGACGTCAGAAGCGGCTTTGAGGAGGAAACAGTGATAAATGAGCATGTGCTTGAAGGGTGAGTATAGTTCCGCCAAAAACAAGGGGAGGTGGAGGGTACCATATGTACATATGGAAGAACAGCACCTTCATGCAGCTCAAATATGAACTCCCTCACTTGCCTGTGGGCTGTGGGTTCCATTTTGTGCACCCCGTATCCCCAGAATCTAGAGATTGGCACAGAGTAGACCTGGAGTAACTGTCTGTTAATTGAATTCATGAAGTAATGACACTTTACCCATAACTGAGATGTGGCGTTGAATCAAGCTTGAATGCGTTTGCACGCTGAAGCTGAGGACAGAGAAGAACAGATGGTTCTAAGGGTGGTTTGGAATTTCAGTGATAGTAAAGAATTGTTGCATTTGAACTGTGGTGTTTTAGAAGACTCTTGAGAGTCCCTTGGACTGCAAGGAGATCAAACCAGTCAATCCTAAAGGAAATCAGTCTTGAATATTCATTGAAAGGATGCTGGAGCTGAAACTCCAATACTTTGACTATCTGATGTGAAGAACTGACTCATTGGAAAAGACCCTGATCCTGGGAAAGATTGAAGGCAGGAGGAGAAGGGGATGACAGAGGATAAGATGGTTGGATGGCATCAACGAAATGATGGACATGAGTTTGAGCAAGCTCCAGGAGTTGGTGATGGACAGGGAAGTCTGGTGTGCTGCAGTCCATGAGGTCACAAAGAGCTGGACACTACTGAGTGACTGAACTGAACTGAAAGATGGGTTGGCTGAATGAGCACATTCATAGACTCATCATGAGGATCCCAAAGGCTCCCAGACCCAGAACTTGGGATCTTCCAGATCAATCTCAGAAATACCCCACCTCCTGAGGCATTTTGTAGTTGGGCAATAGATTCTGGGCCGTAGTCAAAAGTCTGATTTCAGACTTTCCCTGACTGGAGCCCATCAGCCCAACTTTAGGTGTTGGAGGCAAAAGAGGTCAGTTAGCATCTGTTAATATTACGTTATTTTGTCCAACTTAATGGTAATGTTTTAACGATTCTGCTCAATACTTAAGATTAAGATGGGAAGGGGAGGGGAAGGAAACACTGTTTCCTTCACTGAAATTCCTGAATGCCCCTTCCATTTACCCAGTGAGTTCTATGGGGCAGTGTTCATCCTTGTCACGTTTATCGCATCTCTGTGAGGCGAGTGCCCTGTGCACTCTTCACTCCAAGAACTGAGATCTGAGCCTGGAGTCTGCCTCCACCCTTGGTGATGACCCTCCTGGACTGCACTCACCTTGTCACCATCCATAGGGCCCCTACTACTTCTGTGCCCTATCTGGGGCAGAGAGAAGAGGTTTTTCCCGAGAAGCAAACTTACCTTCGCCCATGACTGAGAAACTTTGTCTTAGGTTGGTGCCTTCGAAGCAGAGCTGGAGAGGGGGCTCCTTGCGCAGGTGATGGACTGAGGATGTGATCTCTCCCGAAACCTGGGCAGGAGCAAGGGCAGCAGGATGGGTGGGGAAAGATCAGCAAAGATGTGACTTCCAGAAAAGTCTAGTTGGGTCCAATGAAGAAGACTGGAATGTGAATTACAGCGCGGAGGTTACCCTGCTCAAAGGCAAAGGGACAGGGCTGTAAGTCCCAGCCACGGGCAGAAACAGGCCCACGGGGGAGAGGGAGGGTGAGCCTCTGAGGCAGTTCTGAACAGCACCGGGTGCATTTGGCTGGGACACTGACAGTATCTGCTGCACACGTTCCAATCAATGGAGACAAATATCTTCAAGGTTACATATCAGCAAACGTGTGCTGTGCGCGCCAAGTTACTTCAGTCACGTCCAACTCTGCGACTCTATGGACTGTAGCGTGCCAGATTCCTCTGCCCATTGGATTCTTCAGGCAAGAATGTTGGGGTGGGTTGCCATGCCCTTCTCCATGGGATCTTCCTGACTCAGCGATTGAACCCAGCCAGGTTTTTAACCTAGCCAGTTTTCGAACCCAGTCAGGTTTCTTACATTTCCTGCATTGGGAGGTGAGTTTTTAAAAAAATAATTTTATTTATTGATTGATTTTGGCTGTGCTGGGTCCTTGTTGCTGCATGGGCTCTTCTCTGGTTGCAGCAAGCAGGGGCTACTCTTCATTGCATTGCGCAGGCTTCTTATTGCAGTGGCTTCTTTTGTTGCAGAGCACAGGGTCAAGGGCACCAAGTTTCAATAACTGTTGCGTGTGGGATCAATAGTTGTGGTTCCCGGGCTCTAGAGCACAGGCTCAACAGTTGTGGCAATGGGCTGAATTACTCTAACGTGCGTGGGATCTTCCTGGATCAGGGATCACATTCCTGCAATGGTGGGCGGATTCTTTACCACTGAGCCGCCAGGGAAGCCCATCAGCAAATGGACCCAGCTTTAAAATCCAGCTTCTCCACACACAGTAGGGGACTTCAGACAGGTCACTTCAATTCACAGAGCTTTGTTTTCTCCTCTGCAAGACATTGATAATCCTTGATTTCATCTTCTAGGATCATTGTAAGACTTAACAACACAGTGCAAGTAAAAGGGCTCAGCAGAACGCCTGCTCATAAGTCCTCACATTGGCTCTTATTACAGTTACTGCTATTCATAGGCCCAAAGTTAGAAAATGTTCTGCCCAATTGGCGCTCTTATCTTTTGGTGAAGAATTGCTTATTCCTCTGAAGCACAGAGGGATGTTTCCTTACAGGGAACACTGAGAGATACAGAAGTCTAAGGACAGTGTGCATCTTCCAACCCCCCCAACTTATTTATTTTTAATTGAAGGAAAATTGCTTCACAATGTTGTGTTGGCCTCTAATATGCATCAGCATGAGTCAGTCACAGGTACACATGTATCCCTTCTCTCTTTAACCTCCCTCCCACCTCCCACCCTTTCCCACCCCTCTAGGTTGTCAGTGAGTACTTTTATAAGGGGAACCTAGTTACAAATCCAGTGGGCACATGGCAGAGTGTGACTCATCTTTGGGGTCTGAAGGCTCCTGAGAAGTGCTTGGAAAGGACTGAGTTCAAACAGCCTTCTCCAAGGAAGTGTGTCAACCATCAATACCTTATTTTTTCCCTGTGAGCATCATGCAAATATACAGTCTTAAATTGCCTGCAAATTACTCTGCTGCCAGTTGCCAGAGTAATTTTAGGATAAGCCTCCCTCCCTAAATTCTTAGTGAGCTTTTGAAATGAGAAGCAAGGGTGATTATTGTTAAATTAAAAATGGACCTAGGAAAGGCCCATTCTAGAAGTGTCGATTCCACTTCATCTTTATTAGACATTCATCTATATGGAGCACCTTCTTTCATTCCTTCAAGTCAATCTGTGTGTTAGCTAGTTGCTCAGTAGTGTCCGACTCTTTGCAACCCCATGGACTATGGCCCGTTAGGCTCCTCTGTCCATGATATTCTCCAGGCAAGAATACTGGAATGGGTTGCCATTCCCTTCTCCAGGGGATTTTCCTGACCGAGGGAGTGAACCTGGGTCTCCTGCATTGTGGGCAGATTCTTTACTGTCTGAGTGACCAACCTAGGATTTGAAAATAAATCAAACTCAGAATTTTCTAAGTAACTGTGGTGCCCTTTTGGACAAAGGAGAGTTCATTGAGTCCAGTGTCTGGCTTAACTTCTTGGGTCCCTATTTTCTGAGGGATTACTTGCTCACAGAAATCAGTACAATTCCCTTGGCTGGCCCTCTCCGTCCCCCCACTCCCCTTCCTCTGCATACTGGGCTTCAGTACCCTCAGGAGAAGCCAGTGGGTTACCTTATTATTGCCCAAAGAAGGAATACTTCAGGCTACCCTTGCTGCTTTCTACCACACTTTAATTTTTTTGGCAATTATAGGACAGAAAGAGAAGTTCTATAAAATACTAAC
Source organism: Moschus berezovskii (assembly GCF_049115385.1). Classification (NCBI taxonomy): domain Eukaryota; kingdom Metazoa; phylum Chordata; class Mammalia; order Artiodactyla; family Moschidae; genus Moschus; species Moschus berezovskii. The sequence continues at coordinate 71,637,873 of NC_142477.1, forward strand.
TAAAAAATTGCAATAAAAGTGCAAACTAATATATGGTGGCAAAAAGCAGAGCAGTGATTGTGTGTGGAGGAGGAAGGGAAGGGATGGATTAAAAAAGAATATGAAGAAATTTCGGGGGAGGTGGATGTATTCATTATCTTGATATTTGCAGTTTCACAGATGCATACCTGTGTCAAAACTTGTCACGCTGTACTTTTAAAATATGTAGTTTATTAGCTATCAGTTACACCTCAGTAAAATTGTAAAAACAAAGTGAATTGCTTCCTTTGTTTTTTAATAGTATATATATATTTTTACAATGAATTAGTTATAGTGTTTCCAGCTTAAAGGATAAGAGAAAGATTTTCAGCCAAGAAGCCAGTTAGACATGTAGTTAAAACCTATGTGCCTCTGAAAGCAACTGAGATATCCCTGAGTAGGTGAGTAGGGAAATAAACTGTGGCATATCCAGACAAAAGAATATTGTTCAACACTAAAAACAAATGAGCTATCAATCTATGAAAAGGTCTGGAGGATCCCTGGATGCAAATTACTAAGCAAAATAACAAAAAACAAAAAACCAGCCAATCTGAAAAAAGCTACATACCATAGGGTTCCAGCTATGTGACATTCTGGAAAAGGCAAAACCATGGAGGCAGTAAAAAAGATCAGGGATTGCCAGGGGTTTAGAGGATGGAAAGAGGGATGAATAGGTGAAGCACAGAGAAATTTGGGGCAGTGAAACTACTCTGTATGGCAATATAATGATGGATATGTGTCATTGTACATTTGTCAAAGCCCATAAGATGTACAACAGCAAGAGTGAACCCTAAGGCAAATGCTGGACTTAGGATGATAACAGCATATCCATGTAGGTTCATTGATTTAAACAAATACATTGCCCTAATAGGGGATGTTGATGACAGGGGGATTGTGCAGGAGGCATGTGAGACTTCTCTGAACTTGCCTCTCAGTTTTTCTATGAAACTAAACTTGTCTAGAAAGTAAAGTCTTCAAACAATCAATCAATTAACCAAACAAAAGTTCTTATATGCTTAAACATAAGCCCAAGGGTTATCTGTCTGCCCATCCCTGGACAGTGGGTAGGTGAACTACGTTCTGGGAAGTTGGTAACTTTCCAACCTAGCCTGAGTTGAAGGGAAGCATCTTGAGGTTCTCCCAAAACCTACTCAACTCTCATTAGGTGGTTGGTCAGAGGAACTGGATTAGATGTGGATTCCAAAATGCAGGACTTGGATGCAATTTCAAAAATGACAGAATGATCTCTGTTCTTTTGCAAGGCAAACCATTCAATATCACAGTAACCCAAGTCTATGCCTCAACCAGTAATGCTGAAGAAGCTGAAGTTGAACGGTTCTATGAAGAACTACAAGACCTTCTAGAACTAACACCCAAAAGAGATGTCATTTTCATTATAGGGGACTGGAATGCAAAAGTAGGAAGTCAAGAAACACCTGGAGTAACAGGCAAATTTGGCCTTGGAGCACGAAATGAAGCAGGACAAAGGCTAATAGAGTTTTGCCAAGAGAACGCACTGGTCATAGTAAGCACCCTCTTCCAACAACACAAGAGAAGACTCTATACATGGACATCACCAGATGGTCAATACCAAAATCAGACTGATTATATTCTCTGCAGTCAAAGATGGAGAAACTCTATATAGTCAGCAAAAACAAGACTGGGAGCTGACTGTGGCTCAGATCATGAACTCCTTATTGCCAAATTCAGACTGAAATTGAAGAAAGTAGGGAAAACTACTAGACCATTCAGATATGACCTAAATCAAATCCCTTATGATTATACAGTGGAAGTGAGAAATAGATTTAAGGGACTAGATCTGATAGATAGAGTGCCTGATGAGCTATGGACGGAGGTTCGTGACATTGTACGGGAGACAGGGACCAAGACCATCCCCATGGAAAAGAAATGCAAAAAAGCAAAATGGCTGTCTGAGGAGGCCTTACAAATAGCTGTGAAAAGAAGAGAAGCGAAAAGCAAAGGAGACAAGGAAAGATATAAGCATCTGAATGCAGAGTTCCAAAGAATAGCAAGGAGAGATAAGAAAGCCTTCCTCAGTGATCAATGCAAAGAAATAGAGGAAAACAACAGAATAGGAAAAACAAGAGATCTTTTCAAGAAAATTAGAGATATCAAGGGAACATTTCATGCAAAGATGGACTTGATAAAGGACAGAAATGGTATGGACCTAACAGAAGCAGAAGATATTAAGAAGAGGTGGCAAGAATACACAGAAAAACTGTACAAAAAAAATCTTCACAATGAAGATAATCATGATGGCGTGATCACTCACCTGGAACCAGACATCTTGGAATGTGAAGTCAAGTGGGCCTTAGAGAGCATCACTATGAACAAAGCTAGTGGAGGTGATGGAATTCCAGTTGAGCTATTTCAAATCCTGAAAGATGATGCTGTGAAAGTGCTGCACTCATTATGCCAGCAAATTTGGAAAACTCAGCAGTGGCAACAGGACTGGAAAAGGTCAGTCTTCATTCCAATCCCAAAGAAAGGCAATGCCAAAGAATGTTCAAACTACCGCACAATTGCACTCATCTGACAAGCTAGTAAAGTTATGCTCAAAATTCTCCAAGCCAGGCTTCAACAATATGTGAACCGTGAACTTCTAGATGTTCAAGCAGGTTTTAGAAAAGGCAGAGGCACCAGAGATCAAATTGCCAACATCTGCTGGATCATGGAGAAAGCTAGAGAGTTCCAGAAAACCATCTATTTCTGCTTCATTGACTATGCCAAAGCCTTTGACTGTGTGGATCACAATAAACTGTGGAAAATTCTGAAAGAGATGGGAATCCCAGACCACCTGACCTGCCTCTTGAGAAACCTGTATGCAGGTCAGGAAGCAACAGTTAGAACTGGACATGGAACAGACTGGTTCCAAATAGGAAAAGGAGTACATCAAGGTTGTATATTGTCACCCTGCTTATTTAACTTATATGCAGAGTACATCATGAGGAACGCTGGGCTGGATGAAGCACAAGCTGGAATCAAGATTGCCAGGAGAAATATCAATAACCTCAGGTATGCAGATGACACCACCCTTATGGCAGAAAGTGAAGAGGAACTCAAAGGCCTCTTGATGAAAGTGAAAGAGGAGAGTGAAAAGTTTGGCTTGAAGCTCAACATTCAGAAAACGAAGATCATGGCATCTGGTCCCATCACTTCATGGGAAATAGATGGGGAAACAGTGTCAGACTTTATTTTTTGGGGGGCTCCAAAATCACTGCAGATGCTGATTGCAGCCATGAAATTAAAAGACGCTTACTCCTTGGAAGGAAAGTTATGACCAACCTAGATAGCATATTAAAAAGCAGAGACATTACTTTGCCAACCAAGGTCCGTCTAGTCAAGGCAATGGTTTTTCCAGTGGTCATGTATGGATGTGAGAGTTGGACTGTGAAGAAAGCTGATCGCCGAAGAACTGATGCTTTTGAACTGTGGTGCTGGAGAAGACTCTTGAGAGTCCCTTGGCCTGAAAGGAGATCCAACCAGTCCATTCTAACGGAGATCAATCCTGGGTGTTCATTGGAAGGACTGATGCTGAAGCTGAAGCTCCAGTACTTTGGCCACCTCATGTGACGAGTTGACTCACTGGAAAAGAGTCTGATGCTGGGCGGGATTGGGGGTGGAAGGAGACAGGGACGACGGAGAATGAGATGGCTGGATGGCATCACTGACTTGATGGACATGAGCTTGGGTGAACTCCGGGAGTTGGTGATGGACAGGGAGGCCTGGCGTGCTGTGATTCATGGGGTCACAAAGTGTCGGACACGTCTGAGCGACTGAACTGAACTGAACTGAGGGAAAACCAGTAGACCATTCAGGTATGACCTAAATCAAAGCCCTCATGATTATACAGTGGAAGTGACAACTAGATTAAAGGGATTAGATCTGATAGAGTGCCTGAAGAACTATGGACGAAGGTTTGTGACATTGTACAGGAGGCAGGGATCAAGACCATCCCCAAGAAAACCAAAAGTAAAAAAGGTAAAATGTTTGTCAGAGGAGTCCTTGCAAATAGCTGAGAAAAGAAGAGAAGTGAAAAGCAAAGGAGAAAAGGAAAGATATACCCATTTGAATGCAAAGTTCCAAAGAATAGCAAGAAGAGATAAGAAAGCCTTCCTCGGTGATCAATTTAAAAAAACAGAGGAAAAAATAGAATGGGGAAGACTAGAAATCTCTTCAAGAAAATTAGAGATACCAAGGGAAATTTTCATGCAAAGATGAGCACCATAAAGGACAGAAATGATATGGACCTAACAGAAGCAGAAGATTTTAACAGGTGGCAAGAATACATAGAAGACAATACAAAAAAGATCTTCACGACCCAGATAATCACGATGCTGTGATCACTCACCTAGAGCCTGACATTCTGGAATGTGGAGTTAAGTGGGCCTTAGGAAGCATCACTACGAACAAAGCTAGTGGAGGTGATGGAATTTCAGTTGAACTATTTCAAATCCTAAAAGATAATACTGTGAAAGTGCTGCACTCAATATGCCAGCAAATTTAGAAAACTCAGCAGTGGCCACAAGACTGGAAAAGGTCAGTTTTCATTCCAATCCCAAAGAAAGGTAATGCCATGGAATGTTCAAACTACCACACAATTGCACTCATCTCACATGCTAGCCAAGTAATGCTCAAAATCCTCCAAGCCAGGCTTCAACAGTACGTAAACTGTGAACTTTCAGATGTTCAAACTGGATTTATTATTATTATTTTTAATATATTGCTTATTTATTATGTATTTAAAAAAATTCATTTATTTATTTTAATTGGAGGCTAATTACTTTACAATATTGTAGTGGTTTTTGCCATACATTGACATGAATCAGCCATGGGTGTATATGTGTCCCCCATCCTGAACCCCCCTCCCACCTCCCTCCCCATCCCATCCCTCAGGGTCATCCCAATGCACCAGCCCTGAGCACCCTGTCTCATGCATAGAACCTGGACTGGCAATCTATTTTACATATGATAATACACATGTTTCAGAGATAATATACATGTTTTTGAGATAATATACATAATTCTCTCAAATCATCCCACCCTCACCTTCTCCAAAAGTCTGTTCTTTATATCTGTGTCTCTTTTGCTATCTCGTACATAGGATCATCAGTACCATCTTTCTAAATTCCATATATATGCATTAATAAACTGTATTGGTGTTTTTCTTTCTGACTTTCTTCACTCTGTATAATAGGCTCCAGTTTCATCCTCTTCATTAGAACTGATTCAAATGCATTCTTTTTAATAGCTGAGTAATATTCCATTGTGTATATAAACCACAGCTTTCTTATCCATTCATCTGCTGATGGGCATCTAGGTTGTCAAGCTGGATTTAGAAAAGGCAGAGTACCCAGAAGTCAAATTGCCAACATCTGCTGGATCATTGAAAAAGCAAGAGAGTTCCAGAAAAACATCTACTTCTGCTTTATTGACTATGCCAAGCCTTTGACTGTGTGGATCACAACAAACTGTGGAAAATTCTTAAAGAGATGGAAATACCAGACCACCTGACCTGCCTCCTGAGAAATCTGTATGCAGGTCAAGAAGCAACAGTTAGAACTGGACATGGAACACCAGACTCATTCCAAATTGGGAAAGGAGTACGTTAAGGCTGTATATTGTCACCCTACTTATTTAACTTATATGCAGAATATATCATGAGAAATGCTGGGCTGGATGAAGCACAAGCTGGAATCAAGACTGCTGGGAGAAATATCAATAACCTCAGATATGCAAATGACACCACATGAAATTAAAAGACACTTGAAGACCCCACCACCCTTATGGCAGAAAGAGAAGAAGAACTAAAGAGCCTCTTGATGAAAGTGAAAGAGGACGGTGAAAAAGTTGGCTTAAAACTCAACATTCATGAGATCAAAGCATCTGGTCCCATCACTTCAGGGCAAATAGATGGGGAAACAATGGAAACAGTGGCAGATTTTATTTTTGGGGCTCCAAAATCACTGCAGATAGTGATTGCAGCCATGAAATTAAAAGACCCTTGCTCCTTGGAAGTAAAGTTATGACTAACTTAGACAACATATTAAAAAGCAGAGACATTACTTTGCCAACAAAGGTCCGTCTAGTCAAGGCTATGGTTTTTCCAGTGGTCATGTATGGATGTGAGAATTGGACTATAAAGAAAGCTGAGCACCGAAGAATTGATGCTTTTGAACTGTGGTGCTGGAGAAGACTCTTGAAAGTCCCTTGGACAGCAAGGAGATCCAACCAGTAAATCCTAAAGTAAATCAGTCCTGAATATTCATTGGAAGGACTGATGCTGAAGCTGAATCTCCAATACTTTGGCCACTGATAGGAAGAACTGACTCACTTGAAAAGACCCTGATGCTGGGAAAGATTGAAGGTGGGAGGAGAAGGGGATGACAGAGGATTAGATAGTTAGATAGCATCACCAACTCAATGGACATGAGTTTGAGTAAACTCCAGGAGTTGGTGATGGACAGGGAGGCCTGGCATGCTGTAGTCCATGGGGTCGCATAGTCAGACTTGATTGAGCAACTGAACTGAACTGAACTGATCTCAATGCAGACAGGTTCCAAGCCAAACCCAGACATTAAGGTATCCTCTAAACTTACGCCTTCTCCCCACTCCTAATGGTGTTACCATTCCCACGTTCTGGGATTCCTGTATGTCTTCTGATTTAAGTTTATGCTACAAACATGTCACACACACAGACTCATTGATACATATGCACAACTATGAAGTTTTATTAAAAGCAACATCCGTTTATCCAAGAATTCTGCTGATCACCTATTCAAGCTAAAGTGCAAGGGACTGGGTGGGTGATCAAAACAGACACAGTGCCTACCCACAGGGACCTTACATTCTAGAGGGTAATTTAGACACAGTAATTGAATAACCAAAACTCTTGAGAGTCCCTTGGATTGCAAGGAGATCCAACCAGTTCATTCTAAAGGAGATCGATCCTGGGTGTTCATTGGAACGACTGATGCTAAAGCTGAAAATCCAATACTTTGGCCACCTCAAGCGAAGAGTGGACTCACTGGAAAAGACTCTGATGCTGGGAAGGATTGGGGACAGGAGGAGAAGGGGATGACAGAGAATGAGATGGCTGGATGGCATCACCGACTCGATGGCCATGAGTTTGAGTGAACTCCGGAAGTTGGTGATGGACAGGGAGGCCTGGCGTGCTGTGATTCATGGGGTTGCAAAGAGTCAGTCATGACTGCGTGACTGAACTAAATGAACTAAACTGAACTGAAAGGTAAAATGGCAACAGGGGTAAGTGCTAAAAAGCAAAGGTAAGTGGCTGTAGGGAAAAATAGCAAGAAGGTCTGCCGTATTCACAGAGACAGGGAAGGAAGGCTTTCCTGGAGAAATGACAAGTGAGGTGATCTGAAAGAAGTTTAGGAGCTAACCAGGTAAAGAAGGTGGATGGGAATATTTAAGACAAAAACAGTGGTCAGTGCAAAGGCCCTGTGGTCAGAGGAAGCATGGTAGGATCAAAGAACTGACCGAGGGCCTCTGTGGCTGAAGTTCAAAAAGCAATGGAGAAAAAAGCCAACTAGAGGTTAGAAGGCATAGGACTTTACATTCCCTGGAAAAGCCACCACAAAATCCCCAAATGAACCAGAAAGCACGTTGATCAAGCAAAGCTAAGTTTACTAGACCTACCGCAATAAATGACAACACAACCTTGACGAGAGCTTTAGTGATACCCCAGAAGGTGGAGGTTTGGGCAGGCTGTTTATAGCGTTTTAGGGCCTGCGTTTGATGGTTTTAGGGCTGATTTTACCAGGCAAAGAGTTAGTTGGGATTAAGCAGAGTTTACAATGTAGACTTGTTTACGTCTTGAATTTGTGAACACCCTGGAAAGAGGGTCTTATAGTGAGTCTTGTTGTTCGTCTTCCTATCTAAGTTATTTCAATTGGTTCACAAATTTCTCTTCCATCAGCAAGTCTTTTTTTAGAGCACATAGCTAAGTTATCTTTGCTGATGCTCGGTATTGCTTAACCGTGGACAGGAATGTCTAACCAAACTTAGTATTTTTTAATACAGGAACAGCGAATTATGTTGCTTTCAATTCTGAGGTCTGATTTCACTGTGAGTGCAGTGGGAACTCATGAGTGGATTTTATACTCCCTCTGTCCTGCCGAATTTGCTGTGGGGTGATGGGTCACCATCACTATATCACCTGGCTGAGTCACTCTCTCCTTGTGGAATTCAGTGTTCTTATCTGTCCAGTGGGAGCAACAGGAAAAGATGACTCAGAAGGCTGTTGCAAAGTTGCTTTTTTCTTGGGCACATGTCTTTCTGTGCTAGAAGTGGTTGAGAGTGGACGCTCGAGCAAACCAGACCTGTCATTCTTGCCCAGCTCAGCTGCTTATCATTTCTGCCCGTCTCCTCTCAGCAGTTCCCTCAACTGAAAAGTGAGGATAATAACTTTATTAGGCTAATTCTGGGGATTAAACAAGATGGGCAAGTACATTCTTAGTATTGCCTGGCACGTGACCAGCATTAATTACGCTAGGGTTAATCACTATTGTTGCTTTCAAATTTAACCACAGAGTCGAGGTCTTCAGAAGCCCCTGTGTTCACTCCTGACCCTCTAAAGGGTCAATAATGTACAGAGGATTCTTGTCCCAAGTCACCACTCTCAGTCTGCTCTTATATCTCTATTATTAATTTGATGTTTGGCCTATAGCAATGCCTTCTGTTTCCCATATCCAGGATTCGAATTATCCGTATTTTCCTCTGGGTCAAGGCTGCCAGCAACCGGAGTGCAGAGAACAGGCTTGCTGTCATTTCTTTCCCAACCCAGTAAGAGCTTAAGAACTCAGATCACTCCAATGGCAAGCTCTAAGTGCCAGGCCTAGGCCCAGGTTAGCTGCTGCAAGCACAGGAATGAAGCAGACACAGATATCTTAGGGGGTCCTGGGTTTGGAGGAAAAGAGCCCAGATATTACTCTTGGTTGGGATAAAGTTTGTTCTGTCGCTCAGTCATGTCCGACTCTTTGCGACCCCGTGGACTGTAGCCTAACCAGGCTTCTCCATCCATGGGATTCTCCAGGCAAGAACACTGGAGTGGGTTACCGTTTCCTTCTCCAGGGGATCTTCCCGACCCAGGGATCGAACCCAGGTCTCCCGCATTGGAGGCAGACGCATTAACCTCTGAGCCACCAGGGAAGCAATAAATAGATGTATAAGGTTCAGACTGAGAAGTGATTCATTCTACCCTGGGGCATTAAAGCAAGCTTGTCAGAGAAGCTGATGCATGTACAAGTTTTATCAGATCTCACTCGTGCATTATTATTATTTTTTATATAAAAAAAACATGTAAACAGAAAAAAAACAAAAAAAACAAATTCCAAAATTGTTTAGAGTAAAAAGTAAGTCTTCTTACTAATCCCTGAGTTTCCCTTTCAGAGGCCCCAGTTTTGTAGGGTCTAGAGTGGGTAGCTGTTTCCTTCTCTGGGGGATCTTCCTAACCCAGGGATTGAACCCGTGTCTTCTACGTTGTAGGCTGATTCTTTACCAGCCGAGCCACCAGGGAAGCCGTTGGTAGGGTCTACCTGCGAATATCAGTACAGGTGTCACATAATAAACATCCCCACAACATATTATACTGGTTTACTTAGGTGTGTAGTTTGAGGACCATGTTATATCAGGATGTGTTGATCTCCTTTATTGCTATGATTAATTGCTTATATATAATCAGCTGCCTATTGACAGAATGGTTATCCCCCTTTTAATTTATTTATATTTTGCTTTTTGCTGCTATAACAAATAACTCAATGAATATCTTTGAGCACTTATGTGAGGAGTGCATAGGCAGTACGGAACAATTTCCAGAAGTAGACTCTAAGTATACATGCATGTTAATTTTGCAAGTTGCCTTTCCAAGAGGATATAGCCACATGCGAGTCTTACCAAAGGGCCAGTGGGAGTTGAGCAGAACTTGGGGGATGGGCTCATTTAGAAGGTTTTCAGGTAGCACAGGGGGAGGGGGAAGGACGGGAGGGATGAGGACCCCAGGGAGGAAGGGCCTGGAGGCTGGGGGAGCTGGGTAGGTGGATGGAACAGAGAGGAGTGCGATGAGTTTTCAGGGCAAGAAGGCAGGAGTAGGACAAGAGGGCCGAGGGGACTGGGCCGGGCCAGGAGAACCCTGAGCGTGGTGCAGCGCTGTTGGGGTGTTCCTCGGAGACAACTGGGAAACTGATGGAGAGTTTGGCAGAAGTAATGTGATCATATTTACTTTTAAGAAAGAGAACTTCAGCAGAGCAGAGTAAGACCCAGACAGTCAATCGGGTGAGGGGATGTCATCATGATGCTGATGGAAAATGGTGAGACTTGAACTAAGGAAGAGATTTTGAGAGTCCAGAAGAGGGAATGTTTCTGAGAGGTGTTTAGGAAGCAGATTGGACAGTCTTAATTTGTCTAACACCAGGACAGTTTAGAGTTGCACACAGGGCAGGAATGGAAGATGACAGAGTAGCAACTTAAAGTGCCTAGTACTGAGTCTCTGGGCCAACTCGATTTGGGTTTTGGCAGCAGGAGCGATCACTAAGCAAAGAGGGCCTAGGGCAGTTGGCCAAGATGCCGAATATCAAAATCTTCAGCAGTTCCCACCTGTACCTACCCCAAGAAGACTGCTGCCCCCTTGGGCCTGGGGCTGCCAAGGCAGTGACTATGAAATTCAGCAATCAGACTTGTGTGGAAATCGGTGAAAGAGTGCATGGAAAGGATGTCTACATTGTTCAGAGTGGCTGTGGTGAAATCAAGTTACTTGAATGCAACTTTTGATTATGAATAATGCCTGCAAAGATTGCTTCAGCCAGTTGGGTTACTGCAGTCAGCCTGTCCTTCCCACTTATGTCTGGAAGAATAAGAAGGATACCAATCTTAGCCAAGCTTGTGGCAAAATGATCTCTGTAGTAGACAAGGGTCGTAGTATCGCCAGGGACCTGCATGCTCCTCAATTTTTTTATGTTCCAGTGGAAAATTTATTTGCAGAGTCAGCTGTCCTCAAGTGGATAAGGGAGAAGATGTCAAAGTGGAGGAACTCCATGGCTGTCTCACCTGATGCTGGAGGAGCTAACAGAGTGACTTTTGTCTCAGACTGGTTGAATGCGGACTTTGCTTTGATTCACAGAGAATGCAGGAAGGCTGCTGAAGTGGACTGCATGGTTCTGGTGGGTGCTATGAAGGCCTGGGTGGCTCTTCTAGTGGATGACATGGCTGACACCTGTTGTACAATCTGCCACGCAGCTGACAAACTTCTCTCCCCTGGAGTTGTGTTTATGCTGTGTTGACTCATGGGATCTTTCCTGTTCCAGCCATTTCTCATATTAACAATGCATGCTTCGAAGCAGTAGTAGTCACCAATACCATACCTCAGGAGGATAAGATGAAGCATTGCTTCAAAATACAGGTGATCCCTATCTCCATGATCCTTGCAGAAGCCATCAGGAGAATTCACAATGGGGAATCTGTCTCCTATCTGTTCAGCCATATCCCTTTACAAAAGAATAACTTCAGAGGATTTAAAAAAATAAATAAAGTGAACCCTGCTCCTGTTTTCCTTTGGTATCTGATGAAAAATCGAACAGAAGACCCAGCTTGTTTCAGCGTAGCTTTCTACATCCCACATCAGTTATATAAGTGTTTCTCCTATTGGGTTGACCAAAAATTTTGTTTGGGTTTTTCCATAACATCTTATGGGAAAACTTGAATGAACTCTTTGGCCAATCCATTACGTTGGAGAAAGCTACATTGAGATTAGTTTCTGGGATTTCTTACTTGCTTTGTCTCTTCCTGGCTTCTTTGATCCTGTGAGCCTTGCAGCTTTAACTGCAGCTCAGCTGCTACAAGATGTGAGACTTTGGAAGCTTGTTGTAGGGTGTGTAAATGTGTTTGGGGAAGCTCAGACTACTTTGCATGTGAATGCTTCAGCCCCCACACCCCAACATGAGACAAGTTCTCTAAAGTCTGTACTAAATTACAGCAAGAGCCTGGGGCAGCCTAAACCCAACTCTGGCTGCTAAATCCCTGTAAGGCTGGAGCAGCCCTATTTGGTCTGACCTTCTTTTCCTGGCCAAATATCTACTTGTTCCCAAGTGACCGCTGTGCCATAGTCTTCTGGAAAGCAAACTCAGTTTCTGCTCTATAATCTGGAACACTAACATGAAATTATTTCAGTGTAGCTTAATCTTCCTTAGCTTACTACCACCATGGAGGTAGGTTTTAGGTGGTGCTGCAGTGCCTTTTGATTATTTAACTGTCTAATTATCATCTTCCTTCCTTGGATCTATTTGGCCTCTCAAATGATCTGAGGTTTCTGTTTAAAAATTTAGTGTTACTGTCTTGTAGAAGAAACTAATAAAGTTATCTGTCTGATTGTGAAGAAAAAAAGGTCTAGTACAATGAGATTCATTAACTCATCTGATTTTTAAGAAAACCTCTGAAATATTAAAAAAATTATTTTAATGTTTTATATAAATCTGGTAACATTTTTTCACTAATAGTTAATTTGCCTAATCAGCCCAGAGTATGATGGGAGCAGACCAAGAAGGAGTGAAGTTGGTAGTGGTCTCTGGAGTCTTGAGTGTGGCAATTCAGAAATAATATCTAGTTCTTTTGGGGTGAGTAAAGGCCATTAGGATGCCAGGATGGGGCTGAAGGCTAAGCCATCACAATTCTCTTGAGGGTTCACCAAAATTCCCCTCCCTCATGAGAAAGAAGAATCATCAAATAACTTTTCTGCAAGCCTTTCTCTGGCCACAACACGCAACTTGTAGAATCTTAGTTCCCTGACCAGGGATTGAACCTGGGTCCTCAGCAGTGAGAACATGGAGTCTTAACCACTGGACCACCAGGGAATTACCTCTGTAAGTCTTTCAAAACACTTCACACCATTGATAATGATGTGAAGTGCCTAGAGATCACAAAGAATAGTTTGTAATTATGTGCAGGCTTCTAGAGTCACTTTATAAGAAGAGGTTTAAAGAGACAAAGTGACTATAGACTCAGGAATCGAGACTAGTTCAATAAACCATAAACAAGCACTTGGGAGATCTTGGAGACTTGGGAGATGAAGTGGGGTCTCTGTCCAGGAAGTTCTCAACCAAGATCCTTTGGAGCCAGTTGAAAGAGCTCTCATTAATCTGTTCCCAAAAGTCTCTTGGCAATAACAAGAATGTCTGGGGGAAAGCCATCAACCCCCAGATGATCTAAGCAGGAGGTTCTGCTTTCAGAAATCACCATCCTGCAAGCATGTTTTCAGAAGATATTGGGCCCTTAGGGCTGTGTTGAGTGGTATCTGATTCTTGTACAACAATCATCTGACATTAATTCTCCAAATGAATGTCAGTGGGCATAAGGGTAGTGGGGCAATTCTAGGAATGACCTGGGGAGATTCTTTAAAGAAATGTAAAGAAGAGAGTCAGTTGTTGTGAGCTGGTGTCCATGACCTCTCTTTTGAACAACACCCCAGTGTGAATGAATCTGATGCAAATCGTTTGAGGATCCCACCGTGAGGAACACTGCTATACTTGAAAGTCCGAGTAATTGGAGCCCAGCTAAATACCAGATAGAACCTAGAGTCAAGATAGGTGAAACCAACAAGGAAGCCGCCTCACAGCTGGTATTTATGGAGTCAAATCTGGGGAGTCAGACAGTCAGCTAATGGCTTAGCCACGTGCAAGAGTTGGATAGGTTTTTCCTGGCAAAGTGTTGACTTGGTCTGGGGAAGGGAGTGAGACATTAGAAGGAGGGTCACTGATTATGGAGACCAAGAAGGTCTTCATTTCAGATCACGCAGAACACCTAGTCTTTGCTGCAGCTAGTCCTGGATGCTGGGGACACAGTATGAATCTGACGTTGCTTCCAGGAGTTGGTAGTTGCTCGAAACAAGGGAAAGGAAGAGTGCTTTCTTGGCAAGGTTCTTATTTGTGAGCTCCATCTCTCTAGAGTGGTGCAGCAGATGAATGATGCTCTACCCTATTTTAAGTTTCAAAGGAAAGACATTGATACTTGATATCTGTAGGGTACCCTGCAAACTAATAGCTCAAGGTAGATCCCAGTTGCAACCTTAGACTGTGCTATATCTCTTTTGACAAAGTCATAACTTTGATTTTCAGCAGTTACTGTAATAAAAGACAAGGCAGCATGAAAATCAATGTGAAATAGGATATGAGGGTGGTGGTGTTTCATGTACTTTTCAAGGTTTGAGAAGATATGTGGTACCCAAAGGCTTCCCACGTGGCTCAGTAGGTAGAGAATCCACCTGCAATGCCGGAGACCCGGGTTTGAACCCTGGATTGAGAAGATCCCCTGGAGGAGGCCATGGCAACCCATTGCAGTACTCTTGCCTGAAGAATCCCATGGACAGAAGAGCCTGGCGGGCTCCAGTCCATGGGGTCGAAAGAGTCAGAAATAACTGAAGAGACTGAGCATGAATGCACGTGGTACTCAAGCATATCCCTTTGGAAGTAATTTTGACTCTTTAAGAATAAATCCAAAAATATTAGTTTTCTTTTGATTTATGTATACTATTTTTTAATGAATGTTAAATTGTTAGGACATAGATACTTATTAAATTTGTAGCTGGAACTAACTGCTTAATTAATAAATGGAACTATTAGGTGTTTCCTTTCATTAGGGCACTGTGAAAAAATTACCATGAACAGAGTAAGATGCTCAGACACCATGAACAGAGTAAGTCTAGGAGCTTTTGGATTACCCTGTTCTTGCAGAATTTCATTCCTTTTAATCTAATTCTTGCCATAATGGTATTTGTTAGGTATTATTACTCATTTCCACTTACTTTAGAGAAAACTGAAGATCAGTGAAGATTAGTATCTCACAGCTAGTTAGTGCCAGAGGAGGAAAGAAATCTGAATCAGTCTGACAGAGTGTCCCTGTTCTTAGCCACTATACTTAGCACTCACATACTTAGGATGTCTAATTAGCCAGTGCACCCTAAGCATTAGGAAAGCTTAGTTTTACCGGATTACTAACAAGGCCACATTATTCTTTCATCCTATTAAATCATAGCAGTGTCTCATCCTCCAGTTTGAAATCCCTTAATGTCTGGGCGGTGCAGCCCCATGAGTCAGACCACTGGCTCCACTGCTGTGATCATGGACAGGAGCAGGGCCCTGAGGACCCATGAGGGAATACAGCTCTAAATATGGTCCTGACCAGGCCCTTTTCCAGGCATCAGGAGGTATTCTTCCTGAGGAATAAGGAACACTTGGAGAGAGTTCAGAAAGAAGCAGCCTCTCTGATCACAGGGCGGGAATCAAAGAAAATTACAATGTTCAGAACCAGTTCATCATCCCCTCATGACGCCAAGGAGAAGACAGGCCCAGGAGGGTTAAGACACTTACCTAAGGCCGCGCAGTGCATTGGTGGCAGACCCAACACTCTTGCATAAGCCATCACTCTAATTTTATTGAACCATAACTGATTTACAATGTCATGTTAACTTTTGTTGTACACTAAAGTGACTCAGTTATATGTATATGTATATATACTTTTTCATATTCTTTTCCATTAAGGTTTATGACAGGACAGTCCCTGTGCTATATTGTAAGACCTTGCTGTTTATCCATCTTATATATGACAGTTTGCATCTGCTAATCACAAATTCTCAAGTCCTCCCTCCGCCTTGACAACCACAAGTCTGTTCTCTATGTCTGTGAGTCTGTTTCTATTTTGCAAATAAGTTCATTTGTATCATATTTTAGATTCCACGTATAAATGATATGTTAAATTTGTCTTTGTCTGACTTCACCTAGTATGATAATTTCTAGGTCCACCATGCTGCTACAAACGGCATTATTTCATTCTTTTTTTATGTTGAGTAATATTCTATTGTGTATGTATCACATCTTTTTTTTATCCATTCTTCTGTCAATGGGCATTTAGGTTGTTTCCACATCTTGGCTATTGTAGATAGTGATAAGCCATCACTTTTTTCCCCCTGGGTATAATTCTTTCATTTCTCCCATTCAGATCCCCACACTTGGACCCCCGTGACCCTCACAGAGGGCTCCCCTGCCAGGAAGGAAGCTGCCTTTTGAGGCCCCACCTCCTTGAAAGAGGCTGAAATGCAGGTGGAGTGCCTGCCAACCCACCATCAAGGCATCCAAGGCCGTCATCACAGAAAAGGCTTCACTCTTGACATTAGCCATTGGGCAAAAATAACAGCCAAGAAGAAAATCTCAGAAGCCTCAACTAACTACTGAGGCTTTATATGCCCACCTCCAGGTTAGCTGGAGATGGACATATCAACCTCCAAACTCCACGGTGGCCCCAAAGGTTTCCTTTTAAGAGTTAACATGGATTGGGCCAGACCCTCTGTGCTGCGTCTCACGTCTACTACCCTCACCGTCACACTTAGTAGCCACATTTTAAAGACCAAGCCACTGAGATTCAAAACGAAGAACATTTGAAAGTTAGGGGGTCAGTGAGATGGGAGGTCAGACTAGCTTTCCATGTCTCGTGTTGCCTTTCATGAAGCTCTTCCAATGTTCTCGGAGGATGGGAGAACATAGAAAACCATTAGCTGCTATCACCAATACTGTCGTCTTAGCATTTTCCGCTCCCCTTTGGACTTCAATTCTGAATACACAGACCTCTTCACTGCCAGCTTCCAGTTGGGAGAGCACCTCGGGTTCTCAGATGGAAGAAGGTAGCCCTCACCTGTTTAGTTCAGGAGTTGGCCAAGGTTTTCTGGAAAGGGCCAAATAGTAAATATTCCAGGCTTTGCAGGCGCCTGTTGTCACCATTCAACTTTTCTGTTGCAGTAGGAAGGCCGCGATGGGCAATATATAAATAAACAGACGTAGCTGTGCTCCAATACAAGTTTATTTGCAAAAAGAGGCGACACGCTGTAGTTTGCTGCCTCCTGGCATAGTTCGTCCCATATCTAGTGAACAGACTTTTTCTGATTTAGCTTTGATGTAGTCCTCCTCTTTGCCTGAAACTCATCTCGGCACTGAAGGATTTGTCTTAGTACTCTTTCGTTTCGGGGGGAGGGTGAAGGAGGCTGTCCCAGAGCCCAGTGAGATCCCCTAAACCTTCTTCTATGGAAAATGCAAGTGTATGCAATTCTGCATGCAATTTCAGTGGGACTTGTAGAACAGATTCTCTTTATACTTGAGAGATCAGTGAATGCATCTTGGCTTTCTGGAAACTGCAGCATTGGGGACAGCTGGTTGGCATGAGAACATCAGTCTAAGAATGCTGTAGTCTGAGGAAGATTTAGTGGTGTGCCAATGTGCTGGTTCTTGTGGAATTTTATCTCAAAACAATCCCCCCAGGCTAATGAGTATATGTCCCAGCCCTCCTGGTGGCTAAGTCTAGCCATGTGATCTTGTTCATACCATTGGATGAGAGCAGAAGTGATGGGTACCACTGCCAGCCCTGGCCCTTTAAGACTGACTATGTGCTTCCCAGGCTACTTTCTCCTTCTCACTGATTGAAGGCAGGTGAGAATGACACAGTCTCTTTGGATCCAAAGGGATTGGAAAGCCACACCCTGAAGATGGAAAAATCATACTACTGTCTGAACAACCTACCTCTGGGATGCTATGTCAGAGAGAATTAAATCTGTCTTATTTTAAGTCACTGGATTTCTGGATCTCTTTGTTACAGCAGCGAAACTGTTCTTAGCACTGGCTACATAATTTGCAGGACTCAGTGAAAATGAATATGTGGGATCCTTGTTCCAAAACTGTGAAGAATTTCAAGACAGAGCATTAAATCACAATCAGGGCTCTTCTAAGTGTGGGAACCTATGTGATGGGCCAGGCTGCATGCCCATGAAGACCATACTTGGATATAGGTGGGAGTTCATGAGGCACAGGGGTTGAATCCTCAGTGCTGGATCATTTCTAGTGACTGGAGGGTACCACGATTCTGACAATTTTCTGAGATACCACACCCACCATGGTCAGGAAGGAACAAACCAGGGACTTAGACTGAGGCTCCCTCTCATGTTAGGGGCCCTGGGGCTTATGCCCTCATGGGAAATTTTCAGATTTCACTCTTTTCCATACTTGGGACACATCAAGAGAATGCACCTACCTGGAGGGCAAATCAGAGGTGACAAATGCCGCAGGTCTCAGTGGTTGCCATGGACAGACCTTGGGCCAATCCTTGGTGTGGTTGGATCATCAGATGTCGTTATAACAAGGTCTGGACAAGGATTGATTTGGTGGCTCCCTGAGATCTTCCTTCACAACCCAGCAGCTACTATTTCTTTCTTCTCAGGAAGGTACTATTATTATTGCAGTTTGCAAACTAGGAAACTGAGGGCCTTCTGAATCAATAGTGAACCTAGATTTGAGCCCTCAGGAGTTTAGGCTCTTAACCACTACCCTAAGCTTGACCCAAAAGAAGCTACTTATTTTGCAGGCATTACTGCCCTTTTTCCACCCCCCTGAGGGAGTTGGCTTATTCCTCCCACTGTCCGACACCTATAAGGGGAGGGCCTTTGAGTCAAGAGGTTACTGGGGCAGGTTCTGGAAGGCAGCTGCCAAGGTTCAACTTTCAGCTCCATTACCTACTTACCAGCTCTTGACCTTGGGCCAACCTCAGTTTCCTCATCTGTAAAATGGCAATAATCATAAAAGTCCCTGCCTCATTAGTTTGGTATGAGGATGAAATAGAGATCATGCAGGCAAAGGACTTGCAATTTAGGGAGTCCTTAATAGATGCTCATTCTGATTACTGATGTAAAACATGCAATATGTTACTTTCAAATGTTTTCAGACATTTATCTGCATCTGCTGTGCTCTCCCCGGGCCGCTCTTTCTCCTGCCCTTGACTTTGAATCCTTCCTTCTACCCCCTTCTCTTCTTTTGCTGTCATATTAAACTAGGCAGGTGTTTTTTGTTTTGTTTTTGAAGCACCGCAAAATGGTTATATTTAACTGAGTCTAATTTATTTAAATAATTGTCTTAATGAATACTAATTATTAAATATCCACTTAGTTGTGTGCTTCCCTTTGCTGCTACATGTACTTCATATGAGTCATTATGAAACAAGACAGGCAGCACACTGTGTAATTACAGACAAAGCATTTCAGACACAAACCAATAAAAATCAAAAGTAGGAGAAAAATGCTTTGAAGAGACGTGACGACTAGTTGGGACTTCCTGTGTCCTGCCAGGAACCCGGGCAGGGGGCAGGGGTGGGGCTGGGCATTGGGTGATGGCCCCGGAATCTGGTGCCAGCCCTCTCCACCCAGAAAGAGAGGAAATGAGAAGCTGTTTATAGGAAAGACCAGAGTGGCCATGTACATCTTTTAACAAAAGAGATGAAACTCTGTTCCGACACAGCCCTCCTCTCAGGGAGAGTCTATGAAAACACAGCACGATAAGTCAGGTTTTGGGATGGATTCTTGCTTCCTCCATGTTAACAGTTTGCTGGGTGACTGTCATGGGTTGAACTTTGTCCACCAAATTCACATGATGAAGACCTAACCCCGTCCCTCCCTACCTCAGAGTGAGACCTTGTGTGAAGATAGGGTCTTGGGGAGGTAATGACCTAAAACTGACAACATTAAGCTGGGCCCTAGTCCAATAGGACTATTCTCTTTACATAAAGTACCACAAACGAACACAACACTGAAAATCAATTATAAATTATTTTTTTTTAAAGTACCGCAAACTAGGTGGCTTAAACAATGGAAACGTATTGTCTCACAGTCCTGGAGGGCAGACGTCCAGTATCAGGTGTCCATCGGGTGGGTTCCCTGTGTGTCCTGGGAGGGATGTGTGTCACAGGCACTGCCCCGGCTCCTGGCGGTTTTCTGCCGGTCTTCGGCTTATAGAAGCATCACTTCAATCTCTGCCTTCATCTTCACAGGGCTTTCTACCTGTGTGCCTGTCTGTGTTCAAATTTCCCCCTTTTGTAAGGACACCGGTCCTATTGGATTAGATCTCACCTTGATGTCCTCAATTTAACTCAATTACCCAGTTTTCAGCTAAGGTCACCTTCTGAGATCCTGAGAGTTAGAACTCTAGCATGTGAATTGAAACAGTGGGGTATGGCGGACGGCAGGGGTGAACCACAATTCAGCACATCACAGTGACCTTGGGCAAGTGTCCTCCTACCTCTGAGCTCAGTTTACCTAACTGCAAGATGGTGTGTGACCATATAACCTCTATGGACTTCTAAGCTCTCGGGTTCCATGCAGGTCAATCCAATCTCTGGAGAAGGAAATGTCAACCCACTCCAGTATTCTTGCCTAGAGAATCCCGTGGACAGCAGAGCCTGGTAGGCTGCCGTCTATGGGGTCACACAGAGTTGGACACAACTGAAGCGACTTAGCAGCAGCAGCAAATAAATGTAGTCCCCAGGCCCAGTCTTGCCCCAAAGGCTGTGGAAGTAGATGCAGAGATGTCAACTCACCACCAGGCTTATGGGGTTGGAAACTGCCTTCCAGAGAGAACTATGCAAGGGTGTACTTCCTCAGGAGTCTTCCTGATTTGCTTAGGGTGGGGTGAGGAACAACTAACTCCCCAAGTCTCTGTGTCTGAGTGCTGGGCTGAGTTGGGCAGAGAGGCCCCAGACCTGGACCTGGTCACTTGAGACCAGTTACCACTGTGATCCAAGGTTGGGCAAGAATCTCAGGGGCAACAGAATTAGGTCACCAACCCTTTTCACTTAGGTCATCAAAAAGCAATGGGCCGGGCAATAGATGTAATCACCTGCACCCAGCTGCACCCAGTTCAAGCCAGAGGCCACAGAGGAGGGGTTGCGGGGGGTGGGGGGGGGTGGGTGGTGAGGATAAAGGCTCCTTTTTCACAATCCTCTCTGCACATTCCGTTCCCACTATCAGTTCAGTTCAGTTCAGTCGTTCAGTCGTGTCCGACTCTCTGCGACCCCATGAATCACAGCACGCCAGGCCTCCCTGTCCATCACCAACTCCCGGAGTTCACTCAAACTCATGCCCACAGAGTCGGTGATGCCATCCAGCAATCTCATTCTCGGTCGTCCCCTTCTCCTCCCGCCCCCGACTTTTCCCAGCATCAGAGTCTTTTCCAGTGAGTCAACTCGTCGCATGAGGTGGCCAAAGTATTGCAGTTTCAGCTTTAGCATCAGTCCTTCCAATGAACACCCAGGATCGATCTCCCTTAGAATGAACTGGTTGGATCTCCTTGCGGTACAAGGGACTCTCAAGAGTCTTCTCCAACACCACAGTTCAAAAGCATCAATTCTTCGGCGATCAGCTTTCTTCACAGTCCAACTCTCACATCCATACATGACCACGGGAAAAACCATAGCCTTGACTAGATGGACCTTTGTTGGCAAAGTAATGTCTCTGCTTTTTAATATATTATCAAGGTTGGTCATAACCCACTATATTGTCCTGGAAATGACCCGATTTTATCTCAGGTCCCCTGAATACTGACCATGACAATGGGTGAGAGGGTTCTAGGACCACAGGTATGGGATGATGCAGGGGAGGTTTACACATCAAACTTGCATTTGCACATGGAAATGGATCAGCTCTAATGCAGAGAGATAAACTTTGCTGTTTTGTCTAAGACTGAGAGGCAAGATATATAGGTAAAAAGAGGGTGCATTTTCAAACCTGAGGAATCTGGGATGTTTCATTTTGAAGATGGGCAGTGTGGAAATGTTTGCGTACCACAGAGGCTGTGACTGCCCGAGCCACTAGCCTCAGTCAAAGTCCTCCCCAGACCATTTCCACCTCAATCTGCCTGTCCTGCTTCTTTTTCCTGTCTCATCTATACCATCTGCACCTACCCTACGGTGAACAACTTTCTCAGTTGTATCCCTAAAACTACACCCCTCTCAAAATCTGCCCTGGTCCCCAGCAAAGTGGGACAGCTGGTCACCTGGTCTCTTGGACTGGCTCCCCCCTCCACACACATGCACACATGACAAATTTGGAAACACCAAATTTCTGAAACAGCCTGATTTCCTCCCTGAACACTCCCCTGCTGTTTGAGATGAGTTTTCACTCTTCCCTCCAAGCTGTCTCCCAATCCTGTGCTCTCGGAGCCCGTCCTGGCACGTGAGCTGCTCAGCCCACCTCGCTGTAACTGTCTCCGCCTCACTTTGTCTATCTCACCGGACAGATTAGAAGCTCCTCCTGGGCAGGGGTCTGGAGAAGACTGGGCACCAGCAATTGCCTCATGGAAGAAAGAAGGAAGAGGGTTGGACATCGAGACTAAAGCAACATTCCACTCTGCAGCTGTCTGTGGAAGTGGCCTGCCACCTGTCCAGAGAGGGCAAGCACTAACGCCAAGGGGTGTGTTGTCCTGAAATGAATAAAGTGTGTACCAACGTTACACAAGCAGTTTCCTGTCTACTTATCACTCCCACAGCTCTTTCTTGGACACAAGCACGATGAAGCTCTTTCCTGTGTATCCTTCTAGAGATATGCTGTGCAAAAGCCAACATGTCTTTAAAACACACACACACACACTAGAAAGAAACTCACAGACATAGAAAAAGAATTTATGGTTACCTCTGATGCTGGGAAGGATTGGGGGCGGGAGGAGAAGGGGACGACAGAGAATGAGATGGCTGGATGGCATCACCGACTCGATGGACATGAGTTTGAGTGAACTCCGGGAGTTGGTGATGGACAGGGCGGCCTGGCGTGCTGTGATTCATGGGGTTGCAAAGAGTCAGACACGAATGAGCGACTGAATTGAACTGAAACTGAAGCGGAAAGGCTGGGGAAGGGATAAATCAGGAAGCTGGGATCAGAGCTAGGGTTTGGGTTGAAATATACACATTACTGTATACAAAATTGGTAATTAACAAAGACCTACTGTATAGTACTGCTGTTGCTGCTGCTGCTGAGTCACTTCAGCTGTGTCCGACTCTGTGCGACCCCATATATGGCAGCCCGCCAGGCTCTGCCATCTCTGGGATTCTCCAGGCAAGAACACTGGAGTGGGCTGCCATTCCCTTCTCCAGTGCATGAAAGTGAAAAGTGAAAGTGAAGTTGCTCAGTCGTATTTGACTCTTCGCGACCCATGGACTACAGCCTACCAGGCTCCTCCACCCATGGGATTTTCCAGGCAAGAGTACTGGAGTGGGTTGCCATTGCCTTCTCCCACTGTATAGTACTAGAAACTTTATTCAACACTGTGCCAACATCCGCTGGATCATGGAGAAAGCAACAGAGTTCCAGAAAAACATCTATTTCTGCTTCATTGACTATGTCAAAGCCTTTGACTGTGTGGATCACAATCAACTGTGGAAAATTCTGAAAGAGATGGGAATACCAGACCACCTGACCTGCCTCTTGAGAAACCTGTATGCAGGTCAGGAAGCAACAGTCAGAACTGTACATGGAACAACCAACTGGTTCCAAATAGGAAAAGGAGTACGTCAAGGCTGTATATTGTCATCTTGCTTATTTAACTTATATGCAGAGGACATCATGAGGAACGCTGGGCTGGATGAAGCACAAGCTGGAATCAAGATTGCCAGGAGAAATATCAATAACCTCAGATATACAGATGACACTACCCTTATGGCAGAAAGTGAAGAGGAACTCAAAAGCCTCTTGATGAAAGTGAAAGAGGAGAGTGAAAAGGTTGGCTTGAAGCTCAACATTCAGAAAACGAAGATCATGGCATCTGGTCCCATCACTTCATGGGAAATAGATGGAAAAACAGTGGAAACAGTGTCAGACTTTATTTTTTTGGGCTCCAAAATCACTGCAGATGCTGATTGCAGCCATGAAATTAAAAGACGCTTACTCCTTGGAAGGAAAGTTATGACCAACCTTGATAGTATATTTAAAAGCAGAGACATTACTTTGCCAACAAACGTCCGTCTAGTCAAGGCTATGGTTTTTCCCGTGGTCATGTATAGATGTGAAAGTTGGACTGTGAAGAAAGCTGATCGCTGAAGAATCGATGCTTTTGAACTGTGGTGCTGGAGAAGACTCTTGAGAGTCCCTTGGACGGCAAGGAGATCCAACCAGTCCATTCTAAGGGAGATCGATCCTGGGTGTTCATTGGAAGGACTGATGCTAAAGCTGAAACTGCAATACTTTGGCCACCTCATGCGACGAGTTGACTCACTGGAAAAGACTCTGATGCTGGGAAAGGTTGGGTGGGAGGAGAAGGGGACGACCGAGAATGAGATGGCTGGATGGCATCACCGACTCTGTGGACGTGAGTTTGAGTGAACTCCGGGAGTCGGTGATGGATAGGGAGGCCTGGCGTGCTGTGATTCATGGTGTCGCGGAGAGTCGGACACGACTGAGTGACTGAATTGAACTGAACTGAACTGAACAATCTATATGGGAAACAACTTTAAAAAATAATAGATGTATAGTTGAATCATTTTGATGTATAATTGAATTGCTTTTCTGTATACCTCAAACTAACAACATTGTAAATCAACTATTTTGTGCTGAGCGTAGTTGCTCAGTCGTGTTTGACTCTTTGCAACATGGACTGTAGTCCACCTGGCTCCTCTGTCCATGAGGATTCTCCAGGCAAGAATACTGGAGTGGGTTGCCATGCCCTCTTCCAGGGGTTCTTCCCAACCCAGGGTTTGAACCCAGGTGTCCCACATTGCAGGCAAATTCTTTACCATCTGAGCCAAAGGGAAGGCCAAGAATACTGAAGTGGGTAGCTTATCCCTTCTGCAGGGGATCTTCCTGACTCAGGAATTGAACTGGGGTCTTCTGTACTGCAGGCAGGTTCTTTACTAGATGAGCTACCAGGGAACCCCAAATCAACTATACTCCAATATAAAATAAAAAATTTTAAAAAGATGCACACACTAATAGGAATATAGTGCCCGTGTCCTCTGCTCTTTGTTTTTCATCTTTGTTGACCATATTTGGTATCAGAACACACAGCTCTGCATTTTTCTTTGTAATGACTCTCATTCAGTAGATTTCAGCTTGGGCTGGCAGATTTGCCCTTCTAACAAGTTCTTGGGTGATGCTGATGCTGTTGCTCCAGGAGCCCCACTTTGAGAATCACTGACTAGACTGTGAGTTGTCTTAGATTGCACGGGAGGCAAAGAGGCGGTTTTAGTCACTAAACTATCCTCCGTGCCTGGCACATATAAGGCAGACAGTTGATACATATTGTTAGGTGAAACATGAATAAGGGCTTTTGCACACAGGCTATAAACACTTTGTGTGCATTGGTGTATGTGTGTATGTGTGTGTGCATGCTCAGTTGTGTCAGATTCTTTGCGACCCCATGGTCTGTAGCCTTCCAGTCTCCTCTGTCCATGGAACTTTCCAGGCAAGAATACTGGAGTGACTTGCCATTTCCTACTCCAGGGGATCTTCCCAACCTAATGATCAAACCCATGTCTCCCGCACTGGCAGGCAGATTCTTTACTACTGAGCCACCTGTGCACTGGTCTGGGATGAAGCTTAGGCTGTCTTGATAGAGGGCATTTGACAAAGTTGCAGCGTAAATCAGAGATGTGGCCTCGGACTCATCTGGTCAGACAGGTTGGCCCACTCCATCCTCTCCTTGCTCCCAGGGTCTAACCTTTGATGCCACCAACTCTTCTTCATACCTGGATCATTTTCTTCCAGACATGGGGTTTCCAACATGCCCCCCTTCTCTCTCCCTCATTGTCCTGATCAGCAAACTGGAGATTTTGGGAGGTAAAGTGGTTTGTTAGGTTCAAAGGGCATTTTTGAAGTTGCCCAGCTAGCCAGAGATTGGCAGTGCTGAGACAATCCATGCCACAGATAAAGCTAGAATGACTTCTTTTTCTGATGAAACTTTTCAATCTTGCATGAAATTAATGTTCATCATTCATTCATTCAAGAAAGATTTATTGGAAACCTACATGCCATGTCAGAGACTGGATATTGAGGATGCAGTGATAAAATAGCAGTTTCTACCTCCATAGAGTTTCCATTTGGGGAGAGGGTGCAAATGAAAACAAGTAAATAATTTCAGATTATGATGATTGAATGCAAAGAAGAAAGGGAAACAGTCCAAAGTCTGAGGGCCCATTCACTGACTAAGGCCAACTTGTGGTGGGCAGACCAGAAGTGTTTTTGATGTGGTGAGCAGGTTTGCTGGCTTTTGGAAGATTCCTAAGTAGAGGTACTTTAAGCCATGGAGTCTAATAGGGCAGAAGACCAACCAGGCAAGGCCATGAGGAAGGAGCTTCCTCTTCACCAGGTACCTTCCATCAGGTTTTGTATTGGGTTGGCCAAAACATTTATTCTTGTTTTTCCATAACTTATGGAAATACCCAAATAAACATTTTGTCCAACTCAATATGAAGAGTAATGCCTTTGCAACCTAAATGTCCACTGACAGATGAATAGACAGAAAAGGTGTGGACTACTACTTGGAATATACACAGTGGAATACTACTCAGCCATGAAAAGGAAATACTGTCATTTACAGTAACATGGATGGACCTAGAGATTAGCATACTAAGTAAAGCACATCAGACAGACAAAGACAAATATATGATATGACATACAACATATGTGGAATTAAAAAACTGGTACAAAGAACTTATTTTTAAAAATTTTTAAATATTTATTTGCTTTTAAATTGAAGGATAATTGCCTTATAGCATTTTGTTGTTTTCTGTCACAGAAATAGACTCACAAACAGAAAACAAACTTACTAAAGGAGAAGGAGTGGGAGGGATAAATTGAGAATTTGGGATTAGCAGATACACAAGCCTATGTATAAAATAGATAAACAAGGTCTTACTGCATAATGCGGAGAACTACATTCAGTATCTTTAATAACCTATAACAGAAAAGAATCCGAAAAAGAATGTGTATGTGCATGCATATTGTGTTTGTATAACTGAAATCATTTTTCTGTACATCTGAAACATTGTGAATCAGTTCAGTTCAGTTCAGTTCAGTCGCTCAGTTGTGTCCGACTCTTTGCGACCCCATGAATCACAGCACGCCAGGCCTCCCTGTCCATCACCAACTCCCAGAGTTCACTCAAACTCATGTCCATCGAGTCGGTGATGCCATCCAGCCATCTCATTCTCTGTCGTCCCCTTCTCCTCCCGCCTCCAACCTATCTCAATTTAAAAATAAAATGCAGAAAAAAGGAGCAATGCCTTCAGAGCCAGAGACTTCTGGGCTTAAATCCTATCTCAGTCACCTTTTAGCTGCATGATCTGGAGCCAGTCAGTTTGCCTTGGGATCCTCAGCTTTTCTGTCTGTGAAATGGGGCACAATAGCAAGAACTACTGCTTAAAGTCAGAAGAGAAGGGATTGAGTCCCAGTTCTGCTAGATCCAAATAGTGAGGCTTGGGCAAATGACTTGACTTGTCTGAGCCTCAGAAAACATGTTCATCCATCCACTCTTTCAAACAAGAAGAACAGATTTATTTATTTTTCTGAGTCTCAAACAATTTATTCATTCATTCAAACAAGAAAAAAAAAATGATCTTAAAAATAGGCATGATCATTTACATTTCACTGGGATGTCGTGAAGTTTACACAAATCCATATATGGAAAGTTCATCCAGGAAATGACTGTTCCTGTGTTATGTATTCCCAAAAGGAAGACACAGCCTTTCTCCTCCATTTCATCCCACAAAGCTTTCCAATGCCTTTTACTCCTTTACATGTTCCAGTTTTGGCCTCTCTTTAAGCCACCTAGGCAGCAGACCTCCAGAATCTAAGTAAGTTAAGTAAGACTTGAAAGCAAGTAGGAAGGTGCCTGAGTGAATTAGACGAGGACAGGGTGTCTCAGTACCCAAATCTGAGATAGTGGGAATATCATCCCGGACTTGGAGTCAGACACACCTGGAGGTGACTGTGTGACCTTAGAAAAGACATGTCACTCCTTTGAGTTTCTATTGCCCTCATTTGGAAAAGAGAAAAGCCCATTCCTGAAGCCAGGTTAGCATTATTATTGTACTGATTCTAAGAAATAACAAAGGTGATAGTGATAATAGTGATGATAACCAATAATGATAATTCTTATTGCTATTATTCACACATTCATTGACTGCTAGCTCTGTACCAGGCACTGTTCTGTGTGATTTATGTGCTTTATGCTATTTAATCCTCATAATTACCTTAGTAACTACTATACGTCCATTTTACAGGCAAGGAAAGAGAAAAGAGTGTCCAAAAACCCTGCCAGAGCTGCTCAGCTAGAAGTGGCAGAGCCTGAATTCCTGTCTGGTTACCAGCGCTAGTGCCCATACTTGGAACCACTACACTGTATTACTTCCTACAGTGCAGTGGACTTGCAGCCCTGGATGTCTGAGTTGCTCAGAACTGGGTGGCTAAGCTTACCATTATCATTATCATATCATCAGCTCACAGGTGATGTCACCAGGTGCCTTCTTGCTGCTGCTGTCGAGAGGGACCTGGGACTGATGCTGGCCTAGTGGCCAGCAGTGCCTTTGGCTCTATTTGTCAGGCCTTAGTGGGTAGCCTCATTCTAATTTTGGAACCTAGATTTATAAGGCCAAGTCTCTGAGTAACAGGATTCTCTTTGGAATGTAGATTACAGTATTTAACTAGCTTTCTTAAATATGGAACTTCATCCTGGAAGTCAAGAAGACATTTATTTTTCGTATAATTGTAAATTCTCAGATGTTTCTAATCTCTGGAAGGATGGAGTGAATTGGTTTAAATGCTTCAGTTGTCTGTGACTGACATTAATATCCCTTACAGTTTCTAAATTGTTTGAATCAAATAGAATGGTTTTAACACACACACAAACACACACACACACAGAATACAACCAAGTATTCTTATTTCTATTTTTTAAATACATATTTACCAGGAAAATACTTCAGCTTCCTGCAAGTCCAGGAACCATGAATCCCCCTTGGGCAGAGCTGCCCATGTTGAAAATGTTGAAATGTAGTATGGTCTCCGTCAACTGTTTTCCTTACCCAGAAAGACGTTTTGGGAAGAATTTCAATGGTATAAAAAGGAAACTTTGCAGTTAGACACCCTTCAGACATCACTCACTTGTTCTCTTCTCGTTCTTACTGTTTGCTTATTCTCCTTCCATTTCAATGTCCTTTATAATTTCATAGTTTTTCTAGGTCACGAATGTGGGCAGAGTACAGCTGGGCCCCAGCTCAGAGTCTGTCACAGGCTGTGATCAATGTGTTGGTCAGGGCTATAGTCATCTCAGGGTTCAACTGGAGAAGAATTTGCTTCCAAGCTTACCTATGTGGTCATTGGCAGGATTCAGTTTCTTGCAGGATATTAAACTGAGGGCCCTAGTTTCTTGCTGGCTGTTGGCTGGAGGCCATCCTTAATGACTTGCCACATGGGCATTTTCAACATGGCAGCAAGTTCTCTCAGGACAAGCAGGAGAGTAAGATGGAAATTACAGTCTTTTACAAACTGTATCTCAGAAATGACATCCCATCATTTTCATTTGGTTTTGTTATTGTAGTTTCTGTGAATTTCTTTTTATTTTGTTGTCGTTTTTTTGTATTTAAATTTAAAAAAACTAAATTTTGGTAACCTATGCACAGAGTTGGAAAAAACTGAGCATCTGAGCACAAAATACACATTACATAAAATTTGTCCTCTTAAAAAATTTTTTTGCCCTCTTAACCAACTGAACTGAACCATTTTAAACCAAACAAAGCTGCCAAGTATGCTTTGGTAGTGTTAACTACTTTCACATTGTTGTGTAAGCCATTTTTAGAGTTCTTTTTATCTTATAAAACTAAAACTATACCTGTGACACAGTAACTCTTCATTCTCCCCTCCCACAGCCCCTGGAAACTGTCATTTTACTTCTGTATTTATAAAGTTTTCTATTCTAGATACTTCATGCAAGTGGAATCATACAGTGTATGCCCTTTCATAAATGGTTTAATTCACTCACCACAAGGTCCTCAAGGTTCATTCATGTTATATAACATGCATCAGATTTCTTTCCTTTCTGGCTACTATTCCATTGCATGTATATAGTACATTTTGTACATTTATTAATCAGTGGATTCTTGGTTGATTCTACATCTTGACTTGTGAATAATACTACTGTGAAAAAGGATGTACAAATATCTTTTCAAGAACCTGCTTTCAATTCTTTTGGGTATACTCAGAAGTGGATTTGATAAGCAGAGACATTACTTTGCCAACCAAGGTCCGTCTAGTCAAGGCAATGGTTTTTCCCGTGGTCATGTATGGATGTGAGAGTTGGACTGTGAAGAAAGCTGATTGCCGAAGATTCGATGCTTTTGAACTGTGGTGTTGGAGAAGACTCTTGAGAGTCCCTTGGACTTCAAGGAGATCCAACCAGTCCATTCTAAAGGAGATCAATCCTGGGTGTTCATTGGAAGGACTGATGCTAAAGCTGAAACTGCAATACTTTGGCCACCTCATGTGACGAGTTGACTCACTGGAAAAGACTCTGATGCTGGGAAAGGTTGGGGGCGGGAGGAGAAGGGGACGACCGAGAATGAGATTGCTGGATGGCATCACCGACTCTGTGGGCATGTGTTTGAGTGAACTCCGGGAGTTGGTGATGGACAGGGAGGCCTGGCGTGCTGTGATTCATGGGGTCGCGGAGAGTCGGACACGACTGAGCGACCAAACTGAACTGAACTGATGATAACTTCAGAAGCATCACCACGAACAAGGCTAGTGGAGGTGATGGAATTCCAGTTGAGCTATTTCAAATCCTAAAAGATGATGCTGTGAAAGTGCTACATTCAATATGCCAGCAAATTTGGAAAACTCAGCAGTGGCCACAGTACTGGAAAAGGTCAGTTTTCATTCCCATCCCAAAGAAAGGCAATGCCAAAGAATGCTCAAACTACTGCACAGTTGCACTCATCTCACATGCTAGTAAAGTAATGCTTAAAATTCTTCAAGCCAGGCTTCAACAATACATGAACTGTGAACATCCAGATGTTCAAGCTGGTTTTAGAAAAGGCTGAGGAACAAGAGATCAAATTGCCAACATCTGCTGGATCATCGAAAAAGCAAGAGAGTTCCAGAAAAACATCTACTTCTGCTTTATTGACTATGCCAAAGCCTTTGACTGTTTGGATTACAACAAACTGTGGAAAATTAATTCTGAAAGAGATGAGAATACCAGACCACCTGACCTGCTTCTTGAGAAATCTGTATGCAGGTCAGGAAGCAACAGTAAGAACTGGACATAGAACAACAGACTGGTTCCAAATAGGAAAAGGAGTACTTCAAGGCTGGATATTGTCACCCTGCTTGTTTAACCTTATCATGCAAAATTCCAGGCTGGATGAAGCACAAGCTGGAATCAAGATTGCTGGGAGAAATGTCAATAACCTCAGATATGCAGATGACACCACCCTTAGGGCAGAAAGTGAAGAGGAACTAAAGAATCTCTTGATGAAAGTGAAAGAGGAGAGTGAAAAAGTTGGCTTAAAGCTCAACATTCAGAAAACAAAGATCATGGCATCTGGTCCCATCACTTCATGGCAAATAGATGGGGAAACAGTGTCAGACTGTATTTTTTGGGGCTCCAAAATCACTGCAGATGGTGACTGCAGCCATGAAATTAAAAGACACTTACTCCTTGAAAGAAAAGTTATGACCAACCTAGACAGCATATTTAAAAGCAGAGACATTACTTTGCCACCAAAGATCCATCTAGTCAAAGCTATGGTTTTTCCCGTAGTTATGTATGGATGTGAGAGTTGGACTATAAAGAAAGCTGAGCACCAAAGAATTGATGTTTTGAACTGTGACAGTCCCTTGGACTGCAAGGATATCCAACCAGTTCATCCTAAAGGAAATCAATCCTGACTGTTCATTGGAAGGACTGATGCTGAAACTGAAACTCCAGTGCTTCGGCCACCTGATGCAAAGAGCTGACTCATTGAAAAGATCCTGACACTGGGAAAGATTGAAGGTGAGAGGAGCAGGGGACAACAGAGAATGAGATGGCTGGATGGCATCATCAACTCAATCAACATGAGTTTGAGTAAACTCCAGGAGTTGGTGATGGACAGGGAGGCCTGGCGTGCTGTAGTCCATGGGGTTGCAAACAGTCAGACACCACTGAGTGACTGAACTGAACTGAACTAATGATAACTTTATTTTAAATTTTTTGAGGAATTATTTTCCTGTTTCCCACAGAAGTTGCACTATTTTACATTCTTATCAACAGAGCATAGGTCTTCCATTTTTCCACATCTTTGTTAAAAATACTTGCTATTTTCGTTTTTTCCTTTTTAAAAAATAGAACATCCATTCTAATGGGTATTTAGTGATATCTCACTACGGTTTTTGCATTCATTTCCCTAGTGATTAATGATGGTGAACATCTTTTCATGTGTTTGCTGGCCATTTGTTTATCTTCTTTAGGGAGATGTTTATTCAGGTTTTTTGCCTGTGTTTAAAGTTGAGTTGCTTCCTCTTTTTGTTGATGAGTTGTAGGAATTCTTTATATATTCTGGATATTAACCTCTTACCAGATATATAATTTTCAAATATTTTATCTTATTCCATAAGTCATCTTTTCATTTTCTTGGTTTTATCTTTTTATGCACATAAGTTTAAAATTTTTATATAGTCCAATTTATTTTTATTTTTGTCTTCTGTGATTTTGGTGCCATATCCAATAAATCATTGCCAAGGAAAATATTTCAGAATTTTCCCCTGTGTTTTTTTCTAAGAGTTTTATAGTTTTAGATCTTATGTTTAGTTTTTGATCCATTTTGAGTTAATATTTGTATGTGATACAAGGGAAGGATCCAAATTTCTTCTTTTGCCTATGGATATCCAGTTCTTTCAGCCACATTTGTTGAAAAGACTTTTCTCATTGAATGATCTTGGCATCCTTGAAAAAATTATTTAGCTAAATAAGTGAGTTTATATTTCTGGGCTACCTGTTCTAGTCCATTCATCTGAATGTTTGTTTTATGTTGGTACCACACCATTTTAATTACTGTAGCTTTGTAATATGTTTTGAAGTCAGGAAGTGTGCGATTTTTTTTGTTCTTCTTTTCAAGATGGTTTTGGCTCTTTGGGGCTTTTTGAGTTTCCATATAACTTTTAGGATGGGGTTTTATATTTCTGCAATTGGAATTTTGATAGAGATTGCATTTAATCTGTGGGTCACTATGGGTGGTACTGACATCTTAACAATACTGTCTTCCAATCCGTGAACATAGGAAATCTTTCCATTTATTGTTGTAATCTTAAGTTTCCTTCAGCAATGCTTTAGTTTTTGGTGCCTTTTTCAGTCTTTCATTTTTTGGTTAAACTTATTCCTAATTATTTCATTTTTTTCAATGCTATTGTGAGTGGCACTGTTTTCTTAATTTCCTTTTTGAATTGTCCATTGCTAGTGTATATAAACAAAACTGATTTTTGTATTGATTTTGTATACAGCAACTATGTGAATTCATGCATTAGTTCTAATAGGTCTCTTGTGGAATCCTTAGGGTTTTCTGTATATCATGTTATCTCTGAACAGAGATAATTTCCCTTTTTCCTTTTCAATTTGAATGTTTCTTGTCCCTCTTTCTTGTGTACTTCATCTAGGACTTTCTGTACTATGTGGAATGGAAGTGGCAAAGTGAGCAGTCTTGCCTTAATACTAACCTCAGAAGAAAAACTTTTAGTTTTTTACCAATATGTAACATGTTAGCTATGAAGCTTTTAGCTATGAGGCTTTCATCTATGACTTTTACTATGTTAAAGAGATTTCCTTGTATTCTTAGTTTGTTGAACTATTTTTTTCCATGAAAGAGTGTAGAATATTACTTTTTGCATCAACTGTGATGATCTTGTGTTTTTCTTTTCATTGGTTAATATGTTTGATTTTTTAATATTAAACCATCCTTGCATTCTAGGAAAATATCCTACTAAGTCATGGTACGTAATCCTTGCAATCTGTGTTGAATTCTATTTCTGGTATTTGTTGAGAATTTTTGCTTTACTATTCATCAGAGATATTAGCCTGTAGTTTCCTTTCCTTGTAGTGTTTTTTTCTGTCATTGGTACCATCACTAGCTTTATAGAATGAGTTTGGGAATTACCTCCTTTTCACTTTTTTTTGGAGAGTTTGAGGAAGATTGGCATTAATTAAAAAAAAAAAAAAAGTTCGGTAGAATTCACCGGTGAAGTCATCTGGTCCTTGGCTTTTCTTTGTTGGAAGGTTTTTGACTATTGATTCAATCCATGGGCATCCCACTGCATTTGTCAGAATCTATTTGTTAGAAGCAAGTCACTAAGTATAGTCCACATTTAAGGGGAGGGTAATACCATGATTTGTACCATGTTAGAAAACTATCTATCATAGTCATCTATAAAATGCAGCTATTCTGAAATCAGCTGATTAAAGTGGATGGCGTGTAGAGAACTTCCACACCGTGCTTGCTGTCCCAGAATTACTCAGTGAATGGTGATTTGCCCTCCCATTTGACTGATGACTTTTTACATCTTTGTATAAAATCCGCACTTTGACAAAAGTTCCTATTTCCCTAAAATCAATGCAATTTCAAGGAACTTTTGTTTATGTTTTCAATATCAAGCAATTACTAGGATAAGCATCTTAATCATGATTTCATAATTTTAATTCATATACCACATCTCATCCCTGACCCCTTAAACCTGGGTGCAACTCTTCCTGTATGATCCTAGACACTCTGGGTTTCTTTTCACATGGTTTTTGTCCAGGTATTGTATTTATTTCAAGTGTTTCTCTTTTCATAGATGATGAACTAAGACCAGAAATAATGTCTTTTTTCCTCTCTGTATTCCTAGCCATTCTGGATACAAAACAGGTCGTCAGTAGAAACTCGTTACTTGAAAGAATACATATAAATAAATAAGTAGGTAACTATTGCCATTCTTTTGCTAGCCTTGAAGGCTTTGACTCAGTCTGCACACCCAGCATCTGACCGGCATAAAACTCAATAAATGTCATGGGTTAAAGAAGAGAACGACAGCTTAGCATCTCTTGCCAACTGCTGTAACCACTGGACAAAGTTGGAAAGATAATTTTTATCTGTTCAAGGAGCCATATACTTGAGATGTCATTGCTCTAGTCTCCTTATCATAGGAGCAAGAGTCTCAAGGCCAGAGACTCCCTAAATCATTTTAGCACAATAAAAAAGAACGCTTTTACAGTTGGACTCCCCCAGAAGCTGACCCTGAGACAGGGATTTGAGTTCAAGCAGTGTATTTGGAAAAGGATCCCAAGGAAGCATGGTGGGGGGAAGACAAGACAGTTAGGGAAAGGACAGGATTCAGCGCAGGTTGCGTGAATGAATAGGCGACTTCACTGGGCACCTGAAA
The DNA here is from genome assembly GCF_049115385.1 of Moschus berezovskii. NCBI lineage: Eukaryota > Metazoa > Chordata > Mammalia > Artiodactyla > Moschidae > Moschus > Moschus berezovskii. The sequence goes on from NC_142477.1 coordinate 71,673,154, forward strand.
TACCTCCTCATAGTGGATGCCTTTGGGATTTTGTGGGACACACTTCAGAGCTGTTGCTTTGAATTGCATGGGAGCTGTGATAGTTACATAAACTCCTGATCTCGTTGTCTTGACACTTCTGGTCTGGCCTCTGTGCAGAGGAGCATGCTTTTGCAGTCAAAGAGAGTCCTTAGGTGAGGGTCCCCAGTGACTGTAGGAAGAAGCCACCTGGATGCTGAGTGCAGAAGGGGATTGGAAGGGAGATGGACAGCACCACCCACAAAGATTCAGAACTGGACTTACAAACTTGGACCTGAGACCTGATTTTGTCCCTATCAAGCAAGTCAAGTCCCTTCCAGCTCCCTAGTTCTCAGTATGCCCATCTGTAAAGTTCTGTTCTGCTGGGAAAGTGCCAGGATTTTACTCTCCCATGAAGAGGTATGACTTGGGACGAAGGCCTCCCTTGTCGGAGCTCAGGTCGTGTTTCTGTGCAGTCAGGCTTCCTGGCACTGCTCTGTGCTCCACACCAGTGTTCGGAGCTGAGGTTGAGCGGTATCTGATTGCTCTTTGCAGCCGATCTGTGCATGTCTAACCGCTGCATGATTCACATTTCACTGTAACTGTGGTGTTTATATTACTTGATACTCTGATTACTTTGTTCAAAGTGATCTCACTTGTTTGTGAGCACGTGTGAAATCCCCAGCCCCCTTGAAATCTCTGCTCTCCTGTCTCCTGGGCAACTCACCCTGCAGTCAGAGTTAAGACCTCTGCTGCTGGAATAACCCAAGGGAGGGCTAAAACAGCCTCATCAATGAGTCACTGTCTTGTAAATTTTTAATCAGACCAGAGTGAGAGAAAGAAACAAAACAAAAGCAGCACAGTTGGGTCCAGTTCTATTGGTACTGATACCACGGATCCAGATTTAGATGTTGGCAATTCCCCATCACAGTGTGTCTCTTCCTTTCCTTGCTGTCATCTCTTGCCCTTCCACCCACATCTTCATCGCCACTCTTTTAAGACTAGATAACTGCCTTCTATTAATAAATATTCCATGGGCGGTGAATAAGTACCAGGATAAAAAAGAAAAAAAAAGTTTCCAGAATCATAAGTTTGAGGAAGGCTGGAACCAACAAAATAGAAAGGTGTTTTTATTTCTGGACTTCTTAGAGCCTTGAATCTGCTAATGTGCACTGGACTGTTAGTGGGGATAGGGTGAGCAGCATTTCCAGAATGAACGTGACCACAGGGTACTTTCTGTTAACTGAAGAAATGCTCTGCAGAAAGAAGCTTTGGAGGACTTCCCTGGTGGTACAGTGGATAAGAATCTGCCTGCCAATACAGAGGACCTGGGTTTGAGCCCTGGTCCAGGAAGATTCCACATGCTGCAGGCAACTAAAGCCTGTGAGCCACAACCAATGAGCCACTGAGCCACCACTACTGAAGCCCATGCACCCTAAAGCCTGTGCTCCATAACAGGAGAAGCCCACACACTGCAACAAAGAGTAGCCCTCGCTCACAGCAACTAGAGAAAGCCTGCGTGTGGCAACAAAGATCCAGCACAACCAATAAATAAATAAAGGTTTGGAAATGCCTTCCTGGATCACGCACTTGCCATGGAGCTAAAGAAACACTGTGAATTCACAAAGCTTCAGGAGTCTGCAAGTGTTTAGAGGATGCACCAAAGTGCTGCCATAGCCCCTGCACACGCTGACTCTCTCATTTATTGAGCATCTACTATGTGCTGAGTGCTTTACTCTAGGAAAACAGCTTTGGGAAAATGGAAATGAAGCTTGTCTCAAGGAAAAGGCTTCCTGGCAAGGTATTTGGAAGAATCATGGAGGACTGGTGAGAGTTTGGGGGTAACTTCATGGAGGCTGGGTGGGACTCCCTCCCCAAACCTGCCCTTAGCACTGGGACCAGTTACCGGTGCATGATGAAAGCGTGGGACCCCTTGTTCAAAAATGACCAAGAATTCCAAGATGACAGAAGAGAGTTAAAGTAAGCAGGGGCCCTTCTACCGACAGCACATTTCATCCTGACACGCACAGCTTGTACCTGTGGCAAGAATGGCAGCCCTGGCCCTCTAGGGAGCCAATCAGATCATGCCTACCTTCACCTCCTCCTCCCCACTTCCCCTCAGGTGCTGATGGGAGACTGCCTTTCTCCCCTCCTGCTTGGCAGGAAGCTCGTTCTGCCAGCTCTTCATGAGCCAGCTACTGATTAAGCGCTGTGTCTGGAGATGACTCAGAGGCAACAAGAAATGGGGCAAGAGATTGGGGGTTCAGATCCTGGCTTCTTGCCTCTCCCCTCTCAATGATGGTGAGCGATTTTATGCCTCTTTCCTGTCCCTCTTAGAATACTCCTCTGGAAAAAGACAGGAATGGCTGTCCTAGAGAAAGGATGGTGTTTGGGCCAATGAGGGTGTAAAGTTTTGTGTGTCTCCCCTCGGAGACTCTTGGTCACTCCTCTCAATTCCTTACTTATTCATTCATTCAGGCAGAATTTGGGAGGTGGATAGGAGCAAAGTTGGTAAAGAAGGACAAAGGCACTCCAGGAGGGAAATCACCTTTGCAGAAATCCCACGGCCGGAGGAGTCTGGAGCACAGGGAGGAAGAGTTGGGGTCCAGACAGGTCCAGACAGCTTCCCACCACCCTCATTGCCTCTGAGCCTGGAGAAACTCCACTGAGGCTAATGGTAAACGAGGCCCATTGGGTCCTCTGTGGATTTTCATCATCTTCACATCCCCAAAGGCACAGTAGCCCAAATAATTGATTGCTGGCCACCAACCAGCTTTAAGAGTCTCCAACCTCCCGGGGCCGTCAAACATCTCCAGCAATTAGGCTCAGCATGACAGTTGTTTCTGAAACGAGGAGCCAAATGAATAGAATTAATCTCCCTGATTGAAATCCATTAGTGCCTGTGATCTACTGGTTCAGGCATTTAAGAGCCACTTCACCTCACCCGGTCATGCCCATAGGGTCACAGGCTGAGTCACAGTTAATAGTGGGGAAGGCTTTAATGGAGGGGGAGGCTTTGAAGAAGGGCAGGGTGTGTTCCGAAGCTTGACGGTTTAATGCATTTTTAATTAAATGTGCTTTAATAGGATTCAGCACCAACTATCATGTCACTGCAGATAGACTCATTATATTTGTTCAGTTAATTACGCATGTGTTACTGCCCAAGTGTCAACTCTGATGACCTGGAAAGAAGCTTGACTTCGAGGGACACCCAAGAGTTCTGCTGGCCCTTTGAGGAGGGGATTAAACTCTTCCCCACCGTTCAGCCTCCATATTTACTCTTGTGCATCCCACACCCACACCCAGACATGGGCACATGTGCATACACTCCAGCAGACACCCAGACACATGTGTGTATTCTCCCCACCAGCCCCCTTCAAAGAGGAAGGGATAGTAGAAGGCATTGAAGTCAGGGAGAAAGTGTTTCCAGATTGGGTTCCATCCTGTTATCAGCTGCATTAAAAAAAAAAAAAGGTTTTTTGGTTGCGTCAGACAACATGAGGCCTCTTAGTTCCCCAGCTGGGGATCAAACCCCAGTATCTTGCTTTGGAAGCTTGGACTTCCCTTAGCCACCAGGGAAGTCCCCTCAGCTGTACGTTTTCACACAAGACGTTGGATGGTTCTGAGCCTCAGTGCTGCTCCTCTCTAAACTGTCGTGGTAGCAGTATTAATAATCGTACCTGCTAGCACTGCTGTCAGCTTCCAGGAGATAACACTGGCAGAGCATTTGACTGTGTCAGATGCCCGAGACCTGCACATGCTCTTTGTAGCTAGGAGGTGTAACCGATCTGACAAGAAGGCATCCAGTTAGGACTCTGCTGTCTGCACTCAGGGCATGGGATGCTTGCTTTATCCCGAGTTTACATGCCAAACTGTGGCTTTGCTTACTCACTCAACAGACATGCACTGAACACCTCAGTTATGACTTTCTGAGTATCCACTAAGTGTCCGGCTCAGGGTCCCAGACTTCCACGTGTTTCTCATACCTGCCTGTATCTCTATTAACAACCAGAGGAGTATTTATAGGTTACAGATGGGAAGCTGAAGCTTAGATAATGGATTTATTCAGTTCTGTTTATTGGCTCTTTATCATGTGCCAGGCATTATGCATCAGGGGTTGGAGATAAATTGGGGGGAGGGGAAGGAAAGAGAGGGGCTCTTGCTTTTGTGAGCTGATCTTCTCACAGGAAGTTTTTAGGGTTCACAAGAAAGTGATTCTGGGCTTTTGGTTTTCTCCCGGGTCAAATCACAGCGTGTAAAACCTTGTGTCTCATGTGTAGCTTGGCTACCTGAGCCCCTCACTGCCTCCTCCCACAATGTTGGTTCCAAGTTCAGGACACAACCGAGCTGGACGGAGCTTGGGAAGGGGGCCTACTCATTCAGAGGAGGCTCTCAGAGATAAATTCAAAGGCGCTACCTCTCAGATCATCATGTACTTCTAAGCTCCCAGGGAGCTTGTTAAAATGCAAATTCTCCCCCAAACCCTCCTCTCATCCAGGCTGGCACATAACATTGAGCAGACTTTCATGTGCTTTACAATAAGTCCTTGTTGGTTATCCATTTTAAATATAGCAGTGTGTACATGACCTTCCCAAAGTTCCTAACTGTCCCTTCCCCCAGCAACCATGAGTTCGTTTTCTAAGTCTGTGAATCTCTTTCTGTTTTGTAAGTCAGTCCATGGGGGAGAAGGAACACACGTAGATGCATGACTGACTCCTGTCGCTGTTTGTAAACTACCACGACGTTGTTGATCGGGTATACCCCCATACAAAATAAAAAGTTTAAAGTTTGGGAAAAAGTTTAAAAATGCAGATGCTGATTCAGTAGGGTTGGGGGTGGGAGAGTGTGATGTCTGATTTCATGTCTCCACTTGGCTAGGCCATGCTGCACAGTTGTTTGGTGAAACATCAGTCTAGATGTCTCTGTGAAGGTCTTTGTTAAATGTGATTAACATTGAAACCAGTGGACTTTGAATAAAGCAGAGTACCCTCCATAATCTGAGTGGGCCTCATCCAATCAACTGAGGGCTTTGAGAAGAAACACTGAGGTTCTTTGAGGAAGAAGAAATTCTGGCTCCAGACCGCCTTTGGACTTGAGCTGCAACATTGGTTCTTCCGTGGGTTGCCAGTCTGCCAAACTGCCTTGGAGACTTTGGACTTGCCAGCCTTCACAATCACATGAGCCAATTCCTGAAAATCTCTCCCACTTTCTCTCTGTAGTTAGATAGATAGATAGGTTGATGATCTATAGGTAACATATATAAGGAGATCAATCCTGGGTGTTCATTGGAAGAACTGATGCTAAAGCTGAAACTCCAATACTTTGGCCACCTCATGTGACGCGTTGACTCACTGGAAAAGACTCTGATGCTGGGAGGGATTGCAGGCAGGAGGAGAAGGGGACGACAGAGAATGAGACGACTGGATGGCATCACCGACTCGATGAACGTGAGTTTGAGTGAACTCCGGGAATTGGTGATGGACAGGGAGGCCTGGCGTGCTGTGATTGTCGCAAAGAGTTGGACACAACTGAGCGACTGAACTGAACTGAATATAAATTCTAATAATATATTTGAATGTTATGTACTTAATATATGTTATATTTAATAATATATTATTAAATATATTTAATAGCATATTTTAATTTATAATGTTAATAACATATAATAAATAGTAAATTAATTTTAATAATATATTTTACTTAACAGAAAACCCCTATTACTATTTCTATTATTAATAGAAATATATCCTATTAATATACCTTATGAAAATGGCAACCCACTCCAGTATTCTTGCTTGGAGAATCCCATGGACGGAGGAGCCTGGTAGGCTACAGTCCACGGGGTCACAAAGAGTCGGACACGACTGAATGACTTCACACACACACACACACCCCGATTCTCTGCAACCCCATGAACTATACAGTTCATGGAATTTTCCAGGCCAGAATACTAGAGTGGGTAGACTATCCCTTCTCCAGGGGATCTTCACAACCCAGGAATCGAACCAGGGTCTGCATTGCAGGCGGATTCTTTACCAACTGAGTTATCAGGGAAGCCCATTTTATATTTAATAATATATTACTAAATATATTTAATAATAAATTTTAATTTTAATTTATAATTTTAAAGATACAATAAATAGAAAATTAATTTAAATAATATATTTTATTTAACAGAAAATACCCTATCATTATTTCTACGTGTCATCTATATGCTGTTGCTGCTGCTGCTAAGTCACTTCAGTCGTGCCCGACTCTGTGTGACCCCATAGACGGAAGCCCATCAGGCTCCCCCATCCCTGGGATTCTCCAGGCAAGAACACTGGAGTGGGTTGCCATTTCCTTCTCCAATGTGTGAAAGTGAAAAGTGAAAGTGAAGTCACTCAGTCGTGTCCGACCCTTAGCGACCCCACAGACTACAGCCTACCAGGCTCCTCCATCCATGGATTTTCTAGGCAAGAGTACTGGAGTGGCTTGCCATTGCCTTCTCTGACATGTCATCTATATAAACACATATTAATGAGATACAGATATATATGCATAGGTAATATGTATAGAAAGATATCTTGTATATATATATAGATATCTTGTATATGTATATACTGGTTCTGTTTCTCTGGAGCTTGCATGCTTGCTCAGTCGCTTCAGTCACGTTTGACTCTTTGCTACCCTGTAGACTATAGCCCGCCAAGCTCTTCTGTTCATGGGATTCTCCAGGCAAGAATATTGGAGTGGGTTGCCATGCCCTCCTCCAGGGGATCTTCCCAACCCAGGGTTCAGGCCTGCATCTCCTGTGTCACCTGCATTGCAGGTAGGTTCTTTACCCACTGAACCACCTGGGAAGACGGTTTCCCTGGGGAACCCTGACTAATACAGGGGATGGGAGATTCTACATTTCCTACAAGTTCCTGGGAAATGCCACCCAGACTCCAGGTAAAGTCACAGACAATGATGTGTCTGCAGATAGGAGCTCCATCACATGAAAAGCCAGGGCAAATCTTAAATAGGCTTCGAGAGGCTAGGTTCGGCTGGATGCCTGATTTTCTGAATCCAATAATTTATTCAAGCCAGTGAGCCACTGAAGTCTCCAAGAACGTATCCTGCCTACTTTCAGTCTTGGGGTTTGCAGTTGTATAAACAGAGCTTTTCCCACACATTTTCAAGTCAAGCAGAGGCAGCAGTCCCCGCTGCCAAACAGCTGGATGGAAGCTGCAAAAAGAAATCAGAGTTGGTGCAAAAGTTTTCCAGCAGCCCAGATGTCTGGCATCCCACAAACACCAACACAGGCCTCCGCAACCCCCTGCCTTCCCTGACACCTCTTGAATGCCAGCACAAGCTGGCCGTCAGTAGGAGGGCTAGACCAAAATAATGAGAGAGAATTTGCAGCTATTGCAAATGCAAATGGAGCAAACAACAGTTGGTCTAAAGTATGCAGAAGACAGGGCAGCACACTCGTAGACAAGGAGGAGGCTGGCGGGGAAGAGGAGAGTCTTTCTCTCTGAGAGTCTGCCTGTGTGAAGGTGGTGGCGGCCAAGTCTGGTGGAAGGTGCTGCTGCTAAGTCAGCTCCAGACCTCGCTCTGCTTGGGCACAGAGCACAGAATCTGGGGCCAGCCAGCACTGTCCAGTAAAAACACAAGTCAAATAGGTTCTTTTCAAGTTTCTAGTAGTCACATTAAAAAAGTCAAAAGAAATGGGTAAATTAATTTTAATGATAAACTTTAATTGAACAGAAAACGCTCTAAATATTGCTATTTCAACATTTCAGCAGGTCATCAATGTGAAGACAGGTGAAAGATATTTTATGTTTAAAAGGCAGACCTCTTTTTATTGAGCTTCCATTTATTGTGCTTTGTAGATCCTGGGTTTTCTACAAACTGAAGTTTTGTGGCAATCCTGTCTAGTCTATGAACACCATTTTCTCAATAGCATCTGCTCATGTCTCTGTCCCGTTTTGGTAATTCTTGCAATATTTCAAAGTTTTCCATTATTTTTATATTTCTTGTGGTGATCTATGATCAGGGATCTTTATTGTTACTGCCCCCACTCACTGAAGGCTTACAATGATGGTTAGCATTTTTTAGTAATAAGGAATTTTTAAATTAAAGCATGTATCTTGCTTTTTTCAGGCATAATGCTATTGCTCACCTAATAGACAACAGTATTGTGAAAACATAACATTTTTTGTTTTGGTTACTAAGGATTCGTTTATTTATTTATTTTTTATTGACATATAGTTGATTGACAATGTGCTAGTTCCTGGTACACAGCAAAGTGATTCAGTTACATAAAAATATTCTTTTTCATATTCTTTTACATTATGGTTTATTACAAGACATTTAGTATAGATTTAATATAGATCCCGGTTCTGTACGGTTCAGTTCAGTTCAGTTCAGTTCAGTCGCTCAGTCGTGTCCGACTCTCCGCGACCCCATGAATCACAGCACGCCAGGCCTCCCTGTCCATCACCAACTCCCGGAGTACACTCAAACTCATGTCCACAGAGTCGGTGATGCCATCCAGCCATCTCATTCTCCGTCGTCCCCTTCTCCTCCCGCCCCCAACCTTTCCCAGCATCAGAGTCTTTTCCAGTGAGTCAACTCGTCTCATGAGGTGGCCAAAGTATTGGAGTTTCAGCTTTAGCATCAGTCCCTCCAATGAACATCCAGGATTGATCTCCTTTAGAATGGACTGGTTGGATCTCCTTGCAGTATAAGGGACTCTCAAGAGTCTTCTCCAACACCACAGTTCAAAAGCATCGATTCTTCGGCGATCAGCTTTCTTCACAGTCCAACTCTCACATCCATACATGACCACGGGAAAAACCATTGCCTTGACTGCGGAAGGTCCTTGTTATTTATCTATTTTATATGTAGTCGTGTGTATCTGGTCTTCCCTGGTAGTTCAGTTGGTAAAAGAATCCGCCTGCAATTCAGGAGACCTGGGTTCAATCCTTGGATTGGGAAGATCTCCTGGAAGAGGGCATGACAGCCCACTCCAGTAATCTTGCCTGGAAAATCCCATGGACAAAATGGCCTAGTGGGCTGCAGTCCATGGGATGGCACAGAGTCGGACACAACTGAGCAGCCAAGCCCAGCACAGCACAGTGTGCATCTGCTAATCCCAAACTCCTGACTTATCTCTTCCCTACTCTTGCCTAGAAAATCCCATGGATGGAGGAGCCTGGTGGGCTGCAGTCTGTGGGGTCTCTAAGGGTCGGACACGACTGAGCGACTTCACTTTCACTTTTCACTTTCACACATTGGAGAAGGAAATGGCAACCCACTCCAGTGTTCTTGCCTGGAGAATCCCAGGGATGGGGGAGCCTGGTGGGCTTCTGTCTGTGGGGTCGCACAGAGTCGGACACGACTGGAGTGACTTAGCAGCAGCAGCAGCAGCAGCTACAATCTAACTGTAAGTTTGCTTTCCATGTCTGTGAGTCTGTTTTTGTTTCATAAACAAGTTCATCTGTATCTGTGTTTCAGATTCCACATATAAGTGATATCATATGTTTGTCTTTCTCTGTCCTACTTACTTCACTGAGTATGATAATCTTAACGTTCATCCACGTTGCCACAAATGGTATTGTTTTGTTCTTTTTTATGGCTGAGTAGTATTCCATTGTATACCACATCTTCATTACCCTTTCATCTGTTAATGGACACTTAGGTTGCTTCCATGTTTTGGTCATTATAAATAGTGCTGCTATGAATGTTGGAGTACCATGTATCTTTTTGAATTAGACTTTTCTCTGGGTATATGTCCATGAGTGAGATTGCTAGATAATATGATAACTCTTATTTCTAGTTTTTTAAAGAACCTCTATACCTAAACATAACTTTTACATGTGTTCAGTTCAGTTCAGTTCAGTCACTCAGTCGTGTCTGACTCTTTGTGACCCCATGAATCACCGCATGCCAGGCCTCCCTGTCCATCACCAACTCCCGGAGTTCACTCAAACTCATGTCCATCGAGTCGGTGATGCCATCCAGCCATCTTATTCTCTGTCTTCCCCTTCTCCTCCTGCCCGCAATCCCTCCCAGCATCAGAGCCTTTTCCAGTGAGCCAACTCTTTGCATGAGGTGGCAAGTGTTGGAGCTGTGTTGGGAAACCAGAAAATTTGTGTGACTCACTTTATTGCAATGATCTGGAACCAAAGGGACAATATCTCCTGGGTATGCCTGTACACTTTTTTGCACTAGCTTTTGGAAATCTGGTATACTGATAGTGCATCTCAATGGGGACCATCCACAGTTCAAGTGCTCCTTGAGCATATGCGGCTGGGGGCTACCATGTTGGACAGTGTGGTCTGGATTCTCAATAACCAGCACCAGGTTGGAGCAGAAGTTCAAGCTGGTTTTTGCCTCCTGTCCTGCACCTTCCCCCCAACATAGAAAAACAAAAAATAATCAGAAAAAAAATCTCTGGTCAATTAAAGATGCCAGACAAATCGTGTCAGGTTAACGCTCACAGAAAAGTGAATAATAACAGTGGTTCCACTCAAGCAAGCACCAAATAAGCAAACATTCTTTAAATAAACAGAAATTGAGTATATTTCAGGAATGAATTTACTCTGTGGGTCACAGAGGAGGTTAAACAAAAATTTGTTTTAAAAACGTCTCCCAAAGGACACCCTGTGCTGTGTTCCCAACACATGTTGTTAGGAGAAGGGGAGGGTCTTGGGGGTGGGAGCCCTGTGGGCTGATGGACTGAGAAATTGAGTTTGGGTGGATAGCAGGGCCTCCAGACACCTCTGTCTGCCATTGCCATTGCCAGCTCTTGGAATCAAATGCCAACATCACATGCAGATCTGCAGGAAAAGTGAAACTCCCACTTGCGAAAAACTTGAAAAGTGAAAGTCACTCAGCCGTGTCTGATTCTTTGTGACCTCATGGACTGTAGCCCACCAGGCTCCTCTGTCTATGGGATTTTCCCAGCAAGAATACTAGAGTGGGTGGCCATTTCCTTCTCCAGGGGATCTTCCTGACCCAGGGTTGGAACCTGCATCTCCCACATCTCCTGCATTGCAGGCAGATTCTTTACCATCTACCTGAGTCACCAGGGAAGGGAGGCATTTTCTGGCAGACACTTTCAGCAGCTGTTATGCAAATCTGATTGGAAGGAGGCTGAATCCCACACACTGGAGTTGATTCACTTCTATCTTTCTCCCTCTCCTTCTCACATTGTCTCAGGTTGGATTCCCTGCTGAGCAGAGGGGCGGTTCATGAGAGTATAACTTACGACCATCATCTCAGGAGGGAAGGGGCGAAGGCGGACAGGCGGCCGTGAGGCAGTCTAGTGGAGTCCTCAGTCGTCCCCAAGAAAGCTCTGAAGCTGGGATGAGCTTTGTGAGCTCTCCTAAGTCGGGTGAAGAGGGCCCGGTCTTCATACCCCCAGGCTGACCAGTTGTCAGATGTGGGCTGCCCTGGAAAGGGAGTATGATGAAGGGAAGGTGGCTTTCTGCTGAGAACCAGTGTCTGGAGTGAAAGGTCCTCAGTCCTGAAGGGCCATGTGGATGGTGGTCACAGTACCCACCCCACACCCCGCACCTCGGTCACTCATTCACGCCCACGCGTCTGAGTTTCCCTTCACGACTCACTCATTCATGCACCCATTCAGTCTTTTTGTCACTCATTTATGTAATGTATGCATGCTTCTTCTCTGCTTAGAACCTTCCAGTAGCTTCCCTTGGCACTTCAAGGCCTTCCTGATCTGAGTCCTTGTCTCTCTGAGCCCTGGTTGGGTATGACCTTCACTCTGTCTCACTCTGCTGTAGCCAAGCTTTTTGAACACCAACCTCTTTCCTGGTTTAGCTACCACTGCCTGTATTTTTTTCTCTGCCTTAGATCCTGCTCCCTGGGATGTTTGTAGCCTGGCTCCTTTGCATCATCTGGATCTCAGCTTGGAGCTGCCATCTTCAGAGGAGCATTTGCAAAAAACTGTAGACAAAACCTTGTCTACAGTTAACCCCCAACCTCTCCTGTCTCCCTCCAGCCCTCTTTCCTGTTATTTTTTTACACTGCCTATTATTATTTGAAATTATCTTATTCATTTATTATTTGCTTATTCTTTCTCCCTTCTCCTCTGGAATGTAAGTTTCATGAGGGTGGGTTCATGTCTGACTATCTATCCTTTCTGAGTGAGAGTGAAGTCGCTTAGTCATGTCTGACTCTTTGCAACCCCATGGACTGTAGCCTGCCAGGCTCCTCCATTGAAGAGATTTTTTAGAGTGGGTTGCCATTTCCTAGGGGATCTTCCCAACCCAGGGATCGAACCCAGGTCTCTCGCATTGCGGGCAGGCTCTTTACCTTCTGAGCCACCAGGGAATCCCATTTATCCATTTTAGTTTCTTAAATATTTATAAATATTTGTAGAAGCAACAAGTGAATGACTCAGAAATTTGCTTACTAATGAAATTATTTCACTGTATATATATTGACTTTCTTATTCATGTATTAATTTGTCAATTCAGTCACTTACCAGTATTTTTATACCTATAAATACGTATTATATATACACATAGAATTTTATTTGTGGAAATATTTAAGATATTTAAATAAATATAAAATATGCATATAATATATAGGCTTCCCATGTGGCGCTAGTGGTAAAGAACCTGCCTGCCAATGCAGGAGTTGTAAGAGATGTGGGTTCGATCCCTGTGTTGGGAAGATCCCCTGGATGAGAGCATGACAACCACTCCAGTATTAGAATCTCATGGGCGGAGGAGCCTGGTGGACTCCAGAGTTGCAAAGAGTCAGAAACAACTGAGATGACTTAGCAGGCACGCATGTATGTAATGTACATATCATACACACATATATACTATTAAGACGTGCGTTATATATAAACATGCAATGTATACACTTATGTAAGTATCCATCACATTTACTATGAATGCAATAAAGGTAATCTTAGTAACTTTATTGAAGGCAACAAAGACAAAATTATATGAAAAAGCAAATAAACTAGAGTCACCTTGAGTTTGCCTAACACTAGGGAATGGCTTAGGAAATTGCGGGGCATCCTGATAGACCCCTTTGTTATAACTTCATGACAGTGTAACCTGAACATGGCAAATAGGTCCATGAGAAGTAGTGAAAAAGCAAGTTTGATTGAAAGGCACATACAGTATGAGGGCAGCCACATCAAATGTATCTGTTTTCTGGGGAAGACGAGAAGGATGACAAGAACTAGAATTGCTCTCAGGTAGTGCGATGTGGGGGGCTTTTTTTCAAGTACTTCTTTGAGAGTGCATCACATTTCTCAATGTGGGAAAGATGTTTCACAATTGTATGGTCCTCAGGCAAGACACAAGGATATCCTGAGACCTGGTGAGAAGTACAGTCAGCTCTCTGTATCTGGGGGTTCTTCATCCAGAACCAACTGTGGATGGAAAATATTAAAAAAAAAAATCCAGACTGTTTCAAAAACTTGAATTGTCTGATTGGCAACTATTTACATAGAATTCATGTTAGCCTTACAATTATTTACATAGTATTCATATTGTATTAGATATTATGATAACCGAGAGATGATTTAAAGGACATAGGAGGTAATATCTCGTGCATGTATGTGTGTGTGCGTATGTGTCCTAGAATAATGGCTCCAGAGTTGTGAGTCTGTCACCTTATATGAAGGGACTATGCCAATGTGATTAACTTAAGGTTCTTGAAATGGATTTGTTACCCTGGATCATTGGGCTGGTCCAATATAATCACAAAGGTCCTTATAAATGGAGGCAGGAGGGTCAATTTTAAAGATGAGAATTGGACCAGAAAGGAGGCTGAGTGCCAAAGAATTGATGCTTTTGAACTCTGGTGTTGGAGGAGACTCTTGAGAGTCCCTTGGACTGCAAGGAGATCCAACCAGTCCATCTTAAAGGAGATCAACCTTGAATATTCATTGGAAGGACTGATGTTGAAGCTGAAGCTCCAATACTTTGGCCACCTGATGCGAAGAGTAGACTCATTGGGAAAGACCCTGATGCTGGGAAAGACTGAGGGCAAGAGAAGGGGGCAACAGAGGATGAGATGGTAGAATAGCATCACTGACTCAGTGGACATGAGTTTGAGCAAACTCTGGGAGATAGTGAAGGACAGGGAAGCCTGGTGTGCTGCAGTTCATGGGGTTGCAAAGAGTTGGATACGACTTAGCAACTGAACTACGACAACGACAGAAGCAGAGGTTGGAGAGAAGCAGGGCTACCAACCACGGAATGCAGGCAGCTTCTAAAAGGCAAGAGAATGGATTCTACCCTAGAACCTCTAGAAGGACTCCAACCCTTTTAGATTTCTGATTTTCAGAACCGCAAGTGAATAAATGTGTGTTGCTTTAAGACTCTAAGTTTGGGGTAATTTTTTTCAGTGATGATAGAAAACTAACACAGTGGATAAACTGAAGCTGAGGAAGATTTAAACAAACAACAACTTGTCCAGGTCAGTAGCGTAGTTACAATTGACTCAGTGATCGTAAAATTTTGCCTGTTGCTCCCTACAGCTACCTGTCTATGGAGCATAATTGAAGTTGGAATTCTTTGCTATGAATTATCCACAATGTTCTAGATATATGGTGGTGCCTGGGTGCTGCCTTAAATTTTGGGGTTTCTCAGGATTCAGTTCAGTTCGGTCACTTAGTCGTGTCCGACTCTTTGCAACCGCATGAACCACAGCACGCCAGGCCTCCCTGTCCATCACCAACTCCTGGAGTTTACCGAAACTCATGTCCACTAAGTCGGTGATGCCATCTCATCCTCTGTCGTCCTCTTCTCCTCTTGCGTTCAATTTTTCCCAGCATCAGGGTCTTTACAAATGAGTCAGTTCTTCTCATCAGGTGGCCAAAGTATTGGAGTTTCAGCTTCAACATCAGCCCTTCCAAGGGTAGGCATCCACATATAAATTTCCCTCCTCCTTCTCCTTTTTCTTCTCTCTCTCTCTTTCCTTCCTTTCCTCTCCCTTGTATTTACTGAGCACCTGTGCCAAGCTCTGTCCCAGACTCTGAGAATACACCAGAAATGTGATAAACTGTCCTTGGGGACATCATGCTGAAATTTGCCAAGATTCTGCAAATATCTAGAATTTGATGGTTAATTTGTGCTACAGAAGTCCATCTGCTGCTTTAGTCCCATACAGACATGGGGAGGAAATAAAGGGTTGAAATTATGGTTTCTTCTTCAACCAAGTCCTACCCCTCCAGGAGGTTGTCAGAAAATAATGAAACTATTCTGGAAGGCCATGGGAGGGAAAAGATCTGGATTTTCCCCTTCTGAGCCCCGCTGCCTCCCAGTGTCTTCAGGGAAGTTTTTGTCTCCTTGGAGTTTAGGGAGGATCCCAGGCTCCTTTGCTCAAGAATGTCTGAAGGGACCCAAACCAGGAAGGAACATAAGCAGGACTTGCATGTCAGGAGGTGAAACAAACAAATGCAGAATAGCATGGGGGAATCAACATTGCACTGGGAGTTTGGAGGCATTTGAGTTCCCCTCTACCTCTCACTCTCCCCCTATGTGACCTTGGGTTGGTCCGTGCATCACCTTGGACCTCAGTCTCCTTATCTGGTCAATGGGGATAATGCTGTTACTTAAATCTCTGTTCCAGGGTTGGAGTACAAATGAGAAAGTATGTGTAAGGGAAGCTGATGCAGTGAGAGACAAATGCTTGTGCAGTCTTGGATAAAAAGTGAAGAAACACATGGAAACATTTTTAGCCTGCTACAGCTGTACTGATGATGTGGGTACAGATCATGCTGTACCATAAAGAGCTATAGATTCTGATATGTGGAGCCCTGGTTCTTCAGCAAATAGTGTCCAACTGCACACACACACACACACACCCTTACACCTACAGATACACAGTATGGTGCAGTAGAAAAAAATAATACAGTACAAGGAAGCATAAGATTCAAGTTCAGGTTCAAATTCTTCTCTCTGGAGCCCAGTATTTCCATCAATAAAACAGTAAGTGGTCACAATCAGGGCTATGTGCCCTTCTGACTGCAGATGAGTTCTGTGGGTCAGAGTGTTGAAAAAAGTTTTAAATGGTTGTCTACGTTTTTTTTACAAAGTAGAGATTGTGCCTTACGAAAATGATCTGGATTCTCTTGAGACTCCTGAGGCTTGGCGGGAGCCTGGAGCTCTTGGGCCTCTTTCACTCATAGCCATACCTGACTGGTGCTGAGTGGCAGCTGCCTCCTTCACTCCAGAGTGTTCTTGCTGTGAACCGCAGACCTCACCACTCCTGTATGTCCATATCCCTCCAGCTGCTCTGCTTTTCCAGCAGCCACCTGCCTGTCTTTGCAGTGACTGTGCCAGGCCCCAGGTTAAGAATGTTTTGTTTCCCAGCAGTAGGCTTTGGGCACAGGGCAAACAGATCTACTGAGAGAGATAAAAATGGTCAAATTATAGATTAAAAGTAGCAAGTAACACCAGAAAAATTCAATGTTCTTCTATGACCAGGATAAATATCTCGCAGAAGCCAGATCTTTCTTGGGCAACTCCTTTCCTTCATTTGGGCACCAGTTTCCCATCTGTAAAAGAAGGTGCTGGAACTACATCTCCAAGGCTTTTCCAATTCTTTTGCTGTTTGGTGCATTTTCTCTCCACCCTCCCTCATACATATATATATATCACCAAACACAAGTTCCTGTGCCGGAAGCACAGCGAGGCCAAACAAACAAAAATGTCACAGTTCAGAGCAGAGAAACCTTTCTTGTAGGGTCATGCAAGGAGACAGGTGGCTCATGCCCCCAAACTCTGAACTCCCCAGGGGTTTCAGAAAAGTATTTTTAAAGGCAAGGTGAGGGTGGAATGTGGTTGGTTGTTGCAAACCTCTTGGTGTCAGAATCCTTTGCACTTACAGCTGTCCATGTAGGTCAGGTCATGATGTTCTTGCAAACCTCCAACAAGGCAAATGTCTTTCTCTGTTCTGCAACTCTTTATCTCTGTATGAATGGAAAAGTATTATACCCTTAGAGGTCAGAGTCTTTCAGAATGGGCTATCCTGTATATTTCAGGCTATAGGCAACATTCTTACCTCAGAGCAAAAATAACAGAATGCAAACTTTAAAGTAAAAGAAACAAATCCAATATGGAGTCAGATTTGTTTTTGCCTATTACATATGCATGAGAGTGCACACAGTATGTTGTATTCTTGCACACAGACACATTTACACATCTTAACGAACATGTTTTTCCATCTACCCATAGAACTGCGCTCCTGATAACAGTCCTGCAGGTCTCCATCAGGACTAAATCCAGCCATTAAGCTTCAATGAGTTACCTGCTGGCACTGTGTAAGGGCATGGAGCAGGATTAGTCACCTAATCTCTTCTCTTATCGGTGTTCTCTTCCAGCAGCAGACAACAACACAGACTGTTCCGCAGGTACCCAGGGCTCAGCTGGAGAGGGCTCAGATCCCGCCCACTGATAGCAGAAGGAGGGCAGCAACCCGAGCTTTGTTCTCATCTCCCGCAGAGCTCAAGGAACTGCACGAAAGAGATCTCAGGGATCCTTGAAATGGTTACAGCAAGGTCAGGTTCTAATCCTGGCCCCTTGTGGGGCTCCTGAGCTAGGACAAGCCCTTTCCATTAGGGGGTCACTCACCTCCTCTAAACAATGCCAGCTCATCTCCAACTCAAAATACGCCAGAACTCTTCATAAAGAACAGAAGTTGGCATTCCAAATTCATATTCTGCTTTGCCATTCTCTTTTTGGGTCTCTTGAAACTGGAGTGATTTTTGTGTATGTATGTGTGTGTGTGTGTGTGTGTGTGTGAGCGTCTGGGCATTATGAAAAAAGGCAGAAATGACAAATCAGAGTTACAAGCACTGTGACATTAATTTGCATTGAATAATTCATGCTATTAACCAAAAATGTGACAATGGAATATAATTATGTTATTCACAAAACAATGAATAGTTTGTTTTAAAAATATTAGATGAGGTCCCAAAATGAGGCACAAATTTAAAGCTGTAAAGTGAACCTTTTTTTTTTTTTTAATAGCAATGTGATAGACATATTGCGTTGCTTACTGGTAAGTCTGAATTGAAGCCTTCAGTGAATGAGCTACCTAGCTGTAAAGGTCACCTTAACCTGGTCTGAGACAGACCAGGATTTCACTATCTTGACCTGGGAGCTGATTTGAGGAAAGTCCTTGTGAAATGGCTTCCGGGTGACAATGACCTTCATTTTGAAGTGGTTTCATTCAGATTCAGCATGGCAGTGTCAGGGCAGGACCCATCTGCTTATGCTGAGGTCAGGCTGCTCCTCTCATTCTTTATTAAAATCCAAGTCCTCCTGGGAAGGGCTGCAGAAAATCAGTCACCTTCTACTGTGGACTAGTTCATCAGCCTTATTGAAATGTGGCTGTCACTTGAGAGAGATTCTTCATGAAACAAACCCAGAGCACAAGACATTGGACAGTGAGGCTTGGCTCCATTGAGTGGGGAGAAAAACCCCATAGACTCAGGGGCCAAGATCTGGATTTTCATTCTTCCTGACTAACTGTTAGCTCTGGCATGGTGATCAGACCATTTTCCCTCTCTTTCTTCATGGGTGAAAGTAGATATAATAGGATGGCAAGCCAATGAACCATTCCAGGTGTGACGTTTACAATAGAAATAGGCCTGCGCCCTCACAGTTAGAATAGGGAGGCAGATGAATGAGAGGTGAATTATTTACACTAAATGGTGCCACTTGCTATAAAGATACTAAAATCGCGTATTTGGATATGACTAGAAGGAGAGAAGCAACCTAACCCAGCATCAAGGAAATTTCTCTTTGAAGAAAGGATACTTGAGCCAAAGGAGAGAAGAAAGGGCCTTCCTATAAATATATATGGAATGAATGTTCTAGCAGAAAGAGCCACATGTGCAAAGGCTCTGAGTGGGTATGTATGTGGCTGGCATGAGAAAATGCAAGGTGGCTGGGGTGGCTGGAGCAACATGAGTGAGGGGCAGATCTGGCTGGAGACCGGGGTGCAGCTGGCATCCTATGGGGCCTCATCTGCCATGCTAAGGAACTTGTATTTTATTCTAAGTGACTGGGAAGCTGCTGGCATGTTTCTAATATACATAAAAGCATGTTTAATATAAAGAAAGTGTTTTGTAAACTTTCAAGTACAAAGGCAAAGTATTATTAGTATCATATGTGTGAATAACAACTTTCCATTGTAGTTAAAACTATTACATTGGCAGCTTGATCCTTTGGTTCCCTTAGGGAGAACTGGTAGTGCCAGGATCCTGAGACACTAGGTGTGCAAGGGCTCCAGGGTCACCTCTTTGGCCGCTCCCGTCTAGGTCATTGGGCTGCTCAGAGAGCGTGGTCTGCACAGAGCTTGGAGACCAGCTCCAGGCAGGACACGGCCCTTCCTGCTGCCCTGGTTTCCTCGCCTGGGGCTGGGGAGGGGCAGAGATGTGCATCTGCTGGTCCTCACGCCACACAGGAACACTGCTGGCTTCAGTGAACACCTAGAAAGTTCTCTGAGCTCCTGGTCATCACACTTGTGTTACCTCAGAAGGACAACTTGAATCTCCTCTGGGAGTTTTTGCTCATGCTTTCTTTTTTTGTGATTCCCCTCAACTATCTTCAGCTCCTTACAGGTATATTCTGAACTCACCATACATTTATCACAGTTTGTGAGTCTCCATTTTTTCTTTTAATGGACTGAGGAATGCCTGACTTCCCCACGTCACTGCCAGTTCCTTGAGTCAAGGACGGTGCTTGAGCATGCTTCCTTTTGTAGTCCACCAGTATAGGCTGGATTAGGATGCAATAAAAAACAACTCCTGATTTCAGTGATTTAAACTAATAAAAGTTTATTTCTTGCTCAAGCGGCCCATCCACTACAGGTGGGCAGCAGCTCTGCTCAGCATAGTCGTTAGGCACCTAGGCTGAAGGATGAGTCTTCATTTTAGGGTGATTCTCAGCTCAGGCTTCAGGGTTCCCAGCAGCAGGGGTGAAGTCTTGAGACCAGGAATAACTGCTGTGGACTGGAAGCCTGCTCACGTCTTACCAGCCAGGATCACTCACACGTCCATGCCAATCTTCAAAGGGTGGTGATGGGTAATGTCTCCCACACCCTGATATCCAGTGCCCATGTATGGTCAGGCCACTCAAGATGGTTGTTCTCTTGACATCTGTACATCTGCTCCACCAGATGACCAACAAGTCCTTTTTATTAATTAGTCCCTGGTCACTGATGAGCCTACCTGACGTCAGTCCCCCCATAAACAATATATTAGCCCTGTTCCTTTCCCTCAAGACAGCTGCCATCTCCTGCCCACCATCTGCTGCACATGGTGGGGTGTCTCTTCAGGACCCTTTGTCTAAGGTCCCCCCGTTCAATAAACCACTGATGTCTCTGTCACTGTCTCTGAGCTCTTTCTTTGGTCTTGAGGCTGGGCAACTACAAGACTTGCCAGCCTTCAGGGTGCAGCCCAACAGTCCAGCACCCAGGTGCTCAGTGAATAATCTTGAAACTGTTGGAAAATGGTCTAAGTCAATCTGACTGATTGTGAATTTCTTTCAGGGGGCAGGTCAGGGAACTGGGAGCTGTGGACTCCCTACGTCCTACCTCACAGCTTCACTACTGGATTGCACAATATAATGAAAACAAGTCTCTGGCTGAATTTTGCTACATGAACATCATTTCTTAGTAAATAAGAAAAAAAAAAAGTCACCTAACACAGACAAATATGAGAATCAGTTCCTATAACAAAAGAAGTGAGGTCTTGATTCTTTGTCCTTAGTGTCCCAACAGGTACATTTCAGGACCAGCTCATTCCATTCTGGGAACTACACACCACCCAGGACATTCAGTTGAGTTTCCAGGGGAAACAGAAACCATACTTAAAAAGGAAGCACTGGGCAGAGAGGACCTGTGCCTGTAAGAAACCATGTTTCTTGAGTAATGCTCACTTCACTAAAGGAAAGTGATCGCTAATATCCTATTTTCTATACAACCAACCATTTGGTGCAGATTTAGAC
Organism: Moschus berezovskii; assembly: GCF_049115385.1. Taxonomy (NCBI): domain Eukaryota; kingdom Metazoa; phylum Chordata; class Mammalia; order Artiodactyla; family Moschidae; genus Moschus; species Moschus berezovskii. The sequence goes on from NC_142477.1 coordinate 71,694,129, forward strand.
CAGAATATTTGAGGTGCCTGTGGAGCATTGATTCTTGATGAGCATCCTTTGAATGTTAACTATCTTCCCCTGAGTATAGATACAGTTAACTCAGATATAAATAATAGACAAAAGTGCAATACATCCATACCATGGAATGCTATTCTGGAATCAAAAGAAATAAATCTCAAAAACATCATTCTCAGTGAAAACAGGTCAGACATAAGAGACCACTCCATTAATACGGGAGGTCCAGAAAAAAAAACTTGCTTTCTAGCAAGATAGGAAGCAAACTAGGTGTTACCTGGACCGGGGGTGGGGGGGAGGAGAGTTGGGGGTAGGTGGGCATGAGAGACTAGCAAGTATGCATGAGAGATAATAATGGAGTGATGAAATGTTCTAAAACTGGTTTATGGTGATGGGGTACACCTTTGGAGATGTACTAGAACTTCATTGGATTGTGTACTTGGAATGAATAAATTACAAGATATGTAAAACGCCTCAGTAAAGTTATTTAAAAAGTAAAAATGATCACCTCACATATATATTCCTCACACTGCTTCAGTTCGGTTCAGTTCAGTCGCTCAGTCATGTCTGACTCTTTGCGACCCCATGAATCACAGCACGCCAGGCCTCCCTGTCCATCACCAACTCCCGGAGTTCACTTAAACTCATGTCCATCGAGTCGGTGATGCCATCCAGCCATCTCATTCTCGGTTGTCCCCTTCTCCTCCTGCCCCCAATCCTTCCCAGCATCAGAGTCTTTTCCAGTGAGTTAACTTGTCGCATGAGGTGGCCAAAGTATTGGAGTTTCAGCTTTAGCATCAGTCCTTCCAATGAACACCCAGGATTGATCTCCTTTAGAATGGACTGGTTGGATCTCCTTGCAGTCCAAGGGACTCTCAAGAGTCTTCTCCAGCACCACAGTTCAAAAGCATCAATTCTTTGGCGCTTAGCTTTCTTCACAGTCCAACTCTCACATCCATACATGACCACTGGAAAAACCATAGCCTTGACTAGACGGACCTTGGTTGGCAAAGTAATGTCTCTGCTTTTTAGTATACTATCTAGGTTGGTCATAACTTTCCTTCCAAGGAGTAAGCGTCTTTTAATTTCCTGGCTGCAATCAGCATCTGCAGTGATTTTGGAGCCCCCCAAAAAATAAAGTCTGACACTGTTTCCACTGTTTTTCCATCTATTTCCCATGAAGTGATGGGACCAGATGCCACGATCTTTGTTTTCTGAATGTTGAGCTTCAAGCCAACCTTTTCACTCTCCTCTTTCACTTTCATCAAGAGGCTTTTGAGTTCCTCTTCACTTTCTGCCATAAGGGTGGTATCATCTGCATATTTGAGGTTATTGATATTTCTCCCAGCAATCTTGATTCCAGCTTGTGCTTCTTCCAGCCCAGCGTTCCTCATGATGTACTCTGCATATAAGTTAAATAAGCAGTGTGACAATATACAACCTTGACGTACTCCTTTTCCTATTTGGAACCAGTCTGTTGTTCCATGTCCAGTTCTGACTGTTGCTTCCTGACCAGTATACAGGTTTCTCACAGTGCATTTAAAATCAAGGTTTAAATGATGTAACATAAAGAAATGAGGTTTTTTTTTCTAAGGAGTCATCAATACCTCCATCTACCTGTTTGTGCCTTTGAAAAAACAAATTCATTTCATTTGACATGGGCTGGGAATTCTCCTCAAAGGGGAATGGGATTCTCCTCAAAAAGCCTCCAGACACATTGGCTGGAAAACACAGTAATTTACAATGATAATTCACATGAAGCATTCCCTCCTCCTAAACATTCATGCAATAGGGAAGGGGGTTAGGAAACAAAAACAAAAGAACTCTTGAAAGATCTTGGATTTGAAGTTTCCAATAACTTCTTTAGCCCCAGTTCACTCATCTGTGAAATGGGAATAATCTGAGCTCCTTGCAGGTCATGGAATCTAGACTGTAGCTGCTCACGGCAGAGGTTGTTATGACCCAGTAGCAGCAAACAGTATTGTTTCTCTACAATGATGGAATCTGATCTTCAGCACATACTCTGGGCTACACAGAAGAGATACCACATGCTCCTCAAACTGGAGAAGACTGTGCTAAAATGCAGTCTGATCCCAGACATCCCCAATGATGCTGTGGGGAAATGGCCACACCTAAAATTGCAAAAACTAGCCATCTTCACTTGGTGAGGACTTCAAATCTATCACTGCTGACTCCTCTCATAGCTGGTCAAACGTCAGAATTACTGGGGAAGCACAGACACCTCCCTTTGCCAAATAAGCCTCCCAAATCAGTTACCTCAGGGGTAGGGCCCTACCTCTGCATAGGGTAGGATGGAATCTCAGATTTCAAAGCTTCTGCTGGGCTGGAGAATCACTGGTTAACAGAAGAACCTTGCAGTGGAAACACGTTCAATTAGGAGGCAGGAAATCTGGCTTCTAATCCCTCCTCCACCACTGTGTGCATTTGGTGGGGTCATTTCCCCTTTCTGGGCCTCAGTTTCCCCATCTGGATAGAATAAGGTGATGGAAGGGTGGTTATGCCCCCCTCCCATGCTGCTTTTCTGTTCTCCAACTGCCTAAACACCAGCTTTCCTGGCCTGCGCCTCATTTCCAATTGGCCGTGGCATTTCTGTGACTCAGGGGGCAGGCCCGGCAGTCGGGGAGGAGGCGGGGGGCGGGGAGGGAGGGGCTGGTTGCCAGCTTTTCCGCCCTGATGCTGCCACTGGAGCCGGGCGCCCAGCTCGAGCTATTGTCCTCATGGGAGGTCTTAGCTGGGGAGGCCGCCAGCCCGACTGCTCAGGCGCCAGGGCTGTTTCATTATTTCATCAAAGTTCATTATGCTGGGGAGGAGACCAGTAATAAAACATGATTACAAGTGTCTCCAATGAGCACGTAAAAGCATAATTCGGGGTGTACATTCTGCTGCATCCCTGTTTGTGGTCACATAACGCACGGAGGCTTGCACCTCTGATATATGCCAGTCTTCGTGTTAACTGAAGGGAAAAAAACGCCCGGAGAACTTGATTCAATTTGTCTCGGGGACTGAGTTGGTGGTTTCCTATGGAGGCAAGATGTAAAAATACACAGTTCATTGCATGTGTAAAAGGCAGGTACGGTGACACAGTTGACACAGAGGGACTGAGCCAAGTCTATCAGATGTTACTGATACACAGTTGCAGCCAAGTGTATTAGCAAAAGGCTTTTGGAGAAGTGGTCTTTCTTCCTTCTTCCTTCCTTTCCTTTCATTGCTGCCCCCCCACCCCCATCTCTCTTCATCGTGAAACAGCGGCTGGTGCTGAGTGCTGGGAAGGTAGCAGATGATACTTGCTGTGCCAGAGCTACTAAATAAAGGAGCGTGTGCCCTGCCCCCTGTCTTCTGGGTCAGCCTCTTCATCTGAGGATCAGATCAAGATTGACAGGTGGGTGTGCCCCGTGGTTCAGAATGTGGATTGGAGACCAAGAAAGCAGAAAAGAGCCAGGAGGTGCCCTTGTGTATGTTGGGTAGAATTCTCCTGGGCTGTGGCTGTGATGGCCCAGACATGTCACATCTCTCCCTGGGTCTCACTCTTAGCCCCTGAGGGCTGCCCCTGACCAGGAATGCTCTGCCTTCACCCCTGACTCCCTGGGTGACCTAAGGCCAGGACATTCTCTGTGGGCCACCGTTGCCAGTCCCTGTAAAATGGAAAGGTTGGGGGACTTACCTGGCAGTCCAGTGACCTTTCAAAGCAGGGGATGCGAGTTCAATCCTTGGTGGGGGACCTAAGTTCCCATATGCCTCTCAGCCAAAAAACAAAACATAAAACAGAAGCAATATTATAAAATTCAATAAAGGCTTTAAAAAAATCTTAATTAAAATAAGAATTGGAAAGGTTGGGCTAGGCAGTGCCATCTGTATGGAGATTCCTTAAAAAACTAGGAATAGAACTACCATATGACCCAACAATCTCACTACTGGATATATAGCTAGCTAAGTCACTTCAGTAGTGTACGATTCTTTGTGACCCTATAGACCATGGACCACCAGTCTCCTCTGTCCATGGGATTCTCCAGGCAAGAATACTGGAGTGGGTTGCCATTTGGATTGAACCCACATCTCTGACATCTCCTACATTGTCAGGCGGGTTCTTTACCATTAGCACCACCTGAGAAACCCACTGGGTATAAACCCTGAGAAAATCATAATTGAAAGAGATGCATGTACCCCAAAGTTCACTGCAGCACTTTTTACAATCACTAGGACATGGAAGCAACCTAGAGGCACATTGACAGATGAATGGATACAGAAATTGTGGCGCATACATACAACGGAATATTACTCAGCTATAAAAAAGAATACATTTGAGTCAGTCCTAATGAGGTGGATGAACCTAGAGCCTATTATACAGAGTTAGTAAATCAGAAGGAGAAAGACAAATATTGTATATTAACGCATGCATATGGAGTCTAAAAAGATGGAACTGATGAACCTATTTGCCGGGCAGCAATGGAAATGCAGACAAAGAGAACAGACTTGTGGACACAGTGGGGGATGGAGAGCGTGGGGCAAATTGCGAGGACAGCATGGAAACATAAGCATCACCATATGTAATACAGAGAGCCAGTGGGAATTTGCTGTGTGACTCAGGGAGCTCGATCCAGGGAGAGGGGATCTAGGAGAAGGGTTCGGGGGGAGGGGACACATGTGTACCTGTGGCTGATTCATGTGGATGTATGGCAGAAACCAACACAATATTATAAAGCAACTATCCTCCAATGGAGGGAAAAAAAAAAGAAGAATCATCTGAGAAACTTGTTACAAACGAATTTCCTCAATCTTACACACAGGATATAGGATCAGAATCTCCCCTGCAGAGGCCAGGGAATCAGTATTCAGTAAAATTTCCTGGCAATCTGGGACAATTTTAAAAATGTTTTACATTTATTTTGTTGGTCTGTTTTTGGCTGTGCTGCGTCTTCATTGCTTTGCGTGGGCTTTCTCTAGTTGTGGCGAGCGGGAACTACTCCTCATTGCAGCACACAGGCTTCTCATTGTAGCGGCCCCTCCTGCTGTGGAGCACAGGCTCCAGGCATGCAGGGGCAGACTCAGTAGCTGTGGTGCATGGGCTTGGTTGCTCTGCAGCGTATGGAATCTTCCCAGACCAGAGACCAAACCCGTGTCCCCTGCATTGGCAGGAGGAGTCTTACCTACTGCACCACCGGGGAAGTCCCCTGAGGTATGCTTAACGCAAATGTTTTGGGTATGTAAGACACATCATTGAATCGCCAATAATTGACATAGTATAAATGGGTGTTAATAAAGAGTTTCTATCCACTGTGCGCCCTGGTCACTTGGTTCCTGCTCCTAGTCCCAACCAAAGTCAATGGTTCCCTGTGTGTGTACATGTATGCATTCTTCCGGAGAAACCTGTGATGTACAAGCCAGTTTGTGTATCTGTTACATTCTTTATCATGTCCCCTCTCTTTTTATATATTTATGATCATCTACTATATATGCTGTTCCACATTTTCTTTTTTTTTTTTTACATTTAATACATCTTGGAGATCTTTTCATATCAGTTAATAAAGGTGGTGATGTGCTAAAGTCAACAGGAATGGCTCTCTTCTCAAGCCCAATTTCAGAAACCGCTTGTTAGCAGAAGCTTGAAATTGGCCATGGTGGTATTCACCCCGAGGGCAAATGCTACGATCTGGCTGCCCACCCCGGCTCCACTCTAAGTTGGAGAACTGGTTGTTACACATTTACCAGCACACACTGGATAAGGTCCTCCCTCTTTTTTTTTTTTTAATGGCTGCATAGTAATCTACTATATAGATGAACTACAGTGTATTTAATCAATTCCCTGTTGATGGTTGATTGTTCGGTTGCTTCCGACCTGCCAATGCAACCAATGCTGAAAGAAATAGTATACACATCCTCTCACACATATGCATGATTTGACATTTGTAGTCAAAAGTCTGTACTTTCGTCATTCGGGTAGGCATTGTCACATCGCTTCTGAGAGGCGGTAGCAATGTGCACACCGCCAACCGTAGGTGAGAACGCTTTCCTCATACCTTCCACCTAATCACCTTTACGTGTCTCCATCTCAGGTTCAAGCACACTTCTTCAGGATGAATGAAGGCTGAGCATCTGCTCAATATTTTAAAGGAGCTGTTTGTGGCTCCTTTTTCATGCCCCTTTGAGCATTTTGATCAGGGAAATTTGGAAAGACCAGCCTAGTCTAATCTTTTCTCATACATGGGGACCTGAAGGCACAGAGTTGACCAAGATCCCAGAGTGAGCACTGGCAACACAGAGATTAAAATGAGGAGCCATGGCCACTGGTGGTCTAACAGGGCATACAGAGTAAATGAGCCAGCATTCCAGTGGACATGCATGTGATTACAAACCGTGTCAGGTTCATGAAACAACCAGAGGTGCCTGCTGCTGGCCCACAGGCCACACCTGACCTACTGACACTACCTATTTTGACTTGCACAGTTTTGTCACTGTTGTTTCAATTAGAACTTAAAATAGTTGTCAGACTTCAAAACAGAAAGATCTGGCATAGGAATTCTTGTTCACGGTTTCTCTTGGGGAAAAGAAAGCAGCCAGAAGCTCTAGCACCACTGGACTGAATACTGTGGTGACAGCAACCACCTGGACAGGCTGTGGGTGGCATCTGCCTCTCCGCTACGGGCACACAGTTCATCACAGTCCTTACTGCTGGTCAGGGTTCCCTGTGCTGCACCACATGTCATCTGTTACGTATGATCACACCCGTGCTCTCTTTTGCTTATAATGAAGGAGGAAGCGAAATAGTTCTTATATACATATCCCTGTCAACATAAGCCCTCTGCAGAGGGCTGCAGATTAAAGATAAATCTGAAGAGCATCTTTTAAAGCAAAGAACATGTTGAAAGGAACAAGCGAATGAATGAATGGAACGAGCCTCTATAAGGATCATATGGAGAAAGTGAATAAACTAGGGTAAAAAAGAAGGGAAGTGAAAGGCAAAGGAGACCAGGAAAGATAAACCCATCTAAATGCAGAGTTCGAAGAATAGCAAGGAGAGATTAGAAGGCCTTCCTAAGTGATCAATGCAAAGAAATAGAGGAAAACAATCCCATGGGAAAGACTAGAGATCTCTTCGAGAAAATTAGAGATATCAAGGGGGTCCATGGGGTCGCAGAGTCGGACACAACTGAGCGACAGCATGGGGTTGTTAGAAGATGGAGAAGAAAGTGGGGAGGATGAGGACCCCTCCAAGCATGGCTGGCCACATTTCCTCACACTGAGTAGGCAGATGGCACGGCCCACTGTGGCTGTGGGAGCTCAGCACTGCTTTAGCCTTCCCAGAAAGCCAGGGACAGTGGTAGCCACCATTCATTCAGTAACCAGTGGATGCCAGATACTACGCTAAGTTTCACTTCAGCCTACTGATCTAGGCTTTATTTTTAGCCCTGTTTTCTAGATAAAGACAAAGAGGCTCTGGGAGGTGAGGTGCCTGCCCAAGGCCTCACTGCTGGGGATGTGTGCTGGGCGGGATGGAACACAGCTGGGGCGTGAAGCACACACTCCCAATCATCTGTTTCTTGGCAGAAGTAACGCAATCATGGTCCTCATGCCAAATCATTTATTTGCTTGATAATTTACTATGAATTGTTTCCTGACACTTAAAAATCGGAAGACTTCACATAAAAATGGGAGGACCTGGCATCACTGAACCTATAATCTTGTGTGGCAGTAACAACCAAGTGAGAGAAACCCACACCCCCTGGGGACTACAGGCCCCGCTATGTGTTTCTGTCTTATCCCCTGCTTCCTAATTCACTTTTCTACCCAACATGATGAAAACTTTCAGCAATACAGAAAAGTTCTAAAAAAGCAGGGTGAACACCCGATACCTCGATTCCACCATAACATTTCACTTGCTTGATCACTTTTCTTCCCATCTGCCCATCTGTGAATCCATTTTCTTCTTCTTTTTAATGTATTTATTTAGTTTTGGCTATGCTGGGTCTTCGTGGCTTTGTGGGTTTTTCTCTAGTTTCCATGGACAGAGGAGCCTAGTAGGCTACAATCCATGGGGTCGCAAGAAGAGCGGGGCTCTTCTCTAGTTGTGGCGTGTGGCCTTGTCACGGTGGTGGCTTCTCTTGTTGCAGGGTGTGGGCTCTAGGGCACGCAGGCTTCAGTAGTTGTGGCTCATGGACTCTAGAGCACAGGCTTGATGGTTGGGGTGCACAAGCTTAGTTATTCCGCGGCATACGGGAATCTTCCAGATCAGGGATCAAACCAGTGTCTCCTGCATTGGCAGGCGAATTCTTTACCAGGGAATCACCAGGGAAGCCCCACTTCCTTTTTGATACATTTCAAAGTCAGCTGCAGACATCAGTACACTTCAGCTCTAAAGGCTTCACTGTGTATATCATCAATTAGAGTTAATGTTTGTTTATGGTTCCTTTTGTTGAGATAAGGTTTATGTATAGAGTGAAGTGCACAGATCTTAAGTGTACTCTGCTATGTGTTGAAAAATGCCTGTAGCCATGAGCTCAAACCCCTACAAGAAACAGAAGACCTATCTCCCTTCATGGCCCTTCCCAGCCAATCCCATCATCACCTCCCACTTCATTTTTGAATATTACCAGTGTTGTTGGCTCAGTTGTATCCGACTCTTTGTGACCCCAAAGACTGTAGCTCACCAGGCTCCATGTAATTCTCCAGACAAGAATACTGGAGTGGGTTGCCATGTCCTTCTCCAAGTGTTCTTCCTGACCCAGGGGTCGAACCTGGGTCTTCTGCGTTGCAGGTGGATTCTTTGCCATCTGAGCCCACTAGTAACAAATCTGACACCTCTAAGCCTGAGAAGTTGTGTCTGACAAGATGTGTTGTGTGCCAGTAGAACAGAATATCACCAGCCTGCACGCAATTCAGTTTGGAGATCACAGCAAATGGAAATGGAAAACAGCCTCAGGGCTGAGCTGGGTCGACTGAGTCCAGCCAACCTCCCTTGCCTCCTGGACCGAACCTCCCTAAGCAGAGCCCACCTCTGCTGCTCCCTGACACTACAGACACCATCACGCCTCTTTATGTGACACCTTTGCACACACCCTGTCTTCTGCCTGGATGCCCCTCAACCTGGCCAACTCCCACCCTTTCAAAAGTTAATTTGAATGACATCCTGACACAGCGAAAGCAAGAGAAGAGTAAATCTGACCTGCAGATGACACACAATCAATGTTTATTTTTTAATGAATTAATGGATAATCAGATAGAGCTGCTTTATGTCCCAACCCTTAACTCAGTGCTTGGCACACAGTGGATACTTGATAAATGTGTGTTGGATAGATATTTAGCCATGACCCTCTATTAACATTGGAGAAGGAAATGGCAACCCACTCCAGTACTCTTGCCTGGAAAATCCCATGGACAGAGGAGTCTAGTAGACTACAATCCATGGAGTCGCAAAGAGTCGGACACGACTGAGTGACTTCACTTCACTTCTTCTGTTAACATAATTGTGGCAGAGTTATCAAAGCTAAAGAATTCCGTAACATATCCATCTTTTTTTTTTTCTTTGCTGTCAAATCCTTGATTTCTAGAATCATATAAAGGATGTAGACTTGAACTGGTATTCCAAAGAGCTGGCTTTGAGTCCCAGGTCTGACTCCCTTGCTCTCTGCGAGCTTGGGCAAGCCACTTAACCTTTCTGAGACCTCAGCTTTTTCATCTGCAAAATGGGGACAATTGTGATGACCAGCAAAGAGGAGAATAAAAAGACTGATGAAATCACTTTCCCAAGATATAATTTCCCTCCTTCATAGACAGATCACTCAAAGAGGTACGTACCTCTTTGCCACAGCAGTCACTGCCTAGTTTCATGAACCTCAGATGGGAATAAGATGATGTGGGCCTGAAATCCTGACTCAGCTCTGAACTCTCGGGCTCTACCCTAGGAGCCTTGACATCCTTGTTAGCAAATAAGGTTCAGTGATCCTTTCTTAACAGAGTTAACACAAAAATGAAATAATTTTTTTTGATAGCACAGTGTAAATTGGCGTATAAGTTGCCGTAGGGGGTCATTATAATAGCTGAGTCCCCTGCACAACTCTGCCCTAGTTCAAGCTGTCATTGTCTCCTCTGGATTCCTGACCATTTCTCTACACCCCCTTGACTCCCACCACTTTGTCCCCTTCCAATCCAACCTCCCCATCTCAGCCCACAGGATCCGATTGTGTCACCTCCAGCTTAAAATCCTTCAGAAGCTTCTGTGGGCTTCGGGAAAGAATCTAAATCCACACTGTGTCTTAAAAGGCTGCCATGGTTCTTACTGACCTGCCTCCCCACCTGCCCAGTTCTTACTAAGCCTCCTTGCACACCAGCTCCCCACTTGGCCCTATGGAAGGGCTTCCCCTCAGTTGCCTCTGAGCGTTTGCACATGGCCTTCTGTGTGTCTCCAATACTCTCTCTCCCTCCCTGAGCATAGGGACTGTGTCTTGTGACTGCTATCTCCCCCAGAAACTGAGTCTGGAGTGTAGGACAGTCAATAGACTCCATTCAGGGCATGAACCTCTCATTTAGCACTCACAGGGTGTCAGGCACAGTGTGTAGGGAGTTCATACACACTATTTCAATGCACAGATATCCCCGCTGTCCTCTCTCAGCGTGATTCACTGCGTTACAGTGTGTGTGTGCGAGTGTAAGTTGCTTCAGTCGTGTCTGACTCAACTGAGCAGCTAACACTTTGCTTTCATTTTGGGTCCTAGAAAACACAGCCTTTTGCATTTCATTTTACAGAAGGTCTGCTGCTGCTGCTGTTTAGTCACTAAGTTGTGTCTGACTCTTTGCGACCCCATGGAATGTAGCCTGCCAGGCTCCTCTGTCCATGGGATTTCCCAGGGGTAAAAAAAAAAATACTAAAGTGGGTTACCATTTTCTCTTCCAGGGGATCTTCTCGAATCAGAGATTGAAACTGCATCTCCTGCAGTGGAAGGTGGATTCTTTACCACTTGAGAAATTCTTCACCACTTGGGAAACCCGAGAAACCCCTAGGCATAAATACATGCACCTTCTTTTTTTCTTCTCTTTGGGAGCAGGACTGCAACTCAGATTGAAGGTATCGCCACCCATCCCATGTCACATGACTAGCAGCAACCTATCAGTAAAGCCTCTGATCAGGAGGAGAGCCTCTAAACCCTGCTGACTGATTCAATGAAGGCAGCTCCCAGTCTCATGACTTTCCTCCCTTGCCAGGTAATGTATAAGCTATCTGTACCTAATACGTGAATATATACGTATATACATGAATTACGTTCATCATGTCAGTGTTTTAGTGGGTCAATGAGCATAATTTTAAAAATATTTCTTTTTCTTCCTTAGAGAGGGTTGATCATCCCACAGCACTGATCCAAGCCACCTGGGGAAGGGAGGGTTGGTAACCTGAGAATGGAAACCAACATCAGACATGCACTGAAACTCCAGTTCTACCATTTACTGCCCATGTGATCTTGAGCAAGTTATTTTACCTCTCTGAGCTTCAGTTTCCTTATCTACAAAACAGGGTGAATCTTGACCTCAGGGGTTGTGTGGATGGTGGATGGAACGAAGATGCCAAGTGTCTGACACAGCCAGGAGTAGCTACCAGGCACCATGGCGGCACCTGATGACTTCTGGCAGGGGTGATTGTTTTTTGCAAGGACCAAGTCTGATGGGTCACTGTGGCTGCTGGGAGCATTCTGTTTAATCTTCCTGGAACACATTTGGACTCAGAAGGAAGGAGGGCTGTGATCGCTCTGACAAGGGGGAGGGGGAGGATGAGCAAAATGCTAAGTTCGTATTGTCCCAGATAAGGTATTTGCTGGTGGATGCTCATGCACGGGTTTTGGGTGGCTTGGCAGGAATCTCACGGCTGCTGCCTCCTTTAGCACTGGTATTCTGTGTCCCATCCCAGGCGCAGGGGTTGGGGGGCACTGCTTCGCAGGCACTCTTGGAGTTGAAGAGATGAACAACATTTTGAGGAAGAGGGTGAAGAAATATAGGTCAGCTAAACATCTTTCATAACTGTCTTCCCACCTTGAGTTCAGCAAATTTTGAGTGCTTTTTCTCCTATTCTCCCCTATTTTCCACTACCATTATGAACACCAATTCAGAGATGGCATCTCAATGTTTCTGATTCATTTATAGTTGGGTCAACAAAACGTTCCTTGGCCTGGGGGGGGGGAGGGTAGGGGGGAGACCTCCCAGGAAGTTATATAAGCTTCCTCATGGAACTGAGAATCCTTGTTCCGGCCAAGTTTAACTAAATCAGCTGGAGCTGTGCTTTGATTCTAAAGATAGAGCAAGGAGGGGGTGGGGGATTCCCTTCCCGCCCCCAGTCATCCTTTCTGGTCTTAATTACACAAATCCCACCCTCCCGGAGACAGAAATCTTAATGAATAGTAACCTAAGGAGGACTGTGATCTATATACCAATGTGTCTTATCTCAGTAATTTCAGAAGGGAAGTGAAAAAAAAAAGATGGATCCTTGAACAACTATTTGTCTAATAAACAGCCTCCTCCCAGCCCCCTTCATTTCCTGCAAAGAAAGCTCTGTTGTAGCTAATCCATCTTGGCTCCACTCAGAGTATATTATCATTTTTATCGGCCTCATAAATCGCCTTTCCAGATTACACAAAAATATACATTGCCCCACTATAATTATCCCAGACCCCCGCCTTCTCCTTTTTCATTTTGATCCCAGGTAAACCCCATCATTACCCGAATCAGTGTGGCTTCCCCAAACGTCAAGATTAAAACGGACCGTGGAGACTTATGCAAGACTGAGTCAGCCAAGCAATTTGAACCAATAAATATCAAAGTCGTGTCTAAGCAGAGAACAATTCATTTGATACCACATCTGTCAACAGGCCTGTGGAGGATTTTCCTTCCCAGGGCTCCACCCTGGCGGCCCTGCTAGCTCTTCTTCCTGATTTGATGAAGAGGCTGCATTTGGCCTCACAGGAGGATGGGCGCTCCTCCTCCCTGCCCAGGAAAGCACATGGTGCCTGGGTGGGCGGGGCGTGGGGGGAGGCGTTCAGCAGCGGAGCCGCCCGCCCACTATCTAAACGGCCTGCTCTAATGCCTTCGCTGGGCAAGCGCACTCTGCAATTAGCAATTCCTTTTTATTGGTTGATGTGGGCCTCTAGCCAAGAGGAGTCGGGATTGAATCAATATTCCTTTTATTATGTCATGGTAGGCAAATGAATTATGAAAACAAAAGCTCAATATGAAGCTGCCAATGCTAATTACTGGGTAGGATGCGAAGGCACAATAAACAAAGACTGCTCTGTCCAGGCGGGAGTTTGGGAGCTGCCCTGCTGCTGGGTCTGGGGTCTGCAGGGCCCAACTGTCCCTCTCCCCGCAAGCCCAGAGCTCCCAGAGAGAAGTTGGAAGGATCTAACCCAGTCCCCCTAACTCAGCCATCTTGGATGCCAGTTTAAAACCAACCCAGTACAATTCAATTCATTTATTGAGCACCTACTGGGTACCAGGCCCTGTGCTCTTCACATACCACCATGTCTCCCTTCAGTGCTGTCTCTGGAGTCCGGTGGTGAAGAGGGTGTGTCTTTAGAATCAGACACCGCCGCTGCCGCCGCTAAGTCACTTCAGTCGTGTCTGACTCTGTGTGACCCCATAGACGGAAGTCCACCAGGCTCCCCCGTCCCTGGGATTCTCCAGGCAAGAACACTGGAGTGGGTTGCCATTTCCTTCTCCAATGTGTGAAAGTGAAAAGTGAAAGTGAAGTCGCTCAGTCATGTCCGACCCTTAGCGACCCCACGGACTGCAGCCTACCAGGCTTCTCCATCCGTGGGATTTTTCTAGGCAAGAGTACTGGAGTGGCTTGCCATTGCCTTCTCCGAGAATCAGACACACCTGGCTTTAAACCGCAAGTCAGATGCTATTTACTGTGGAAATTTGGCTTCTCTGATCCTTGGTTTTCTCATCTGTAAAATGAAGACAATGAGTGTTGCAGAGTGTTGCAGACAATGAGTGTTCCTCATCTGTAAAATGAAGACAATGAGTGTTGCATGAAGTAGGCAGTAAATCGGAGAAGGCAATGGCACCCCACTCCAGTACTCTTGCCTGGAAAATCCCATGGGCGGAGGAGCCTGGTAGGCTGCAGTCCATGGGGTTGCTAAGAGTCGGACACGACTGAACGACTTCACTTTCACTTTTCACTTTCATGCATTGGAGAAGGAAATGGAAACCCACTCCAGTGTTCTTGCCTGGAGAATCCCAGGGACGGGGGAGCCTGGTGGGCTGCCGTCTATGGGGTCGCACAGAGTCGGACACGACTGAAGTGACTTAGCAGCAGCAGGCGATAAATGTGAACCATAAACTGATCCGTAGCTGTCAGCTCTTCTCCCCCTCCTCTTCCGCCCCATCTTCTTCTCCCACTCTACCTCTTCTGTCTTTATCTTATTATGATTACACGCATCACCACCATCACCATCCCTTGAGCATCCCTAGCATCCAGAGCAGGACTCACAGAAGCACTGTTAGTCAATTGCATGATGAGGGAATGGGAAACAAGAAGGAAGGAAACAGGTCTTGGAATATGGAAGGGATAAAGGAAAATTCACATCCACGTCTTAAACTCCACAGCTGACAGCGTAACAGGGAAACAGACTTACATCAAGTTAATTCTAATAGAAAATGGAGAGAAGGGCAACCGCATTGTCATGGAGAACACCACCTCCACCTGCCTCCCTGCGTCTGTTTTTGAGAACCAAGTGGGAAGAATCAAATTCCTTGCTTTGTGAGAAAGTCCTTGCCTTCTCCTGGCATGGAGGATGAGTTGACATCTGCAAGGCCAACCTGTGCAGGTGGTTGGAGGCAGGGTCATCAGGGAGGGACGGCATGGGCTGGGAATAAACAGCTGCAGACCTGCCCTGTGCAAAGACCGGTACACACACGTCCTCGCCTGACCTTCTCAATAGTTTCTGCAGGCTTTTCTCTGTCACATGTTACAGAGAGGTAAAGCAATACCTGAGTCCTGTGAGCTCTCACTTGGTCATGTGAAGCTTCAGCTTCCTGTCTAGATGATGGGAGTGGCACGTGTGCGCAATCATGAATCTGATGTTGCTGTTGTTTAGTTGCTAAGTTGTGTCCTATTTGTGACACCATGGACTGCATGCAGCATGCCAGGCTCTGTTCTCTGCTATCTCTTGGAGTTTGCTCAGATCCATCTCCTTTGAGTTGGTGATGCTCTCCTACCATCTCATCCTTTGCTGCCCCTACTCCTCTTAGTCTTTCTCAGCATCAGGGTCTTTTCCAATGAGCTGGCTCTTCAAATCAGGTGGCCAAAGTATTGGCCTTTGGCCAAAGTATTGTCTTCTAAGCATTGACCCAGGTTTAATTCCTGGCCAATGCAGCGGGCCCACCTTTAGGGGCTTCCCTGATAGCTCAGCTGGTAAAGAATCTGCCTGCAATGTGGGAGACCTGGGTTGGGAGACCTGGTCTTCCCTTGGTTGGGAAAATCCCCTGGAGAAGGGAAAGTTTAACTTCTCCAGTATTCTGACCTGGAGAATTCCATGGACTGTATAGTCCATGGGGTCACAAACAGTCGGAGTGACTTTCACTTTCAAAGTATTGGAGCTTCAATAACAGACCTTCCAATGAATATTCAGGGTTGATTTCATTTACGATTGACTGGTTTGATCTCTTTGGAGTCCAAGGGATCATTTGGGATAATGAAGAAGTTTTTGAAATGGAGAGTGGAGAAGACTATACAACATTGTGAATGTACTCAATGCCACTGAATCATACACTTAAAGTGGCTAATACACACACACACACACACACACTATATAACTGAATATATAGTGGCACTAGTTGTAACCCACCTGCCAATGTAGGAGACACAGGTTTAATCCCTGGTCAGGAACATCCCTTGGAGGAGGGCATGGCAAGCCACTCCAGTATTCTTGTCTGGAAAATCCCACGGACAGAGAAGCCTGGCAGGCTACAGTCCATAAGGTCACAAAGAGTCAGACACAACTGAAATGACTTAGCACACACACGTATGTGTAAACAGAATCATTTTTGTTGTATACCTGAATCTAACACAACATTGTAAGTCAACTATACTTCAATAAATAGTTGTTTATTTTTTTAAAAATGTGCTATGCATTTTACCACAATAAAAAAAATAATGGCCATCTCTTAACTGCCCTGAGCCTCAGTCTTCTCGCCTATGAAATGGGAATCAGAACATGTGCCCTGTCTTTTGTGAGGTTCAGTGAGATGGTGTTGGGGGAGAACCCTGGACATATTAGTGGGTATGAACAGGCAGGCACTGATGTCTTGCTTCGGCCCAGCAGGGCATTCCAGCTCCACTCAAGGCCATGTCTTTGCCAAGTGAGAACCAGCTGCTGATTTAGACACCTGAGAATAGCATGGGTACGTTCTGTTGGATCTTGTATTTCTCATTTCCTAGAAGAGCTTTTCTGAAACGGTTTACCCTGAAACACTTATCAGAGCAAGTTGCTCTTGTTAAAATAGTATACTGGGTTTGGGGAATCATTAGCATTTAAAGGCTCTGAGAAATCTTGTAATTTACAAAGCACATGTACTGGAGCTAAACTGAAGATTTTCAAAATGTCTTTGAGCGTGAGTGCCTTTTTTCTAGGTAAATTCACATACTACTTTTAGGAAAATGCTTGTCTGACTCCTTCAAAGGCAAAACATCTAGCAGGCCTAATAGTAAGGACACACGGCCACGATTCTGTGACTTCTTGCCTTTCATCCACTGCATCGATCTAAGTTCACTTAAGTTCCCCTTAGGCAACTCATGTATTCCCTCTCTTCATTCCCCCATGCGTTCAGCAGAACTTCACTGCATAGCCACCTGCACAGTGTAGATACCAGGAAACAGGGATGAGCCCCCAGGACCCAGCCATCAGGGCACTCACAGCCCAGGAGAGCAGAGAGAGAGCAGGCCCACTCTGCTCTGAATTTCAGGATAAAAGCACCTACTTTCGAGCCTGGCAAACCTGGGACTGTGAGGGCCCAGAGAAGAGAGTACCTGAAATGAGCACCAAGATTCCTTCCCCTCACTCCACCACGAGCCAGAGCAGAGACATCCGTGGAGAGATGGAGCTGTGTCTTCACTTTCCCAGGGCCCTCGGATACGGGGCCTCCGGATGGATTTTCTAGGTGTTTAAGAGCAGAGCCTTCAATCTGGTCGCTCTCTGTTCAGTTTGTTTAACTTACACAGAATCTTTAAGAAATGAGCAAAAAAAGAGGGGATATGTGTACATGTTGGAGAAGGGAATGGCGACCCACTCCAGTACTCTAGCCTGGAGAACTCCACAGACAGGGGAGCCTGGGGGGCTACAGTCCATGGGGTCGCTGAGAGTCGGGCACGACTGAGCAGCTAACACACACACAAAGGTATAATGGATTCAGTTTGTGGTAGAGTAGAAACTTACACCACGCTGTAAAGCAGCTATACGCCAATAAAATAAATTTTAAAAAAAGAGATGAGCCACCAATACGAAAAGGGCCCCATGTTAAATTTTGGACTTGGCTTTTTGAATGACTGGGCCATCTGATGTCTCTGGGCACACCCCCAGCTCTCGCAGTTGTCTGGGGTCTGCCAGTACCCCTCAGTGGTCCTAGTTCGTATCGGTCTGCTTAACTGATTTGTGTTTCATTAGTACATTTCTCTCTGGATCTTATAAACATGTGTTTATAATCCCTAATAAAGACACTGTATGGTCCCCTTTCCCTCCCCCGTATTAATATTTGATATTGATTTAAAATATAAACCATATATATATGTATATCCTTGTTGTTTTTGTTTTTTCTGTTAAATTACAAAATGTAATACACATTTATGATGAACGTGTAGAGATTCATTCATCCCAATTTCTGTGGTTTTTCTTGACTAATGTTATCCTTTTTTTTCCCTATATATTTCTCCTGACTTCTTTTTCCCTGGCCTACAACATGGCCAATTATTTTAAAAACAACCAGTTACTGTTACCAAATGCTTTTGGAAAACTGGTGATAACATTTACCAGAAGTTTTCTGTGGGTGACACACCTCTCCTGCTTTCTAACCAATCAGCTATAACTGGGAACCAGAAATTTTCAAAATAGCTGTTTCACTGACTTTGTCCTTGCTTTTTCACTTGTTGGTGTTTGTAGATCTTCCAACAGCTGGAGATGTAGCTGGGGTTGTTTCTGCTGTGTCTGGCAAGACTGAGGTGGCGGGGGAGAGAAAAAAAGAAGACGGGGACAGTCTGTGCCCCACCTACTATGTGTCAGGCACAGGGCAGTCATTCTGGCTGCCCTGAGGGCCTCCCACTTTTTCTGAGCCCCCGTTTCCTCATCCCAACTGTGGGGATCGAAAGGATCGTAACACGGCCTGTTGGTCTCTGAGAGAGCGTCTTGTCTAACTGGCATTATACTGGATTGTCCAACTGGAAACTGTGGCACAGAGAGGTTATGAGACTTCTCCAAGGTCACACAGCAATGGAACAGGACCTAAGAATCTGTTCACCTAATCCCTCCAGGCAGTGTTCCTTCCCTCACACTGGTGTTTCCCAGACATTGGTTATTCAAGTATCAATTTCATTATGCTGTATGATCATTTATCAAATTATATACTTGATCATTTTAAAAATCGCTTTGCTATTTTTACAAATTTGTGTCATTATCATAGGTGGAAATCCTAATCTTTTGACATTAACAGAAGGCAATTGCACAAATAGATACATTAAAACACAGAAAACTTCTTAGCAAATTCTAGTTTTCTACTGCTGCCTGCCAGACTTCTGTTAAAAAAGAGTGTTGGCAATTGCTAGGAGATGAATTAAAGACAGACTTTGCTGTTGTTTAATCACTAAGTTGTGTCCGACTCTTTTGCAAACTCATGGACTGTAGCCCACCAGGCTCCTCTTTCCATGGCATTCTCCAGGCAAGAATACTGGAGTGGGCAGCCATTCCCTTTCCGACCCAGGGTTCAAACTCACATCTCCTGCATTGGCAAGCAGATTCTTTACCACTGAGTCACCATGGAAGCCCCCAGACTAGCACCTCACTGAACTCTTTCTCTTGATCTAATTCTAAGAATCGGAGGAAAAATTGAAGCAGGAATAGCTTCCCCTTAGTTCAGTTCAGTTCATTTCAGTCGCTCTTTGTGACCCCATGAATCGCAGCATGCGATGTCCATCACCAACTCCCGGAGTTCACTTAAACTCATGTCCATTGAATCAGTGATGCCATCCAGCCATCTCATTCTCTGTCGTCCCCTTCTCCTCCCGCCCCCAATCCCTCCAGCATCAGGGTCTTTTCCAATGAGTCAACTCTTCACATGAGGTGGCCACAGTATTGGAGTTTCAGCTTTAGCATCAGTCCTTCCAATGAACACCCAGGACTGATCTCCTTTAGGATGGACTAGTTGGATCTCCTTGCAGTCCAAGGGACTCTCAAGAGTCTTCTCCAACACCATAATTCTAAAGCATCAATTCTTCGGAGCTCAGCCTTCTTTATTAATCCAACTCTCACATCCATACATGACTACTGGAAAAACCAAAGCTTTGACTAGATGGACCTTTGTTGGCAAAGTAATGTCTGTGCTTTTTAATATGCTATCTAGGCTGGTCATAACTTTCCTTCCAAGGAGTAAGCATCTTTTAATTTCATGGCTGCAGTCAGCATCTGCAGTGATTTTGGAGCCCAAAAATATAAAGTCTGACACTGTTTCCACTGTTTCCCCATCTATTTCCCATGAAGTGATGGGACCAGATGCCATGATCTTAGTTTTCTGAATGTTGAGCTTTAAGCTAACTTTTTCACTCACTTCCCCTGAGTAAGCCTATATTCTTGAATGTCACTTGCCAGCACTGCGGCACACACAAAAGCACCTCTTCCAATCAGGGTGAGCCCGCTGCTTCCATGTGTCTCCAGGCTGGCCCTGTGGACTGCGTGAGACCACACCCCCCAGTGCATGGCAAAGAGCAGAGGTTCTCTGCCAATGGGGCGCACCATCATCACCACATCAGTGCGCAAAGCAGTAGCTCTGGGCTGCGTCAGTCACTGCTCCCCACGGGCCCTCAGTGCCCTCCGTATCGAGTCCACCGACTTGTCCAGCCCTGTGAAGGCTTAGATCAGAAAGAACTTTAGAAGCCCAAACCCCAAACAACAACAACACATGAAATCCTCCCTCATGATCCAGCCTCTGCATTTGAGGTGAAATCAGAGCCTCTCCCCGGAATCTGGAGGTGGGCCTGCGAAGCCACAGTCTTGTCTAGAGATACCTGTGGTCCGAGGTGGTCAGCACCCTCGTGCTGCTGAGATCGGTCTTCCCTCCTTCCTTGTGGCCTGTCTACTCGGTAATTAGTCCTGGCAGCCTCAGATTGGCTCTTTTGTTTTCATAATTCATTTACTTTTGATGATATCATAAAGAGTGTATGAATTTCATCCTCCTCCCCTAACATCCTGGCCCCATGCCCACATCCACTAATACAAAGATACTAATTGCTCCTCGATCTAGTGCCAGGCACTTTGAAAACATCTTTTCCTAATGGATGGAATTAACCTTGTTTAATGTACAAATCAGCAGCCTAATTTGCCATGAATCCCGATTCTGTGGCTCCACGTACCCTGTCTGAGAGGAAACGGCTTCCCACTGTGCCCTTGTCACAGTGGGAAAGAAAACAGGTGACACTGGCATTAGTCACACCTCCCTCTGGGCTCCCCTCTCCTCCTCCCAGGATGGAAGGAAGTGACATCTGAGCTGAGATCAATGTCATCATTGGGGGAACCCCTTGATGAAATGGTAACCCCTACGTATGTCGCCAGGCAGGTTTTCCCAGAGACCACCAAACAGAAAGAATCAGAGACCAAGTGGAGATGTGTGAAGCACATGGTTTGTTAAATCCACTTAATAAACAGGAAAGAGCTGGGGTTGGCTAATGAATCTAGGAGAGGAAGCAGTGCACTGCCAGAGTGTACCATCTGAATTATGGGCTGCAGGATGCTTCTGCGGTCTGTCTCTCTGCCTTGTCAGCCTACCTGGCTGACGGTGAGGTTATAAAGACCAGAGATGAGGGTGAGCAAGGGAATCAGCGGATGGAAGATGCCTGGAGCCAGCACACATGTGTTCCGCTAGAGAGTGGCAGGGCCAGTCCCCTAGCCCAGGCCATGCTTCAGCATGAGGACTTCTGGGCATCGTGGTTTCTACCCGAGGGTCTTTGTCCCCGTGGGTGTCACTGATGGTGGACGATCTAAGCCCTCGCGAACACTGAGAGCCATGGACATTCACTGCCTGATGCTTTCTGGCCCCTTCGCTCCATCCTATCCCCGTTCACACACAGATGCTTGACTCTCTTCATCTGTGTCCAGTGTAGCTCACAAGGTGCTTACTAATCTTAGTTTCACCCAGCTGCCTTATTTCTTTGTTTCTCCTGTTCTCAATAAAGGAGAATCAAATGTTCTTAAATAACCCAGGGAACACAGAAAACAGATCTGAACACTGAGTGGGAGCTGGCCATGGAATATCTGGAGAGAGGGTTCCAGAAGAAAGGATGCTCGCTATCTGACCCAGCCTTGCTGTGCCTGGTCCACAGCCCATCAAGGGTCAAGTCTTCAGCAGCTCTTACCAGTATAGAATGGTGGTGGTACCCGGCAAGGTTGGGGGCTCAGATATACCTGGGTTAGAATCCTGGTTCTATTGCTTCTCAGCTGTGTGACCTGAAGCAGATGACTTGGGCTCTCTGAGCTTCTGTTTCTGCAGCAGTAAAAGGAAAATGAGAATCAGTATGGCGGGATTTGAGAAAATGCATGTAAAACAGTCCTCATATTACATAACTATCTTTGGCACCTCCATCTAGAATATTTGGTTTTGGATCCTGGCTCTGTGTGCCTTTAAGTCATCTAATTAGTCCATTCATTTGCAGATCAAAGGTTTACTGAGCTCCACATGTCAAGCTCTGTTCTTGGCACTAAGGGTGCACCCCTGATCAAAGCGAAGCCCTGGCCCCTAGAGCTTCCATTCCGGGGGGTGGCATGTGGGGGTTGCTGAGTCATTTCAGTCATGTCCAACTCTGCTATCCTATGGCCTGTAGCCTGCCAGATTCCTCTGTCCATGGCGTTCTCCAGGCAAGAGTACTGGAGTGGGTTGCCATGCTCTCCCCCAGGGCATCTTCCTGACCCAGGGATTGAACCTGCGTCTCTGCGTCTCTTACATCTCCTGTATTGGCAGGCAGGTTCTTTACCACTAGTGCCACCTGGGAAGCACCCCCTTCAGGGGGTGGAAGGAGATGCAAATCTGAGGAACAAGTTAATCTATAATATGTTGTATGGTGATAAGGTTACAGTAAAGCCCATAAGAGGAAGGGGAAGATCATTCCCTAGGCTGGGGTGCTATGTTTTTCCTTTTTATTTATTTTGCTGGGGTGCTATTTGATCTGGGAAAGTTCACACTGAAAATATACTATGAGACTTGGTAAAATCACAGGGTACCTGACTTGGGAAGAAAATTTCAGACAGAAGCAACAGCATGTGTGAAGTTCTTGAGTGAGTGGGGAGAAGCTTGGCAGGGTCTGAGTGTCAGCAAAGAGGCCAGTGTGTCTGGGGTGGAGGCAGGGGGAGAGTTAGATCCTTGAAGTTTCCTGGAGGGCTATGATTTGATCAGTTCAGGAGGATTCTGTGGCTGCTGTGGGGAGAATGGGCATGAGAAAGAAAAGCAGGGGGGAGGCTACAGAGAAGCTCAGGGGCAGGTAGCTCTGAGCAGAGTGGCAGCCCTGAGCTCAGTTACACTAGCTCCTTAGGCTCTTGGGAAGATCAAGAGGAACATCTGTGTAAGAGGCGTGTGACCCTGGGTGAACACAAAAGCTGTCTGTTAAGCATAGTCATGACCCTGCCATCTTTCCTTTCCTTTTTTAAATTGTAGTTGATTTACAATATTATGTTACTTTCAGGTGTTAGGCAAAGTAATCCAGTTATTTTTTTCAGATTCTTTTCCATTACAGTTATTACAAGATATTGAGTGTAATTCCCTCTGCTATATAGTAAATCTTTGCTGCTTATTTATTTTATATGTAGTAGTTTGTATCTAATAATCCCAACTCCTTGTTTGTTCCTCCACCCCTTCCTTCTCACTTTGTTAACCATAGATTTGGTTTCTGTGTCTCTGAGTCTGCTTCTGTTTTATATAGAGATTCATTTGTATTATTTATGATTCTATATGTAAGTGATATGATGTAGTATTTGTCTTTCTCCGACTTCACTAAGCATAATATTCTCTAGGTCCATCCATGCTACTGCACATGGAAGTATTTCATTCTTTTTATGGCTGAATAATATTCTGTCATATGTATATACAATATGCTCTTAAGTCAAACATCTGCTAATGGGCACTTGTGTTTTTTTTCATGTCTTAAGGCTGTGCTGTGAATCTTGGGGTGTGTGTATCTTTTCCAAATAGAGTTTTCATTCTTCCAGATATATACATACCCAGGAGTGGGATTGCTGGTCATACAATAACTCTATTTTTTTTTCTTTATGAATCCTCCATACTATTCTCCCTAGTGGCTGCACCAATTTACATTCCCAGCAAAAGTGTAGGGTGTTCCTTTTCCCCACATCTTCTCCAGTATTTACTGTTTGTAGACCCTTTGACAATAGGCATTCTGACCAGTGTGAGACGATACCTCATTGTGGCAACCACGCCATCTTCATACAACAGAAGTAAAATCTCCTGACTGCCCATCACACAGCTGCTTCTGGAAAAAGAATCTTAAATATGTGTCCTACTGATTGAAGGATGGGGCAGCCTTGTGTTTTGTTTCCATGTAAAAGGATAATGTGAATCAAATGCTGACGTCCTAAATTGTCCTTTGTTGAATAGACTTACAGGTGCATCAGTTAGTGGAACCAGCCACTTTCCATATGTATAGGACCTTCAGGGGTCCTCTCCTTTCACTCTTCTGCTGAGAATGACCCTGCTGCATCCTTACCCCTGCCTGATCATCCCCAGGTTCCCCTTGGCTGCCTCTTTCTCTACATCAAGGCAGAAATAGGTTGACTGTGTCAGGATCCGATCATTTAGGCTTCAGACCTTGAACACAAATCAAAGGTATGTGCCACACATCTGCTATTTCTGGTCTGACATCACCTTCTTTTGAGGATGAAGTGAAACAAAATAGCACAGGAGAAAGCGTACCAGACAGGTCCTTGTTCGTGATCACTGCTTGACCAATGGCAGCTGTCATCCATTTAAGACTCAGATTTAACACGCCCTGTCACAGAGACCCCATACCTGTTTTGACTGTGACATTCTATAGGATTAGAAATGGAGAAGAAAGATAGACTTCTCTGGGGGCACAGTGGATAAGAACCCACCTGCCAATGCAGGGGACACAGGTTCAATCCCTGGTTCAGAAAGATGCTACATGCTTCAGAGCAACTAAGCTCATGCACTGCAATTACTGAACTGGAGCTCTAAGACCTGGGAGCCTCAGCTACTGACCCTGTGTGCCACAGCTACTGAAGTCCACATGCTCTAGCGCCTATGCTCTGCAACAGGAGAAGCCACCGCAATGAGAAGCCCGTGCACTGCAACGAAGAGTAGCCCTCTCTTGCCACAACTAGAGAAAGCCCAAACAAAGCAACAAAGACCTAGTTCCAAAAATAAATAATAAATAAATAATTATATATAAAAAAAAAGAAATGGAGGAGGAAGATGGGAAAGGTCATTTGCCAAAATGGAAAGTTCTGGAAAGACATTTGCAATGAGATGATCTTGCCGCCGTGCTCACATTTAGGCCAGCCTCCAGATGCTGTGGGGTTGTTTGAGTCCTGGTGGTCACCCCTTTCATAATATTGATGCTGCTGTATAGCTGAGGGATAGCATTCAACAACTTGGGACTTTGGAACTGCAGCCCAAAGTGACATGGAAAGCAGCTTCTGGGGCATGTCCCCCTGCGTCCTGGGGTATACTCACTCAATAGCCTCTTAATCCCAGGACTCACTGTCCACCCATTTAGGCCTGATAGGGACATGGCTTGCTGGCCCCTGGTACCCCTGAGCTCCTGAGACTACAGGGCGACCCTGACATGCTCAAGACACATGGAAGGTGTTTGGTAACTATTCATGGACTAGATCAATGAAGGAGTTCAAATAGCTTGTGGATAAGTGGGCTTAGCTTATGGAGCATCGAAAAAGCAAGAGAGTTCCAGAAAAACATCTACTTATGCTTTATTGATTATGCCAAGACTTTGACTGTGTGGATTACAACAAACTGTGGAAAATTCTCAAAGAGATGGGAATTCCAGACCACCTGACCTGCCTCCTGAGAAATCTGTATGCAGGTCAAGAAGCAACAATTAGAACTGGACATGGAACAACAGACTGCTTCCAAATCAGGAAAGGAGTACGTCAAGGTTGTATATTGTCATTCTGCTTATTTAACTTATACGCAGAGTACATCATGAGAAATGCTGGGCTGGATGAAGCACAAGCTGGAATCAAGATTGCCTGGAGAAATATCAATAACCTCAGACATTCAGAAGACACTACCCTTATGGCAGAAAGTGAAGAAGAACTAAAGAGCCTCTTGATGAAAGTGAAAGAGGAGAGTGAAAAACTTGGCTAAAAACTCAACATTCAGAAAACTAAGATCATGGCATCCAGTCCCATCACTTCATGACAAATAGATGGGGAAACAGTGGGAACAGTGTCAAACTTTATCTTTTTGGGCTCCAAAATCACTGCAGAGGGTGACTGCAGCCATGAAATTAAAAGAAACTTGCTCCTTGGAAGAAAAGTTATGACCAACCTAGATAGCATATTAAAAAACAGAGACATTACTTTGCCAACAAAGGTCCATCTAGTCAAAGCTATGGTTTTTCCCATAGTCATGTATGGATGTGAGAGTTGGACTATAAAGAAAGCTGAGCACCGAAGAATTGATGCTTTTGAATTGTGGTGTTGGAGAAGACTCTTGAGAGTCCCTTGGACTGCAAGGAGATCCAACCAGTCCATCGTAAAGGAAATCAGTCCTGAATATTCATTGGAAGGACTGATGCTGAAGCTGAAGCTCCAATACTTTGGCCACATGATTCAAAGAACTGACTCATTGGAAAAGACCTTGATGCTGGGAAAGATTGAAGACAGGAGGAGAAGGGTGCGACAGAAGATGAGATGGTTGGATGGCATCACTGACTCAATGGACATGGGTTTGAGTAAACTCTGGGAGTTGGTGATAGACAGGGAGGCCTGGTGTGCTGTGGTCCATGAGGTTACAAAGAGTCGGACACGACTGAGTGACTGAACTGAACTGAACTAGCTTATGAAAGCAGATGAAAAGTGAAAGTGAAAGTTTCTGACTCTTTGCAACCCCGTGAGCTATAGCCCGCCAGGCTTCTCTGTCCATTGGACTCTTGAGGCACAAATACTGGAGCGGATTGCTATTTCCTTCTCCAGGGGGTCTACCTGACTCAGGTATTGAACCCAGCTCTCCTGCATTGCAGGCAGATTCTTTACTGTCTAAGCTATCAAGGAAGCCTACTCAAGGAAGCAGATGGGGAAGCATCACAGTGTAGGTTCCTGTCATTGATCATATATGATATAGAAAGTTTCTGAATCTAAAATTGCGACACAGCCATCTTGCCAGTGGCTGTGCTGATCACTCTGTGTATTTCACACGGGGTAGAGGCAGCAGAGGGCTTTCTTAACCACTGTGCTGCACTTAGTCGCTCAGTCGTGTCAGCAAGAATACTGGAGTGGGTTGCCATGCGCTCCTCCAGGGGATCTTCCCATTCCAGGAATCGAACCCAGGTCGTCTGCATTGCAGGAAGATTCTTTACCATCTGAGCCACCAGGGAAGCCCTCTTCAACCACTACCCCGAGCTTTAAGCACCTTTATCCATGAACACTGCCCTATAATACTGGCCCAAGGCCCTTCTGTCCCCTCCTCCTTCCCACCTCCACACCCCCCAGCGAGGGTTCACAGTTGACTTAGGACAGCAAGGGGGTAAACAGTGGCTCCAGGGTGACTTTGCAGCACACGCAGGAGTCTGGGAGCTGCCTGGGAAATGGTGACCCAGCCTGGGAACCAGCAAGAAAGTGGTGGACTGGGAAAGGAAGGAGAGCCAGTTCCAATCCTGAAGCTGGAGGCAGCTTGAAAGTGATTTGCAAGGCTGGCTGGACGGGCTGAGGAAGGCCAGGGAGCATATGTGTGTGTGTGTGTGTGTGTGAGTGTGTGTAAGTGAGAGAGAGAGAGAGAGAGAGGAGTCCTGCCTGTACTAATCTGGTAGCCAGCCAGGCTGGTGTGCCCTGCCAGGGAGGAAGAGAAAGAATGTAGAATCAGCAGCTTCTGTGGCTGAGTTTCCATCCCATCCCTGCCCCTTGCCAGGTGTAATCTGCTGTCTCTCTCAGACCTCAGTTTTCTCATCTGAATACTAGGGTTCAAGTCTCTGCCTTGACATCATGGGGATGACATATCTATTTTAGACACTGACTCCTTGGCAGCCTTCCTGAGTCTGAAGTTGCCACTGCCTTTATTATTTTTAAAAACTTTTTTAATGAAAGAAGCTTTTTAGAGTACATTTAGATTAACAGAACAGGTGCGAAGGCAATAGAGTGTTCTCTTATGCTCCATACCCGGTTTCATATCCCTCATTTCCTTTCCTTGATTAACTCTCGCAGTTAAGATAAATTCAGAAATCCTAATGTATTGTTTAGAGTGTTTCTTAATCTGTGCATTTATCACTGCTAAAGAACCAACGTTAACCACATGATTATTAACCAAAGCCGACACTTTATTCAGATTTTCTTAGTGTTTACCTAATGCCCTTTTTCTATGCCGGGATCTCATCCGGGACCCAGTGTTAGATTTGGTCATCATATCTCCTTAGGCTCCTCTTCGTGTTGACAGTCTCTCCAGCTTTTCTTATTTATGTGATCTTGATAGTTTGAGGAACACTGGATAGGCATTTTGTAGAATGTCTTTCAGTTGAGATTTATTGGACACTTTTTCTCACAGTTACATTGGAATTATGGGCTTTAGGGAGGAAGACCACAGAGGTAAAAGCATCAGTCTCAACACATCCTACCAAAGGTACCTACTATCAACATGACTTATCACTGCTGATGTTGACCTTGATCATCTGGCTGAGGCAGTGACTGTCAGGTTCCTCCACTATGGAGAGGGGGCACATCTACAGGCTCCTCCTCTGTTGCTGTACCATCCTAGTTGGAAGGTAGTCACCGTACACATTTTACACATGATGGGTGGGGAGTCATGTCCCACCTCTGAGAGGGTAGAGTAGCTATGTAAATTATTTGGAATCCTTTTTATGGGTGTGTTGTCTCCTTTCCTCATGATTTTTATTATTTGATGCTTTATTTATGTCAGTATTAATTCATTATAGTTTGGATTATAAAACTACACTGTTTTATTTTATCCCTTGAATTATTTCAACTTTGGCTATTGGAAGCTCTTTCCTTTAACAGATCATTATTTCTCCCCCCACAATTTCTTAATTTTTGACACTGCAAAATTTTCCAGGCTTCCTAGGTGGTGCTAATGGTAAAGAACTCACCTGCCAGTGCAGGAGACATAAGAGATGTGGGTTCGATCCCTGGGTTGAGAAGATCCCTTGGAGGAGGGCTTGGCAACCCACTCCAGTATTCCTGCTTGGAGAATCCCAAGGATAGAGGAGCCTGGCAGGCTGCAGTCCATGGGGTTGCAAGGAGTCAGACGCGACTGAAGCAACTTAGAACACATGCACATATCCTGTATATGTCTTGTATGTGTCCTGCCCCAGGCCCAAATCAGTCATTTCTCCAAAGAGCTCTCATTCTCTTTAATGAAGAATGGTGTTAGAAACCAAAATCTGGATGTTAACTGTGTTCATTGCTACTGAGGGCTCATTTCTTCCAGGTCTTCTCAGATGACAGAGTACTCTGTGCCAAGTCGCTTCAGTCGTGCTTGTGCGACACTATGGCCTGTAGCCTGCCAGGCTTTCTGTCCATGGGATTCTCCAGGCAAGAATGCTGGAGCAGATGCCATGCCCTCCTCCAGGGGATCTTCCTGATCCAGGGACAGAACCTATGGCCATCATATCTCCTGCACTGGCGGGCAGGTTCTTTACCACTAGTGCCACCTGGGAAGCCAGATGACGAGAAAGGAAATATATGGGTGAACACTAACCCATGGCTTCCCAGGTGGTTCAGATGATCAAGAATCCTCCTGTAATGCAGGAAACTGGGTTTGATCCCTGGGTTGGGAAGATCCCCTAGAGAAGGGAATGGCAAACCATTCCAGTATTCTTGCCTGGAGAATCCCATGGACAGAGGAGCCTGTGAGGTACAGTCCATGGGGGTCACAAAGAGTTGGACACAAGTGAGAGACTAACACACACACACATACTGACTGACACATATTTACATCTATACATATTTCTACCGATTGGTACAACCATCTGTATCTATATTAAGCTAAACGTAAGTTCTTACTGATCTTTCCAGCTCTAATCCTTTATTCCATGTATTATTCTAGCCTTTCCCCCCAGCTTGTCTGTAATCTTCCACTCTAACAATGAAAAACATGGCTAGTATCACCCCAAATCCATTTACTTAACTGTTAAATTTAAGTTTACAAATACAGTGGTTTCAGAATCCTTAACCTTTACCCACATAGGACAAATTTATTGACTAGCAGACAGTGCTTATATGTAGTTCTTTTTGTCTTTAGTGTAATAGACCCCACTCATTTCCACAGATACTAAGGTCAGGACCTTTCTCTCTCACCCACTTCTGTGAGGTCATTTCAGACAATAATAGTACAGTTAGATTATTTAGTCACAATCTGCATTCCAGCCTAGGATCCCCAAATCCCTAAACATTTTTTTCTTCTTTTTTAATTTGCATGTGTTATGGTTCACTGTTTCTGTTATAAAGTTCAACAGATTTTGACAAGCAAATTGTATCATATATTATTAATCCTTTAAATTAAAAGACGCTTACTCCTTGGAAGAAAAGTTATGACCAACCTTGATAATATATTAAAAAGCAGAGACATTACTTTGCCAACAAAGGTCCGTCTAGTCAAGGCTATGGTTTTTCCCGTGGTCATGTATGGATGTGAGAGTTGGACTATGAAGAAAACTGATCGCCGAAGAATTGATGCTTTTGAACTGTGGTGTTGGAGAAGACTCTTGAGAGTCCCTTGTACCGCAAGGAGATCCAACCAGTCCATTCTAAAGGAGATCAGTCCTGGGTGTTCATTGGAAGGACTGATGCTAAAGCTGAAACTCCAATACTTTGGCCACCTCATGCGACGAGTTGACTCACTGGAAAAGACTCTGATGCTGGGAAAGGTTGGGGGCGGGAGGAGAAGGGGACGACAGAGAATGAGATGGCTGGATGGCATCACCGACTCTGTGGGCATGAGTTTGAGTGAACTCCAGGAGTTGGTGATGGACAGGGAGGCCTGGCGTGCTGTGATTCATGGGGTCGCGGAGAGTCGGACACGACTGAGAGACTGAACTGAACTGAACTGAAGTGTTATACAGAATAGTCTCACTACCTTAAAAATATCCCTGGGGCTTCATCTTCTAGTTCTCCCCCAAGCTCTGGCACCCCTGGGAACCACTGATCTGTTCATTGTTTATATAGCTTGCGTCTAGAATGTTAGATAAATGGAATCATACAATATATAGTCTTTCTAGACTAGTTTCATTCACAAAGCAATATGTATTTGGATTCATCTATATCTTGGCATGACTTAATAGCTATATTCAATTGTATGGATGTACCACAGCTTGTTTATACATTTACCTATTGAAGGATATTTTATCTGCTTCCAGCTTTTGAAGTCAGATGCCCTTGCCTAGGACTTTGACTTTTAAGGAAGTGGCCCAAAGATACCAGATCAATTGAGATAAATTCTGATGACACCATCAGCACCATCCAGTGGCCACCAGGTATCTTTTTGTTGTTTAGTCAATAAGTTGTGTCTGACTCTTTGAGACCCCTTGGACGGTAGCCCACCAGACTTCTCTGTCCATGGGATTTCTCAGGCAAGAATACTGGAGTGGGTTGCCATTTCCTCCTCAAGGGTATCTTCCCAACCCGGAGATTGAAGCCATGTCTCTTGCACTGGCAGGTTGGATTCTTTACAACTCAACCAGAAGTCCGGTGGTATCTTAAGTATTTCTATAGAATCCTTGATTCCAGCCACCACTACTTTCCTTGGCTCACTCACTTTCCATGCCATGGTTTTCCAGTCTTACCATTGATGGTGTGGAGTTCCAAGAGATCTTTATTTTTCTGTGTGTTTGAGTTCACAGGTACAGCTTCTCTCTACCCTCTTCCCATTGGTAACCACTAGTTTGTTTGCTTTATCGGTGAGTCTACTTCTTTTTTGTTATATTCACCATTTTGTTGCATTTTTTAGATTCCACATATAAATGATGACACACAGTATTTGTCTTCTCTTGCGGAGTTATTTCACTTAGCATAATACCTTCCAAGTCCATTCATATTGTAAATGGTAAAATTTTGTCTTTTTTTATGGCTAAGCAGCATTCCATTTTGTGTGTGTGTGTGTGTCAGATATCACGTCTTCTTTATCCATTCATCTGTTGATGGACACAGCTTTCTTCCATATCTCAGAAATTTTGGATAATGCTGCTATGAACATTGGGGTGCATGTATGTTTTCAAATTAGTGTTTTTGTTTTCTTCAAGTATCCACAGCCAGGAGTGGAATTGCGGGGTCATACAGTAGTTCTCCTCTTGGTTTTTTTGAGAAATCCCCATACTGCTTTCTATAGTGACTGTACCAATTTACAGTCCCACGAACAGTGTATAAGTGCTCCCTTTTCTCCTTTTCCTTGCCAACATTTGCTGTTTGTATTTTTTGATAATAACCATTTTGACAGGTTAGGATGCAAACCAGTCAATCCTAAAGGACGTCAATGCTGAATACTCATTGCAAAGACTGATGCTGAAGCTCTAGTACTTTGACCACCTGATGCAAAGAGGTGACTCATTGGAAAACACCCTGCCGCTGGGAAAGACTGAAGGCAAAAGGAGAAGGGGGTGGCAGAGGATAAGATGGTTAGATAGCATCACTGACTCAATGGACATGAATTTGAGCAATCTCCGGGAGACAGTGAAGAACAGGAAAGCCTGGAGTACTGCAGTCCATGGGGTTGCAAAGAGTTGGACATGACTTACTGACTGAACGGGGCTTCCCTCATAGCTCAGTTGGCAAAGAATCCACCTGCAATGCAGGAGACCCTGGTTCAATTCCTGGGCCAGGAAGATCCAATGGAGAAGGGATAGGCTACCCAATCCAGTATTCTTGGGCTTCCCTTGTGGCTCAACTGGTAAAGAATCTGCCTGCAGTGTGGGAGACCTGAGTTGGGAAGATTCCCTGGAGAAGGGAAAGGCTACCCACTCCAGTATTCTGGCCTGGAAAATTCCGTGGACTGTATAGCATGGGGTCACAAAGAGTAGGACACGATTGAGCGACTTTCACTTAGTGACTGAACAGCAACAACAAATTATGACAGGGGTGAAGGGATATCTCATTGTGATTTTGATTTGCTTTTCCCTAATGGTTAGTGATGTTGAGCATCTTTTCATGTGTGTAGTCATCTGCAGTTCCTCTTTGGAAAAATGTCCATTCACTTCTTCTGCCTATTTTTTAACCCAATTGCTTGATTTTTTGATGTTGAGTTGTTTGAGTGTTTATATATGTTGGATATTCATCCTTTGTCAGTCATATCATCCATAAATATTCTCTCCCATTAATAGATTTTCTTTTTTGTTTTATCCATGGTTTTCTTTGATGTATGATGTATAACCAGTTGCTTAGGTTTTTAAAGCCTCAGTTTCCCCCTCTGTAAGACTGCTGATCTCCACCTCAAAGGGCATTTGAGGAGATTCAGTGAGATAACAGAGGCAGGGAACCCGGGAGACTGCTTGGCACAAAGCCTGTACTGAGAAAATGTCAGCTGCCCAGGCCCTTTCCATTGCAGTGCAACAGGGAGGGAATCTCATGAGAGGCCAGGCCATGGTCTGTCCAGTCCACAGCTGGGGCCTGGCAATTGTAGAGAAGCTCAGTCCACTCTTTGACAGACCTCAACCCACAGCTTGGCCTTTCTCTTTGGAGGAACCACACCCAAGAGCAGGGGAGTAATGGGGTCACCATGACCCAGGACAGAGCACATTATAAAGTCAACATGAGCTGTGTGCCCTCCCTGCCAGGCACAGAGTTACACTGACAAAGCCAACAGTCTTTTGAGCAGGATCTAACCAAGAACCAGGAAAGGGGACCTCAAGAGGTCTAGAGGTGATCAACATTCTGATGTGCTCTCTCTGAACTCTCTGGGGGCTCTTCTCCCATTTGGAGGAAGCAGATTGCAGATTGTATCAGAGGAAAAAGCATGGGGCAGACCTGTGTTAGAATCCTGGCCTTTCTAACTACTAATTATGTTGTCTTGAACTTCTTTACTTTTCTGAGCCTCAGTCTTCTCATCTGTAAAATGGATATATGAATCTCTACCTCCCAAGATGCCATGAAGATCAAATGGGTTAGTGCAAGAATAGATGCACTATTCTTATTAAATATTAATTACCTTCATTGTGCATAACTCTTCCCCGAAGTCCAGGGCTAGCTTGCCTACAGAGCACCCGTCCCCCTCCCCGGCCCCAAGACTGCAGCTCATTCCAGCAGCAAGTGCAATGTCCACTGGAAAGGGTGGCCTTGTCCTGGGCAGGCAGAATACTGTCCCAGGAGATAGTCTGGGTTCCAAGAGCTTCATTCCCAACTCTCTCTGTAGACCCAGTATGGGAAGGCAGTCAGGCAGGCCCTGGTCAACCTGGTCTCCAACAAAGAAAATGTAAACTGCATCTTTGAAGGAAAAAATGCCATCATTAGGCAAAATCTCCCTTTCTATTTTGGTGTCAACAAGTTAGGAGCAGCAGGCTCTTGGCCCAAGAAAACTATGCTTGTGCTGCTGCTCCTTTATCGCAATTCATCTTTCAGCAAATAATTACTCTCCCTCCAGGCACCATCATCTCAACCTTCTAATTATACTATTGTTGGGTTTGATGTCAACTGAACAATAAATCAAATGTGGAGCAGAATGTATGATGGAAAAACACACTGGGAAGTAAGTTGCAGGGAGCACAGGGCATAAGGGACGGGCACAGAGTGGGGGCTTGTTCTCTCTTTTTCTAAGTTTTGCTTCAGAACAAGTTTCCCTTTTCTCTGTTAATTCTGTTAACTTTAGGATCCTGATCTGGGCTATGGGGGTAACTGCATTTGTAATCATTTCCCTCCAAGGGGCCTTGAGAGAATTTAATTAATCAATGACCTTAAAATACTAGCAAATATATGGCTAACCAGCAATTTCTCATAAACTTTTTCCTTCATGGCAATTGGCTGCTTTCTCGGTTAGAATTTTTGTTGCATTCAAAAGCCAAGGTCCCCATTAGAGAAAGAAAGAGGGCAGTGTTTATTTTAGCATTTTATTTTATTTCATTCCATTCTGTTTTTATTTTATTTTATGTTACCTAGGGAGGGGAGGTGGGTGGTTCTGGAAGGATGAGGGCAGGGCCTGAATTCTCCCGGCATGGAGGGCAGCCCTCATCTCAGTGCCATCCAGTACGTTCATTTCCATGTCCCGCTATCCTGGCCACGGCACTCACCTCCTAGCACTCGTGCTGACCTGTCACACCACCACAGTCCATGGCAGAAGCCTTGGGAGGTGCAGACGGTATGCAGATTGCAGAGTGACCAGCTCTGCATATCTCGCAGTGTGTTTTCTCTGACTAAATTTTTCTAAATCCAAGTCTGTATGTGCACTGGACCAAAGTCCAATATGAGTCAGTATTCTCAATTTAGTTTAAAAAATATGACTTGACACCTACTGGGTGCCATGCCCTGTCCTAGGTGCAGGGGATGAACACAGACGAAGACCTAGCCCTGGCCTCAAGGAATCCCCCTGAAAAGGGAGAGACAGCTATGAGAATAGGTGACCACGATGTAAGTGGACGAGTGCTGTGTCTGGGCACGTAAAGGGTACTTAGCAGGAGCAGGAACGGACTGAGAATCAGTCAAGGGCACCAAACTGACCCTCCCCTCTTTTGCCCCAGAAAACAAGGCGTCTCACACACCAGCAATAGCACTTCCCCTTTTTAAACCTATAGTCTGCTGAGCTATCATTATGGACTAGACACTGTGCCGATCACTCTTCTGTTGGCTTATTTAATCCTTCCAAAAACCCCATGGGGTAATAAAAAATAAGAAAATGACTCAATGTCATGTCATTAGGGGATTGCAAATTACAATAACAATCTCACGACACGCTTATTAGAAGAGCCAAACTCCAGGATGCTGACAACATCAAATGCTAATGAGGATATGGAGCAATAGGAACTCTTATTCATTGCTGGTGGGAATGAAAAACGGGACAGTCACTTTGAACGTCAATTTGGTGATTTTTCTTTTTACAAGGGTGAACATGCTCTTACTATAAAATCCAGCAATTGCACTTCTTGATATTTACTCAAATGAGTTGAAAACTTATGTCCTGACAAAAATCTACACATGGTGGTTTATCACAGCTTTCTTCATAATTGCCCAAACCTGAAAGGGACCAAGATGCCCTTCAGTAGGTGAATGGACAAATGAATGGTGGTACATTCAGACGATGGAATATTATTCAGTACTAAAAAGAGATGAGTTATCAAGCCATGAAAAGACACGAGGATCTTAAAATTTTCTTTTTATAAAATGAAAGATGCTAATCTGAAAAGGCTACATACTGTAGGATTCCAACATTATAACCTTCTGGAAAAGGCAAAACTATGAAAACAGTAAAAAGATTCGTGGTTGTTGGCAGGGACTGGGGGAAGAGGAATAAGCAGAGCACAGAAGGTTTTTAGGGCAGTGAAACTACTCTGTGTGACACCGTAATCGTGGACACATTATTTGACCAGACACGTAGAATGCACGGCGCCAAGAGTGAAGCATAAGGTGATCCGTGGACTGTTAGTGGTGACGATGTATCGGTGGAGGTTCATGGAATGTCCCTCTGTGGTGCGGGAATGTCCCCTGTTGGGAAGGGCACTGCTTGTGGAGAGGCAGGAGGCGTACATACAGAAAACCTCTGTATTTTCTATTCAGGTTTGCTCTGAACCTAAAACTGCTCTAAAAAAATAGAAAGTTTATTACAAACAGGAAAATGGTTGCCATTCATGTGTGCTGAGCTGACTATGTCCTGGGCAGTGGGTTATGGGCTTTGGACTTGCTCTAGGGCCGGTGGTCACCGTCTCCTTACACTAGAGAGCAGTTAGTGCTCTCAAGGACTAAGGAAGGAATTGGTCCAAGTTCTCCAGGAAGAGCCAAACCCAGTCTTCTGACCCAGACCCTAGGCCATTTAACCCCGTGCTGGACACTTATTTTGAAGTCCAGACATGGCCGTAATCGCATGTCTGGTACAGTCTGTGGCCGGTCCATATGCCACTGGCAGAACTACATTTAGTTTCACGCGTTCATTCACTCATTCAGTCATCGCTTTGGAGGACAGGTGTCTGCCTCCCCTCATCGGGGGCCTGACATTGTACATT
The DNA here is from genome assembly GCF_049115385.1 of Moschus berezovskii. Taxonomy (NCBI): domain Eukaryota; kingdom Metazoa; phylum Chordata; class Mammalia; order Artiodactyla; family Moschidae; genus Moschus; species Moschus berezovskii. The sequence continues at coordinate 71,730,736 of NC_142477.1, forward strand.
ATTACGTTCCTTTTCACTGTCCTGAGAAGGAGGAAGACTGACATACCTGTTCTGCTCCCCCTGGCTTTGGCCTCAAGGGTTAGACGTGAAGCACTGCCATTGTAACCAGCCAGTACAATGACTGACCCCTTCCTTACACAGGCCTTATTGGATCATTTGAATGTGTGGCAAAGTCCCCTTAATGAAATGGCCTGCTGCCAAAGAATACCAGGAAATTAATATATATATATAACGTATGAAGCAGTGCCTGGCACAGTTGCAAACCAATGAACCATCAATTCTAAATGAAGTTGCACATTTGCCCGGAAGGCCTGGTCTCAGGCTGAGCCAAGACGAGGTTGGGGGAGGAAGCAGGGTACAGGAAATTCTTCGCCTCTCCCCCAGTAGCCAATCTTTTGGTCAGAATTTGCCAGATCGAGGCTTTAATTCTCTCTTCATTTTGGCTGCAACCACACAAATGGCACTCGACCTGTGTACATAAAATCAGTGTCGCCTGCGCAGACACTTGAACGTAGAATAAGGCCAAGAAGTCAGCTTTGAAGCCCACGTGGGGCCTCATATGCCCTGGATAATTGTTTACAGTCCTTCAGAGTGTTATCGTCTCTCCCTCTCTCCTTATTATGGAGTGTTCGCTTCCCAGCATCAATACACCCAGACAGCTCAGGCTCAAATCGGCTCCCTCACCTCCTAGCTGTGTGACCTGGGGAAAATGACTTAACCTCTCTGGGCCTCCATCTCCTCATTTGTAAAAATGCAAGAGTAATGATCCTCCTAGGGTCATGGTATGAATTCAATAGAGTAATAAGGTGGCTAAATTATTGTCATTACTGTTCTACTGGGAAGAAACAGATGAAGTGCCTACATTTTTGCTCCTGAGGGCCCCAGAAGAGAAGATGGAAGGCCATACTTGCAGTAGCTGCTTGGGTGGGAGCCATGACATAGCCTGGTGTCCTGGTCATAGATCTGGGTTAACTTGGAGCACATTGGAAAGAATTCACAGTGTCTGGATTTAATGGTGTTTTACATGCAACTCTAATGAGTTCCAGAAGGAAGGACCATGGCTGTTTATCTTCCTTTCTCCAAATCTTAGTTCAGGTTCCTATGCAGTGCAGAAGCTCAGTAGATACCTGCAATCAAATGGAATTCAGGTTTAGACTTTAGTTTCCGTGTGACGTGGACCACGTCAGGTCCATCATTATTACCTTGTAGGGCTTAGCACCCAGCAGAGACCAGCATATGCTTGCTTGCTTATTGAGTGAATGAATGAATCAGTCAATATTGCTCACCTTCTGTGAGATGGATGTCATGACCTTCAGGGACACAGTGGGTATAAGAATGCAAGTTAATAGCACACTGAACCCTAGAGAGAAATCGTTTATGTTGGTATTTAACTCATTTGTTATTGTTGCTTAGTCGCTAAGTTGTTTCTGACCCTATGGACTGTAGCCCACCAGGCTCCTCTGTCCAAGGGATTTCCCAGGCAAGCATACTGGAGTGGGTTACCATTTCCTTCTCCAGGGGATCCCACTGACCCGAGGATTGAGCCCACCTCTCCTTCATGGCAGGCAGATTCTTCACCACTGAGCCTATTTCCAATAATCAGGTGGTGTTCTATCTAATAGCAGAAAGAAGAGGGAGTGGAGTTGAGTCATTGAACATGTGTGGGTCTACCTTTAGGCTCTTCACTTCACAGGATCCCTAACTTTGAAGTGACTCGGTTTCCGCACCTGCAAAGCAGGGATAATAATAGTTATTTCAGAGGATTTATCTGAGAATTAAATAAGGTTTAATTTAAATAATTTAAATTTAATTTAAATAATTAATAATTAAATTTAATCTTAGGGCACACAAAGCATTTTTATATGCCAGGTGCATTTACTAAGAGTTCCTGGGCTGGTGCTGGGGCACAAAGATGGCCAAACACTGGCCACTGCCCAGAAACTCAACGTGTGGGGAGGAAGGCTGAGGAAAGACTAATTCTCACACCAGCCAAGATGAAGGGTTGTCTGTGTCCCATTCTTGACCCTGGAACTCGATAGTAATATTTTATGAAAAATTTTATGGAAAATATATTACTATAGGAAAAGGAGTACGTCAAGGTTGTGTATTGTCACCCTGCTTATTTAACTTATATGCAGAGTACATCATGAGGAAGGCTGGGCTGGAAGAAGCACAAGCTGGAATCAAGATTGCCGGGAGAAATATCAATAACTTCAGATATGCAGATGACACCACCCTTATGGTAGAAAGTGAAGAGGAACTCAAAAGCCTCTTGATGAAAGTGAAAGAGGAGAGTGAAAAAGTTGGCTTGAAGCTCAACATTCAGAAAACAAAGATCATGGCATCTGGTCCCATCACTTCATGGGAAATAGATGGGGAAACAGTGTCAGACTTTACTTTTTTGGGCTCCAAAATCACTGCAGATGCTGATTGCAGTCAGGAAATTAAAAGATGCTTACTCCTTGGAAGGAAAGTTATGACCAACTTAGATAGCATATTAAAAAAAGCAGAGACATTACTTTGCCAACCAAGGTCCGTCTGGTCAAGGCTATGGTTTTTCCCGTGGTCATGTATGGATGTGAGAATTGGACTGTGAAGAAAGCTGATCGCCGAAGAATTGATGCTTTTGAACTGTGGTGTTGGAGAAGACTCTTGAGAGTCCCTTGGATTGCAAGGAGATCCAACCAGTCCATTCTAAAGGAGATCAGTCCTGAGTATTCATTGGAAGGACTGATGCTAAAGCTGAAGCTCCAATACTTTGGCCACCTCATGTGATGAGCTGACTCACTGGAAAAACTCTGATGCTGGGAAGGATTGGGGGCGGGAGGAGAAGGGGACGACAGAGAATGAGATGGCTGGATGCCATCACTGACTCGATGGACGTGAGTTTGAGTGAACTCTGGGAGTTGGTGTTGGACAGGAAGGCCTGGCGTTCTGTGATTCATGGGGTCGCAAAGAGTCAGACACGACTGAGCGACTGAACTGAACTGAACTGAACTGATACTTATTTTCTGATATCAGAGAAGATAAAAAATAAGGAAAACATTTCTCTAAGCAAAAACAAAAAATGGTTATATATTTGCAAAAGATTCATACAGGACTGGGAAAATAAAAAATACTAGCAACCTTGAGATTGGGACATCGTATGTAAACAGGACGTCTGCAACAGGCTTTGCAGGGTGGCTTGGAAATGAACAGGTGGAGAAGGGGGCAGTGGGGCTGGAGGGAGGGGACAGCACGAATCTCGGGCTGGGAAGGGAGAGCTGTCAAGAAATGCAGGGAGGGGACTGTGGGTCGTCGGTGGAGAATGTTCTGTGTACCTATGGCCACATAGCTGCCAAGCCCTCTGGAAAGAGCCAGAAATACCTGGGTTTAGATCCTGATTCTGCCACTCACAAGCAAGGCGGGATGGGCCATTTCACACTCTCTGAACTACTGTCTTTCTGTGTACCCGAGGAACAGAAGTACCTCCTGTTGTGAGAGGGAAGAAAGAAAAACATGGAAAATGTGTGACTGTATCCAGGACAGGGTCTGACAGGCAGCAAGTGGGAACTTGTGTTGGAACCCATTTCTCGTTTTGTTTTTGGCCTCTCTCTGCCCTGAGTCCTCAATAAGCAGAAATCTTCAAAATTCCTGTGCAGCTGACTGAGCTGTGGAAAATGGAGGGAGACACCAGGCAGGTGGTCTGGAGGGCTCATTTTACCCTTCGCCATACACTGGGCATGAAGACCAGGGCTCTTGGATGAGGGTCATATGTAAGGAGCCACGTGGGCTCATACTTTCTAGAAGGTCTCCCTCACTTCCACACCCTGGCACGAGACAGGTGGTGTTCCCAGTCCGTGGAACAAAGGGAAGCCATTGGCATCAAGGTTTCTATGCCCCATGGATCCTTCATTTTCAGGATTCGCATGGTCCTCTCCCTCCCCCCATTCATCTCTTAGATCCTAGGCACCTCTCCACCCTGCCTCCCCTTGCCAAAACCTTCAGACATCACTGTCATGTGAACTAGGCAGACCGCCAGCCGGTCAGCACTTACACAATCCGTGGCGCCTACTTAAAGTGTCTGAGAGACTCACCACTCTGTCAGGACCTGGGGGCAGAGAGTCATTATCTTGCTCTCTTTCATTCTTGTCTTTTTCTTTTTTGGTCTTGTAAAGATAAATAAAGAATTGATATTTCCCCCTGAGTTCCCTTCTCCTCGTTCTTTAAAGGGAGAAATAGGGGGCTTCCCTGGAGGTCCAGTGGTTAAGACTGTGCTTCTAATGCAGGGGGCGTGCATTCGATCCCCGGCCAGGGAACTAAGATGCTGAGTGGCCAAAAGTAAAAAAGGAGGATAAATGAATCAAAAAGTTTCATACCATTCAGACCTTAGTAGAGTCCTAATGTGACAAATGGGCCCCTTGGAAAAGATCCATCCAAGGGGGCTCCAAGGAGGCTAAGTGTTGGGTTGTATTACCTGAACGAGTCCTGAATCATATATTCCGTGTAACTGGCTGGTTATGTAGTCAAAGATTCTTGGCAACCCTGAGTCCACCCAGGTTACAAACAGACTCTTTTCCAGACTAATATTTATTCCACCCCATATTGTCTTTGAACAGGACACTACTTGCCCTTGAAGCATTTAGATTCTAGTAACTTCTAAGAATATACTTTCCTGAGCTCCGCAAACATGCATGAGTCTGCAAGGGGAGGAGGAGAGAGCGGAGTCAAGTAGGGGAGGGGATGGGGAGTCAAGTAGGGGAGGGGATGGGGAGTCAAGTAGGGGAGGGGATGGGGAGTCAAGTAGGGGAGGGGATGGGGAGTCAAGTAGGGGAGGGGGTGGGGAGTCAAGTAGGGGAGGGGATGGGGAGTCAAGTAGGGGAGGGGATGGGGAGTCAAGTAGGGGAGGGGGTGGGGCTATTTTGGAAGCTCCTCTCACTCAGGTTCCTCAGGGTGCTGAACATGAAATGATCTGCGAGTGTGGGAAAGACCCACGCATCATTCAGAATCTAAAAGGTTAGAACATAGTTTCCGTTTTTTGAATGATGGTGACATGTGGTAGGGAAAGTGAACATCACATTTTTCCATAGATTTCTTAGTGTAGTTGACTTCTTGTGAAACTAGGACACATTGAGCGTGAAAGCGGGTAATATTAATAAATGTGTTGGGACAGTAAGTATAAACCTGGGCTGTGCCAGGCAAGTGAGGACACACGATTACCCTGCTGATCTGGCATCTTCCTACAGCTGGAGTAAGGAATAGTCTTGCCTGACGTTGGACCAGCTACCGCAAACCTCATGCTCTAAAGCGTCATCCTTGCAGGTGAGCTCTCAGTGCCTTCTCATACACAGCTTACTTGTTCTTCATCTTCTCCAGCAGCAAATCGGGAAGATGATGAAAGTTGTTGTACCCAAGCAGCCAGTAGTGACAAGCGGCAGCCTGAGGGTGTTTGCCCCCAAAAGCAAAATCTAGAGAGAAATTTTAGTGCTAAGCTCCATTCAGCTCAATAGCTCCTTATATTTCAAACGATGACTTTGCATCGTCAAGAAAATATAAATTTACTCACCAGCCAATTGTGATCATCTTCATTGGGCTAGAAATGGGAAGTAAAGATGAATAAAATACAGTATTTGACTTTAAGGAGCTTATAGCCTAGAGCAAGAAACGGATGTGAGAAAAGCAAATAACAACGCAGTGAAATTGCTATTGAAAGCAATTTCGTGTGCCCAGCGTACAGTGAGGCCAAACAAATGACAGCTTCAGGGTTTGGAACAGTAAAAGGTTTCTTACAGGGACACAGAAGGGTGGCTCATGCTCCCCCAACCCCCACCAAATCCTAAACTCCCTGAAGGGTTTTAGCAAAGTCCTTTTAAAGATCAGGTGAGGGAGCGGGATCACAGAGTCTGTGAGCAGCTTATGCACAACTCTCTAGTTGGTTGGTGTTGACCTAACAGGGCAATGACACAGCGTGAAGCTTGTCAGTCTCTAGGCTCCAGGAGGCCTGTGGGCTATGTGTTCCTGGTCATCAGGTAGTTAGCATCTTCCATTTGCTGGGGAGTTTCCACGTGTATAAAACAACTCAGGAAAAGTGCATCAGATATTATCTAGGTACTTCAGAGAGGACCCACAGCAGAGGATATGAGGGAAAGATTTGCCCGGAGAAGGCCCAGTAGGGTAATGTTTGGTTAGAAAATATGTGTAGTCAGAGAGGTGTGGGTGGTGGGCACAGCAATGCAGGAAATGGAAAGGGGCTCATTTATTCTGCCTGACATGACGGAGGGCTTCTCAGAAGAAGTGACAGTGAAGCTGGACTTTGAGGTATAGTTAGGCATTCAGGAGACAGAGAATGGACAGAAAGGCTTCCTGACCAGGATGAACAGCAAGGAGACCAAGGTGCTTGGGAAGCACAGCAGGGCACTCGAGGTGGACCCACCAACGGAAGGTCCTGTTTTGGAGACAAATGGATGGCACTTTATCGTGTGTCTGAAGGCTTAAAAATAATCAAGCTAAACACCTATTTCAAATCTTGAAAGATGATGCTGTGAAAGTGCTGCACTCAATATGCCAGCAAATTTGGAAAACTCAGCAATGGCCACAGGACTGGAAAAGGTCAGTTTTCATTCCAATCCCAAAGAAAGGCAATGCCAAAGAATGCTCAAACTACTGCACAATTGCACTCATCTCACACGCTAGTAAAGTCAGGCTCAAAATTCTCCAAGCCAGGCTTCAGCAATATGTGAACCATGAACTCCCAGATGTTCAAGCAGGTTTTAGAAAAGGCAGAGGCACCAGAGATTCAATTGCCAACATCCGCTGGATCATGGAGAAAGCAAGAGAGTTCTAGAAAACCATCTATTTCTGCTTCATTGACTATGCCAAAGCCTTTGACTGTGTGGATCACAATAAACTGTGGAACATTCTGAAAGAGATGGGAATACCAGACCACCTGACCTGTCTCTTGAGAAACCTGTATGCAGGTCAGGAAGCAACAGTCAGAACTGTATGTAGAACAACAGACTGGTTGCAAATAGGTAAAGGAGTACGTCAAGGTTGTATACTGTCACCCTGCTTTTTTAACTTATATGCAGAGTACATCATGAGGAACGCTGGGCTGGAAGAAGCACAAGCTGGAATCAAGATTGCTGGGAGAAATATCAATAACCTCAGATATGCAGATGACACCACCCTTATGGCAGAAAGTGAAGAGGAACTCAAAAGCCTCTTGATGAAAGTGAAAGAGGAGAGTGAAAAGGTTGGCTTGAAGCTCAACATTCAGAAAACAAAGATCATGGCATCTGGTCCCATCACTTCATGGGAAATAGATGGGAAAACAGTGGAAACAGTGTCAGACTTTATTTTTTGGGGCTCCAAAATCACTGAGGATGCTGATTGCAGCCATGAAATTAAAAGACGCTTACTCCTTGGAAGGAAAGTTATGACCAACCTAGATAGCATATTAAAAAGCAGAGACATCACTTTGCAAACAAAGGTCTGTCTAGTCAAGGCTATGGTTTTTCCCGTGGTCATGTATGGATGTGAGAGTTGGACTGTGAAGAAAGCTGATCGCCGAAGAATTGATGCTTTTGAACTGTGGTGTTGGAGAAGACTCTTGAGAGTCCCTTGGACTGCAAGGAGATCCAACCAGTCCATTCTAAAGGAGATCAGTCCTGGGTGTTCATTGGAAGGACTGATGCTAAAGCTGAAACTCCAATACTTTGGCCACCTCATGTGACGAGTTGACTCACTGGAAAAGACCCTGATGCTGGGAAGGATTGGGGGCGGGAGGAGAAGGGGACGACAGAGAATGAGATGGCTGGATGGCATTACCAACCCTATGGACATGAGTTTGAGTGAACTCCGGGAGTTGGTGATGGACAGGGAGGCCTGGCGTGCTGTGATTCATGGGGTCGCAAAGAGTCGGACATGACTGAGCAACTGAACTGAACTGAACTGAACCACCTATTAAAAATATTTCAATTCAAAATATACAAAATGTGAATATATTTGATCAGAAATGTAGAGAAAATGGGGAAAGTTAAGCAATAAGAATTATTTTCCTCTCTTTATATTTTATGATTTAAATTTTCTTCTAAAAATTCAGTTATCCAAGTTAAAAAAGGAAAAATATAAATTATAGCTGATAAAATAAAAATTATTTTTAAAGCAGATTAAAATGATTTATTTAAGTTTATGCAAGTTTAAAAAGTTTTTTTAATGTTATTGAAGAATAGTTGATTTACAATGCTGTATACACAAGTTTTGGAGAAGGAAATGGCAACCCAGTCCAGTGTTCTTTCCTGGAGAATCCCAGGGATGGCGGAGCCTGGTGGGCTGCCGTCTATGGGGTTGCACAGAGTCGGACACTACTGAAATGACTTACCAGCAGCAGCAGCATACACAAGTTTTAAAGGCTTCAGTAATACTCACATGACATAAAATTCACCATGTGACCTGTTTTTAAGGTTACAGTTCAGTGGCATTAAGTACATTCACATTGTATAGCCACTACCACCATCCAGCCCCATACCCTTCTTCACCTTGCACAATAGAAACTCTGTCCTCATTAAGCAGTGACTCCTCCTCTGTCCCCTTCTTCAGCCCCTGGCAACCACCTTTCTACTCTCTGTCTCTGTGAATCTGACTACCTTACAGGGGCTTCCTGGGTAACTCAAAGGGTAAAGAATCTGCCTGCAGTGCAGGAGACCTGGGTTCAATCCCTGGGTTGGTTAGATTCCTTGGAGAAGGGCATGGCAACCCACTCCAGTATTCTTGCCTGGAGAATTCCATGGACAGGGGAGCCTGTGGGCTATAGTCCATGGGGTCACAAAGAGATGAACGTGACTAACACACACACAGGGGCCTCATATAAGTGAAATCATACAGTATTTGTCCCTTTGTGAGCGACATTTCAGTTAGCAAAACATCCAAGTGCGTCATGCTATATAGTTTGGGTCAGAATTTCCTTCCTTAAAAGGCACATGTTCTAAATATTTTAAACATTTTTTCAGAAATGTTTCAGTGCTCATCCAGCTACTAAAACAGTCAGTAGCAAGCTCCAAACATGTTACACTGAGACCCCATCTGTACAAATTCGAGTGTCAAATCCACTGATTAATATTGCAAAATCCTCAGACTCGAAGTGCTGCTGATGCAAACTCGAAAAGTGAGGGAAGTCAGAAAAGGAGAAACCTGGCATTTTGTGAAACCATCCATTCATACTCTTCGAGGAGAAAGACGGAGTCAGTGAGTGAACTTGTGTCTTCTCTTCCTCGAGCTCGCCTGTGGCTCACACACTCTGCTCTCTGAGGCAGCAGCAGCTCCACTGCTGACCCTGATAAAAAATGCAATCCTTCCCAGCATTCAAATGCACCTGCCTGGTGTTGCAAGGACAGAAGGCAGAAGTGGAAGCATTTCCCAGGGGCCTGAATGGTGTTAGCAATGAAGTGACTGTTTAGATGCATGGGTTGTGCTGTGCTCCCAGTCCACAGGGACTGAAACACCTGGGTGATATTTAGTTAAGCCATTTCTGCGTGTGATTCTGACATATTGCAACCTCTGAAGGAGAAGGCAATAGCAACCTGTTCCAATACTCTTGCCTGGAAAATCCCATGGATGGAGGAGCCTGGTGGGCTGCAGTCCATGGGGTCGCTAAGAGTCGGATATGACTGAGTGTCTTCACTTTCACTTTTCACTTTTCACTTTCATGCATTGGAGAAGGAAATGGCAACCCACTTCAGTGTTCTTGCCTGGAGAATCCCAGGGATGGGGGAGCCTGGTGGGCTGCCGTCTATGGGGTCGCACAGAGTCGGACACGACTGAAGCAAATTAGCAGCAGCAGCAGCAGCATCCTCTGAAGTGCAGGGCCCAGAGCAGGTCGCACCCTAGCCTGGGTCTGAGGGCATCAGTGTCCAGAAGAAACAAACTCTATCTTGGCAGAATTAGTAGATGATTCCCCTCCTTCCTTCATCAGCTCCCCGTCAGCAACACAGAGAAGCTTACAATCTAAGGAAAATTCCTAGACCATGTGGGGATAATGAAATGTCTTGAGGACAGGCAACCTAGAAGTCAGCTGGGTCTTGCTCTCTAAAAGCCAGATTTGCGTCTCCATTCCTTCCCTGCAAATAGGTTCATCTATACCGTTTTTTGTACATTCCATATACACGTGTTGGTGTATTATATTTGTTTTTCTCTTTCTAACTTACTTCGCTCTGTATAACAGACCCAGAGAACAGACTTGAGGCCACAGTGGGGGAAGGAAAGAGTGAGAGGAATGGAGGAAGCAGCGTCGATAAATGTACCGCACCGTGTGTAAAACAGCCGGAGGGGATTTGTTACACAGCACAGGGGGCCCCGCCTGGTGCTCTGTGACGACCTGGAGGCGGGAGATGAGAGCAGGGGAGGAGGCTCGAGAGGCAGGTGATGTATGGAGAACTATGGCTGATTTGAGGCGGAAACCAACATGACATTGTCAAGCAATTTTCTTCTAATAATAAATATATAAATAAATAAAAGCCAGATCAGTTTTGCTCCAATTTCTTCCTCCCAGGGCCTATAGAGGTTCAAAGCTTCCTCTCCAAGGACTAAATGTTTACGTCTCCACCTTCACCTCCTGGGCATTCATTTCCTTGGGTTTTTACCTCTCTGGGTGCTGTTCCCATTTGGCATTATGTCCTTCCCAGCCAAAACTTTTGAGTTTCTCCAAAAACCAAAAATAGTGCAAACTTTTTATTTCTTTTTGACTCTTCACAGACTTTTTCAAAACTCGTGAAACACTGAAATGTATGAAAAAATTTGTTTGTTTATGGAGCAGGGAGAGCCAGCAGAGGAAATGCTAATATCATTAAAGTGCAAACAGCTCTAAATGCAACCGTAGATTTCACAACTCTTAAGATGCCCTTCAGCGGGTTGAGTTATTTAGACATTGAGGGTGGTTCCGTGACCAGTGACCAGGACCCAGGGAGGCCCCGGTGTCCTCAGTGTGACCCACTTGGAGTAGTCCTTCCCATTTCTTTCTTCTCGTATCCCTTCGCCTCCCCCACTGGTACAACACATTCTTTCCTTGTCTTATGTATAACAACTTCCTTCCTTTCCACCCTTCCCACACCAACATACACACAAATACGCACACACACCCCTGTGGAACTTTGAGTCAGCTAACATTCGGACTCTCAACGTTTCAACTTCCCATAAACAACTTGCCAGTGTGTTTCTTCCAAAGGCAGCTCCCTCTCTTAGAAGAATCATTAAGATAATGTCAATGTTAAGAATATAATATTTTAAATTGAAGCAGAGTTGATTTACAAGGTTTCAGATGTAAGGCAAAGTGATTCTGCTATACACATATATATATGTATTCTTTTTCATTGTCTTTTCTATTATAGGTTATTGCAAGATACTGAATGTAGTCCCCTGTGCTCTACAGCATGTCTCCGTCATTTTTCTGTTTTATATGTAGTAGTGTATATCCCGAATTCCCGATTTATCCCCCCACTTTCCCCTTCAGTAACTATAAGTTTGTTTTCTATGGCTGTAAGTCTATGTTTGTATTCTATTTCTGTTTGTAAATAAGTTCATTTGTATCATATTTTAGTTCCCACATTTAAGTGACATTATATGATATTTGTCTTTCTCTGTCTGACTTACTTCACTTAGTGTGATAATCTCTAGGTCTATTCATGTTGTTGCAAATGGCATTATTTCATTCTTTTTCATGGCTGAGTAATAGTCCGCTGTATACCTTTTCCGCATCTTTGTCCACTCATCTGTTGATGACCATTTAGGTTGCTTGCATATCTTGGCTATTGTGAATAGTGCTGCTATCCACATCAGGGTGCATGTATTCTTCACATTAGAGTTTTTTTCTGGATATAAACTCATGCATGGGGTTGGAGGCTCCTATGGTGCTCTAGTTTTGTGGAGAACTTCCACACTGTTCTCCATAGCAGCTGTACCAATTCATAAGGAATATAACATTTTTTTTCCTATCACATCACAAAAAAGGATGGACAGAGATTTGTTTATTGCCTGAATGCTAGTGCTGGAGAATACAATGATTATATGGTGCTGGCTAAGAACTGCAAGCTTTGCTGACTGTTCACTGCTGCCACTGCCTTCCTTGTACCTGAAGTGGGACAGATCAGCATGAACGAAACAAGAATCCCATTGGAGATGTCTCTACTCCTCCAAGCATGCAGGTTCCCAATTTAGACACACAAGAAATGATTGAGAATCAAATACACTTAGCTTTTGTCATTTATTTGGAATTACTTGAGAGTTGGAAATGAGTATTGCAAGAGAATACAAATAACAAATTACCACGAACCTATCCTCAGGGGATCCTCCGCCTCTCCTAATGGAACCAGGTGCTAATTTGCTGACTGTCAGAGTTGGAAGGGAGCAGAGGCATTATCTAGTCTAGTGACTGATTGTCAAAATTATTTGGCAAAAGAACTCTGTTTTTCAAAAAGACTCATTTAGGTACCTGATATGTTATTCGGATGAAAATGGAAATTCTCTGCTGAAGCAGGAGTTGGAGACCTGAGGCCTCAGGCTTCTGAACATGACCCCGAACTTGGTCCTCATCTTCCACCCTGACCCTCCCATGACCACAAGCCCCTCAGCAAAGTCTAAGCGCACACAGAAGAAAAACTTACAGGACACTGTGTGCCAGGCTCTGGGAACCCTAGAGCAACGAATAGGCAGCAGGGCTTCCGTGGTACTCCAGTGGATGAGAATCTGTCCGACAGTGCAGGGCACACAGGTTTGATCCCTGGTCCGGGAAGATTTCACACTCTGCTGGGCAGCTAAGTCCCATGTGCCACAACTGTTGAACCCACACACCCTACAGCCTGTGCTCCACAACAAGAGGAGCCACTGCAATGAGACGTCTAAGCGCTGCAGCAAAGAGCACCCCTGCTCACCGTGACGAGAGAATGCTCATGAGCTGCAACAAAGAAACACACCAGAAAGAAATAGCCAACTAAAGAAATGAAGATCAAACAGGCAGCAAATAAAGCAAATGCAGCCCTAGCTTTCATTGAGCAATCAATCCAGTGCCAAAAGCCGTTTCCCACCTCCTCTCCAACATCTGCAAGGTCAGTTTTGTTTTTTCTTTTTTAATTGAAGTATAGTTAATTTATAATATTGTGTTAATTTCTGCTGTACAGCAAAGTGACTCCGTCATACATATTCTTTTTTATATTCTTTTCCATTATAGTCTATCCCAGGACATCGAATAAGGTCCCCTGTGCTATACAGCAGGACCTTGTTGTTTAGCCATATTTATAATAGTTTGCATCTGCTAATCCCAAACTCCCAGTCCATCTCTCCCCCACCCTCCTCCTTCTTTCTTGACAAACACAAGTCTGTTCTCTATGCCTGAGTCTAATTTCTTCTTCCTAGATAAGTTCATTTTCATTTGTATCATATTTTAGATTCCACATGTAAGTGATATCATATGGCATTTGTCTTTTTCTTCCTTCACTTCCCTTTGCACGATAATCTCTGGTTGATCCATCTTGCTATAAATGATATTATTTCTTTCTTTTTTATGACTGAGTAGTATTCCATTGTATGTATGTACTGCATCTTCTTTATAGCCAAGACATGGAAACAATCTAAATGTCTATCAACACATGCAAGGTCTTTTGTAACAAATCTAGAGTACACTTTGTCTAGGCTCAGGAAACCCAAGAGATTCTAGAGCAATTTTGCTTATCTTGTGAGGAAAGTTATAGAACTTGTAATGGCAGAGTCATTTGGGAGTGTGAGTTTACCATTTCAGAGTTGGGTCTTGGCACATGCAGATAAGAGTAGGTTTATTTAAGAGTCTAGGGTCACTTACGAAGTCTCTTACCCTGTCACTTTAGCATCCAGGAAAGGAGGGCAAGCAAAAAATAGGTCTGCTGCTGCTGCTGCTGCTAAGTCGCTTCAGTCGTGTCCGACTCTGTGCGAACCCACAGACGGCAGCCCACCAGGCTGCCCCTTCCCTGGGATTCTCCAGATAGGTCTACCTGTCTACTAATTTTGCTCATTTATTTATTCATTCATTCAGTCAATATTTCCTGAGTGATGACCTGGTCCCTGGGCTAGGGGCTTAATCTGATAGGGACAGAAAACTAAAATGATTGCAATATATCTTGTGTAATCAAGGCTTTAATAGAGTGACAAACATTGTATCATGGGGACACTTTAGAGAAATGAACAAATGACTGGCGGGGTAAAGGTGGATGCCAAAAAAGATGCTATCTGAGTTTAGGTGTGTACATGCAAGCTAAGTCACTTCAGTCATTTCTGACTCTTTGTGACCCTAGGGACTGCAGACTGCCAGGATCCTCTGTCCATGGGATTCTCCAGACAAGAATACTGGAGTGGGTTGCCATGCCCTCCTCCAGGGGATCTTCCCGACCCAGGGATCAAACCCGCGTCTCCTACGTCTCCTGCATTGGAGTGGGTCCTTTACCACTAAAGGCACCTGGGAAGCTTAGATGCCAAAAGCTTCTGTCACTTATCTGGTTCCTCCCAGGGAAAATGACATCAGCCTGCACCTAACCTGGCTCAGATCTTCAGTCCCCTGCTGCTTCCAGAGTCCCTGTGCTCTGTGCTTTGCATCTTGCTTCATTAGCAAAACCCTTGAGGTCAGTTACCTGGCAATGTCTTATGTGTTAGTCATGCTGCCTTCAAGGGCCGGCTATTTATAAGATTCCTGGAGAATGACTTGGATCAGATCATGCTGACCCTGCACTGGACAGGAGGAGGTTGAGGAGGAGATGAAGAAGCATCAAAGGGTCTTGGATGTGACTCATTCCAGATCACACGGGAGGGGCCTTGGCTCAGATACGAGTGTGGGTCATTATGTCCATGGGCCTGAAGGCACAGTGACCAGGCTCTCTGCCTCTTGTCAGCTGAGTTGTCCTGGGCCGGCCTCTTCACCTCTCTGTCTCAGATTTGCGTCTGCGTCTCCTACCTCTCCCTATACCCCATGTCTTAAGATATTTTTAGCTTAAAAAATTCATTGAATTTATTACTGAATAATTAATCCCCTCTAAATTTTATTCAGCATAGATTTGTATACCTGATGGAAAAAATAAAATAACTAGAGTAATCCCCCTGAGTTACATTCAGCACAGAATGATGATTCTTGATGATTTCATGACTACAAGGACATGTACAGCTTTCTTTGAAATATGCAACTAAACTTTCCATCTGTACTTTCAAAGACCCTAAAAGATGTGGGGTAGTCTGGGCTGCCGTCTATGGGGTCGCACAGAGTCGGACACGACTGAAGTGACTTAGCAGCAACAGCAGCAGTCTCACTTAGAAAAAACAACAGTGACCCCAGACTTCATGTTCTAGAGGAGAAAACTCTCTGATCTAGAGGGCTGACAGAAAAGTTAGGACTTGGGTAGAAATTTCAAGTCCAGACCAGAGATCTTTGCTCTACAGCTTACAGTCTTCTCTCCTCCCTCTTCAGGCTATATCCTAGAAAGGCAGGTTTCCTACAGGAGGATCTGTTGAAAGGGAGCCAGAATCTACTTGTTTGTCCAATCAAATGCTATACTTTTTAAATGCCGAATAATGTAGGAACTTGAACTTCTTCAGCTCTGAACATTTCCACCAAAGTATTTACTCAAACTGAGAGGGATGGCGATTGATAAAAGCAACATCTGTACTCTGCACCCCTAACATATTTCCAATACAAGGAGGTGAGCATTTATTCTTTGACCTGACCAGTCCCGTCCTCTCTTCAGGGGTAAGCACAGCCTGAAAATTCACAGCTTGACTACAGCCACTACACCTGGTGAAGGCAACCAATGAAATTCTCTGTTGCCTCCTGGTGCAAGGAGGACCCTGGCCCAAGCCTGACCAATAAGACTCTTTCCTGGGAGTCTTTTTTAATGAAAGCCAAGGGGAAAAGGGTGGTGCAGTCTTACAAAAATGTGAGTCTGAAGCTGCAGGAAACTTCGAAGCCTCACTTGGCTGAGAAAGTCTGCGGAGAGAAATAATGCCATCTGCACTGAGAGAGCCTGAGAAAGAGTTTCTGAAGGCATTGGAATTTCTGGTTTTATTTTAAAAAACATCCTGTCTTTTCGAGAGCAATTTTAGGTTCACAGCAAAACTGAGAGGAAGGTACAGAGATTTCTCCTACTCCCCCTGCCTCTACACCTGCCTTTACACCTCCATTATCAGTATCCCTCATCAGTTTGGTACCTGTGCTGCAACTGACGAACTTACACTGACACATCATAGTTACCCGAAGTCCATAGTTTACATTATGATTCACTCTGGGTGTTGTACATTCTGTGCATTTGGACAAATGTATAAGGACCTGTGTCCATGGTTAGAAGATACAGGGTATCTTCATGGCCTTAAAATTCCCTTGTGTTCTGGCTGTTCGTTCCTCCTCCACAACCAGCCTCTGGTAGCCACCGATCTTCTTATTGTCTCCATACTTTTGCTTTTTCCAGAATGTTATATTATCAGAATCATACATATGACCTTTACAAATCGGATTCTTTTCCTTAGTATTATGCACTGAAATTTTTTCTATGCCTTTTATGGCTTGATAGCTCATTTCTTTTTAGAGCTGAATAGTATTCCATTGCCTGTGTGTATTGCAGTGTGTTTATGCATCCACTTACTGAAAGACATCTTGGTTGCTTCTAAGTTTCGGCGATTATGGATAAAGGCACTGTAAACATCTGTGTGCAGGTTTTTGTGTGGGTATAACTTTTGAACTCATTTGAGTAAATACCAAGAAGTGTGATTGCTAAAGCATATGGTAAAAGTATGTTTAGTTTTGTAAGAAAATGACAAAATGTCTTCCAGAGTGGGTGTACCATTTTGCAATCTCACCAGCAATGAACAAGAGTTCCCATCGCTCCACATGCTTGTCAGCATTTGGTGCTGTCAATGTTCTGGATTTTGGCTGTACTAGTGGGAATGTAGTGGTATCTCACTGCATCTTTGTGTGCATTTCCTGGATGACATAAGATGCGGAGCATCTTTCCATATGTGTATTTGCCATCTGCATTTGTCTTCTTGGATGATGTGTCTGTGAAGATTCTCAGACCATTCTTTAATTAATTTGTTTTCTTATTTTTGCATATTAAGAGGTTTTTTTTGGGGGGGAGGGGTATGTTTTGGAAAACAGTTCTTTTTCAGGTGTGTCTTTTCCAGGTATTTTCTCTCAGTCTGTGGATTGTCTTCTCATTCTCTTGACACTATCTTTTGCAGACCAAACGTTTTTAATTTTAATAATTCTAGCTTATCAATTATTTCTTTCATGGATTGTGACCTTAGTATTGTATCTAAAAAGTCATTGTCATATCCAAGGTCATCTGGCTTTTCTCCTATGTCATCTTCCAGGAGTTTTATATTTTTGCATTTTATATTTGGATCTATGGTCCATATTGAATGAACTTTCATGAAGGTTGTGAGGTCTGTATCTAGATTCCTTTTTTTAACATGTGATATCCAACCATTCCAACATCATTTGTTGAAAAGACTGTCATATTGCCTTTGTGCCTCTGTCAGAGATCTGTTGACTATAGCACGTGGGTCTATTTCTGGGCCTTCTATTCTGTTCCACTGATCTTTTTTGTGTAATCTTTTAATAGACAAAATACCATACTCTCTTGATTACTGTAGCTCTATAGTAAATCTTGAAATCAAGTAGTGTAGTCCTGATTTTCTAATTCTCCTTTAATATTGTATTGACTATTCTAGATTTTTTGCCTGTCAATAGAACTTTAGAATCAGTTTGTCAATATTCACAAAACTATTGCTGGGGTTTTGAAAGAAACTGTGACGAATATATAGATCAAGTTGGGAAGAACTGCCATCTCGACAGTATTGATTCTTCCTATTCATAAACATAGAATATATTCCCATTTGTTCTTTGACTTTATTCATCAGAGTTTTATAATTTTCCTTATATGGATCTTGTGTATATTTTATTAGATTTATATCTAAGTATTTTTTGGTGCTAATAGAAATATTATTGTGCTTTAAATTTCAATTCCACTTGTTCCTGATGGTATATAGGAAAGTGATTAACTCTTATATGTTAGCCTTGTATTCTGCAACCTTGCTGTAATTGTGTATTAGTCTTTCTGTTGATTCTTTCAGATTTTCCACAAAGACGATTATGTCATCTGTAAAGAAAGGTATCTTTAGTTTTTTCTTTCCCGATCTGTATATTTTTCTTTCCTTTCCTTGTACTACTGCATTCACCGGAACTCCCAGTGCAGTGTTGAGAAGCAGTGTTGAGAAGGGACATTCTTGTCTTGTTCCTAATCCTAGCAGGTTAGGGTCTAGTTTCTCACCATTAGGTATGTTAAATATAGGGGTTTTATAGTTGTTTTAAAATCAAGTTGAAGAAGTTTTCCTCTATTCATAGTTTACTTGATTTTGTTTTCTCTGGGGCTCTATTGTAAGCCTGATCATCTATAATTATAGGAAACTTCCAATAAATTCTCAACCCACCTGTGGCTCCATCCTTGGCAAAAAAGGTATCCTGACTAGCGCACATTCCAGTAAATGCTAATGCTACCTCTTTCTCCTTTCAACGACATGTGTTGAGCACCCATGATACACCAGGCATAGCACTGGACATTTTCTCATGTGGAATTTTCTCTTAGAAATAGCTTTGCGAGGTTTGAATTATTTATTTGTCATCTGCAGGGAGGAACAGAGGTTCCAAACATTTATGTACTTCTCACTCTCACTGCATTAGCATCCTCTGGCTGCTATAACAATTACCACAAGTTAGTGGCTATAAAACAGCAGACATTTGCTCTGTCACAGTTCTGGAGGGCAGATGTCTGAAATCAAGACATTAGCAGGGCAGCTACTGAGCCTGCATGCTCTGGACGCTGCGTGCCACAACTAGAGAGTCCACGTGCCCCAGCGAAAGATCCCGCATGATACAGCAAAGATCCCACTTGCTGCGGCTGAGACCCTATGAAGGCAAATAAACACATAAATATATTTATTTTTAAAAGATCATCTCCTTAAAACATGACACTGGCAGGGCCATACTCCCTGTGGAGATCCTATGGGAGAGTCTTTTCCTTGCCCAAATTCCTTGACTTGAGGACTTGAGGCCATGTCACTCCAGTCTCTGCCTCCTCATTTCTGTCTGTGTCAAACCTCTTTCTGCTTCTCTTTTATAAAGACCCTCCAGATACATCTCTTTTGTTGTTGGCGGGGAGAACACTGTTCAACCAACTACACTCATGGTTACCTGAGTCACCTGTGTTAGTAGTTAGCAGAGCAGACACTGAACCCACGCTACTCAGTTCCCTGGCCAAAACCCTTTCCAGCTAATCATCACAGATTCCAGCAGGAAGAGGGGCTTAGAATCACAGAATTAAGGGGTTACTTAGACCTCTTTTTAGAATCTCTTCTCCTTTAATTTACAGCTTGAGAAACTGAGACCTAGACACAGTGAATCATTTGCACTAAGTCTCATGGTTCATTTTTTGCCAGAACCTTCTGCAATCTCAGAATGCCATCTGAAAAAAAATCAACAGAACTTCCAGAAGTTTTTGAACTCTCTTTCTTCAAGGGGGTGACCTGGAGCTAGCTTATTAGCTCTCCTAGAGGCTCCCAGGGGCTCATCATTATTATTTATTTTGGGTGGAAAGAGAAGACTCCTTGTTCAGAGAACCACAGTGAAGTACGCAGCTCTGTGCTTGATGGATTGCTGACTACACTTTATTAAAGGCCATTACAATTTCCAGCATTTGTCATAAGAAAATATCTTCTAACAAACACCAGCTCATTAGAGACTGACTGTGAGGAATATGAGTTGGTCTTGTTTTGCTCCTACCTCGTCAACTCCAACCCTAGCACCCAATCAAACTATGGCAATCCAAACCCCATACAAGTTCCTAATAGATTTGAAACAGGTGGGGACAGCACGGTCCACTGCAGTAGCACCCAGAGTACATGAAATATATCAAAACCCACTCCCACAGCGAGACTTGCTTCTCCACTTAGAAAACCGGACAAGAAACAGAGCTCAATGAACCATCCCTTTCTGTGCAAACCATTACCAGCTAAATGATTTTTTTTAAAATGTGTGTTGAGATCATACAATAATAAAAAGCAGTCTGGTTGAAGTGTTGGTGGTTATACAGGGCCTGGTGCAGAAATCTTGATCAAAGCCTCTTGGCATCTGAAGTCATCAGTAATTCGACAGTCTATTTGGGTGAAAAGAGCTCCTTTCTGGCTGTCTGACTTCAGGCCCACCCTGGAGAGGGGCACGACACAAGCAAACAAGGCTGCTGGCAAATCAAGACACCTCTTCTGAAGAGGTGCTACAGAACATGCCTTGGTGGTGGCAGCTGGGTGGCACGATCGGGTTTCACTGGTGGAGTTATATGTACATTACACATGCTATTTGCATACGGCATCTGTTCTGACCAGGCTTACACATCCTTTACAGAACCCTGTGCAGTGGCCTTTAACTGGGATGAAACTGCAAAACATATCTCACAAGGACCCATTGCCCCTGCAGGGAAGGAGGGGTGAGAGCTTAAGCAATGGAAGAGTCTGAGGCTGAAGGTCAAGATCACAATTTCATAAAATATTTCCCGATACCCACTTGTGCCAGACCTAGGCTGGTTCCTGGAGCCGGAAAGGTGAATGTTCACAACCTAGCCTTTTAAGGGTTCACGGGCTAGTTGAAAAGATGGAATATCAAAGTACAATTACATTCAGTATAGACAGGATTTTGAAGGAAAGACCGAGGGCTATGGGGACTCTGAGGGCCCTAACTTAGTATTGGGAAGATAGAGAAAACCGTCAGGAAACTGAGAATATCCAAAGCAGAAGCATGGCTGGGAAAGCAGGGTGGTGAAAATTAAAGCACTTGCTCTTCCTAAGCATAGACTCCAAAGTATCCTCTTTTATAATGTTTAAAGGTAGTGTTTATGGATATTATTATCAAGACTGTTATGAAAAGATACTAGCAGAAGAAAAGTGTAACATGTGATTGATATTCCAGGGGTCAAACTGTGATATGCACATAAAAGGAGGATGAAACATTATTTTTATGGTTACTTTTTCATCAATCAATGGTACAACCATACCCTCTCCAGCCCTGTCTCCAGAAATGCACCCTCTGAATTCAGAATCTGGTCATGCATTTGTTTCCCAAATGAAGATGTCAGTAGGTGAAGAGGAGTGGAGGCAGGGGATTAAAGAGAAGAGAACAGATTGGGCTGAGAGAATGGCATGCGCAAAGATACTAGGGTGGGAACGCAGAAGACCGGCTTCGTGAATTCTTAACACATTGGTTTGAATGGAATGAAGATTCTGTTTAAGGAAATCCTGAGAGGGTGGGGGATGTTTGAGAGATTGGTGTCACTGGTAGTAGTCCTTCGTTATCAAGCCAAGAATTTAGGTTGCAGTTTCTTTAGTAAGAAATGAGAAACCAGGCATCTGAACAAGGGGGTGATGGATTTCAAGTTTCACTTTATGAACTTGAAAGTGAATTCAACCCTGTTCTAGGTTCTGGGAGGGGCACAAAATTTAAACTCATGATTGTATCCCTGGAGGAGATAACAACCCTGCTTGGGAGTGATAAAACGTATATTTAGCAGCAACTAGAGAGTGACTATAAGTTTGTATTAATTAGCACGTCCTAGTCTGTCTTGTGGAGAAGGCAATGGCACCCCACTCCAGTACTCCTGCCTGAAAAATCCCATGGATGGAGGAGCCTGGTGGGCTGCCGTCTAAGGGTTGCACTGAGTCTGACATGACTGAAGCGACTTGGTAGCAGCAGCAGCAGTCTGTCTTGTACTAGCAGTTGGTCCCGAGCCTTCAACTTGTTTTCCCCTCCTGGGTTTCAGTTCCTAGGTTTTTTAAATGGGGTGTTATCTTCCCTAACTCATGGAGTCATTGTAGAAAATGCGAAGGATAACGCATGTAGATGGACCTGATACTGGGCTGCGCTTGGTCACTCAGATGTGTTCTATTCTTTGCAACCCCATGGACTGTAGTCCAAGGGGATTCTCCAGTCAAGAATATTGGATCGGGTTGCCATGCCATCTTCCAGAGGATCTTCCCAACCCAGGGATTGAACCCTGATCCCCTGCATTGCAGGTGGATTCTTTACTGTCTGCACCAGAGGAGACCAAAAGTGTTTGATAGTGCCTGCCAAATTGTAGATTCAGAAAGAATGGAGCTTCTGTACTAGAAGGAAATTTATCATCTTTGATGAGTCAAACAATTATTTTCCAGGCATAGGATAAATACCATTTTTGTAAAATTTGGCCACACTGCACAGCATGTGGGATCTTAGTTTCTCAACCAGGGATCGAACCCACACCTCCTACTTTGGAAGCTAGAGACTTAACTGCTGGACTGCCTGGGAAGTACTCAGATATCTTATAAGAGTTTTTTTTGTGTGTGTGCTAGCTGTTCTGTCGTGTTTGACTCTTTGCAACACCTTTGACTGTAGCCCACCAGGCTCCTCTGTCCATGGAATTCTCCAGACAAGAGTACTGGAGTGGGTTGCCCTTCCCTTTTCCAAAGGATCTTTCCAACCCAGGGATTGAACCTGGGTCTCCTGCATCGTAGGCAGATTCTTTACCATCTGAGCCACAAGGGAAGTCCTTATGATAGTCTTAGATAAGGTTTTAGACAGATTTTTTTTCCTCCCAAATTTAAGATATTGGGGTTAAAAAAGAGAGGAAATATTGATACTATGTAAATTGAAGAATTTTGGAGATAAGGATGTCTCCTTCAACTCTCCTGGTACCAATGAACCTATTTGCAGGGCAGGAATAGAGACACAGACATAGAGATCAGACTTTGGTCACAGAGGGTAAGGAGAGGGTGAGACAAATTGAGAGAGTGGTGTCAGAAGAGATACACTAACGTATGTAAAATAGATAGTTAGTAGAAAGTTTCTGGATAAGCACAGGGAGCTCAACCAGGAGCTCTGTCACAACTTAGAGGGGTAGAATGGGGGTGTGGGGAGATTCAAGAGGAAGGGGATATATATGTATACTTATGCCTGATTTACACTGTTGTATGGCAGAAGCCAACACAATATTGTAAAGCAATCATTCCCCAATTAAAACTAAATTAGAAAAGAAATACCATAATGTTTTATGGGAGTGAATGTTATTTCTTATTGGACTCTTCCAGGAAATTCTGCAGGAATGGAGGGAATGCTTGACAGGCAATGCTATGCTGTGGAAACTGGCCAAGATGTGCCTGCAGTTGAGAGAGGACTTATGGGAATCTAGAGAAAACGAAGATCACGGCATCCAGTCCAGTCACTTCATGGCATCCGGTCCATCACTTCATGGCAAATAGATGGGGAAACAACGGAAACAGTGATAGACTTTATTTTCTTGGGCTCCAAAATCACTGCAGATGGTGACTGCAGGCACAAAATTAAAAGATGCTTGTTCCTTGGAAAAAAAGTTATGACAAACCTAGACAGTGTATTAAAAAGCAGACATTGCTTTGCTGACAAAGGTCTGTCTAGTCATAGCTATGGTTTTTCCAGTAGTCATGTATGGATGTGAGAGCTGGACCATAAAGAAGGCTGAATGTTGAAGAATTGACGCTTTTGAGCTCTGGTGTTGGAGAAGACTGTTAAGAGTCCCTTGGACTACAAGGAAATCAAACCAGTCAATCCTAAAGGAAATCAATCCTAAATATTCATTGGAAGGACTGATGCTGAAGCTGAAATTCCAATACTTTGGCCATGATGCGAAGAGCTCATTCATTAGAAAAGATGCTGATGCTGGAAAAGATTGAAGGTGGGAGGAGAAGGGGATGACAGAGGATGAGATGATTGGATGGCATCACCGACTCGATGGACATGAGTTTGAGCAAGCTCTGGGAGATGGCGAAGCCTGGAGTGCTGCAGTCCATGGGGTTGCAAAGAGTTGGACACAATTGAGCAACTGAACAAAGAAAGTTCAGAGAGACATGATAATGGGGATTTGACCCATTTGGACCTCGAGAGCTGCAGTGAGCTGGGCTGGCACCAGAGCTGCAGGTGTAAACGTGCATGATGTGAGCAGCAGAGAACGAAAGAGACGGAGTCCAACTGAGAAAGAGCACTTCCTCTTCAGGAGGCAAAATAAGCACCGATTATCCAAGTTTATCCTCCAGAATGCACTTGGCTCACCAATCCCAGGTTATATGAGCTCTTCCTGAAAATCTTTGCATTTGAGCATCCCAGGAGCAGAGTTCTTACTTAAGCTCACAATCGTCTAAACCTCAGAAATAATTTTAAAGAAATAACTAAGGATGCTCAAAATGTCAGCCATAAGGCTGTTTGCCCCAGTAGAGTTTGTAAGAAGAAAATGTTAGAAACAATGTGGACGACCAACAAAGGAGAATGGTTAAATTATGACACGTGCATAAAATGAAATATTCTGTGGTCATTGACAATCATAATGTGAGGCTATATTTATTGACATGGGAAAATGCCCACAATATAGTATTACAGAAAAAATAACCATTCAAAAATGTAACCATGCTTGCAGTTTTTGAATGGTTATTTTTTCTGTAATATTATATTGTGGGCATTTTCACATGTCAATAGATTTGTGCAAAAACAAATGTAGTGTATATACATTATCCTACATAGAGAAAGCCTGGGGAGGACCTCCATGGTGAAGTGAACAGTGATTATTTCAGGCTGGTGGGGTGGGGGTGGTTTCTTATGTTATCATTTTCTGCATCATCTACATAGTTTTGACAATGTATATTTATAACCATATAAATTCATAATGCTAAATCTACTCTAGGACCAAAAATCAAAGCAAAGCGTATGTATCATAATACTTTTTTTTGTTATATATTTAAAAGTCATATTTATATACATAGAAAGGCATATGGAGTAAAGCTGTAGGAGTTAAAAGCCGCTGTCTTGTAGTGAGTGGAATTATGGATGGTTTATAATTTATTATTTTGGCTTAACTCTATTTTGAAAATGTTCTACAAAGGAAAAGTGTTGTGTGGGATAAAACTAACAGTGGAATGATTCTCCTCCATAGTTATCCTGTGGGTTGTTCTCAATCCTCTCTCAGCCCTCCAACATTCAAGATTCTCTCAGGCAGAGAAATGGCATTGAAAAGTTAGCAAGTTCAGATTTAATGATGGGAAGAGAAGGGGAAGAAAATGAGTATTTAGAACAGAGGTTCTGCCTGGGTTTTGAATCTTGTTTCTGCCACTTTCTAGTTCTATGACTTTGGGCAAATTACTCTCTGTGCCTCAGTTGTCTCACCTGTAAAATGGGCACAGTGATCATTTCCACCTCAGAGCTGTGAGAGATTTGGGGAAGAATGAACCAGCACCAGTCTGTATTTTTTTAAATTAATATTTCATGGAGGAGGCTGTGAGTGCTAAGTGAGGCTAAGACACTTGCCCAATGTCACACAGCAATGGGTAACAGAGCTGAGATTCAAATGACTCTAAGAACAGTGCTCTTCACACATGGAACTATGGATGGAGGTTCGAGGCATTGCACAGGAGGCAGGGATCAAGACCATCCCCAAGAAAAACAAAAGTAAAAAGGCAAAATGGTTGTGTGAGGAGGCCTTGCAAATAGCTGTGAATAGAAGAGAAGCTAAAGGCAAAGGAGAAAAGGAAAGATATACCCATTTGAATGCAAAGTTCCAAAGAATAGCAAGGAGAGATAAGAAAGCCTTCCTCAGTGAACAATGCAAAGAAATAGAGAAAAACAATAGAATGGGAAAGACTAGAGATCTCTTGAGGAAATTAGAGATACCAAGGGAACATTTCATGCAAAGATGGGCACAATAAAGGACAGAAATGGTATGGACCTAACAGAAGCAGAAGATATTAAGAAGAGGTAGCAAGAATACACAGAAGAACTATACAAAAAAGATCTTCACGACCCAGACAATCACGATGGTGTGATCACTCACCTAGAGCCAGACATTCTGGAATTCGAAGTCAAGTGGGCCTTAGGAAGCATCACTATGAACAAAGCTAGTGGAGGTGATGGAATTCCAGTTGAGCTATTTCAAATTCTAATAAATGGTGCTGTGAAAGTGCTGCACTCAGTCTGCCAGCAAATTTGGAAAACTCATCAGCAGCCACAGGACTGGAAAAGGTCAGTTTTCATTCCAATCCCAAAAAAAGGCAATGCCAAAGAATGCTCAAACTACCGCATAATTACACTCATCTCACATGCTAGTAAAGTAATGCTCAAAATTCTCCAAACCAGGCTTTAACAGAATGTGAACCATGAACTTCCAGATGTTCAAGCTGGATTTAGAAAAGGCAGAGGAACCAGAGATCAAATTGCCAACATCCGTTGGATCATTGAAAAAGCAAGTGAGGGGCTTCCCTGGTGGTCCAGTGGTTAAGAATCCACCTGCCAATGCAAGGGACACTGGTTCGATCCCTGGTCTGGGAAGATCCCACATGCTGTGGGGAGACTGGGCGCGTGCGTCACGACTACTGAAGCCCACATGCTCTAGGACCGATGTGCAACTACTGAAGCCCTTGGGCAGCAAGGAAGACCCAGTGCAGCCATAAACAAATAAGTACATATATACATTTATAAAGACTAAGGTGGGGCGTCCCAGTGAGGGAGCTCCACGTTTAAACTATTAAAAAAAAAAAGAAAAAGAAAAAGCAAGTGAGTTCCAGAAAAATATCTACTTCTGCTTTATTGACTATGCCAAAGCCTTTGACTGTGTGGATCACAATAAACTGTGGAAAATTCTGAAGGAGATGGGAATACCAGACCACCTGACCTGCCTCTTGAGAAATCTCTATGCAACAGTAGAACTGGACATGAAACAACAGACTGGTTCCAAATAGGAAAAGGAGTACGTCAAGGCTGTATATTGTCACCCTACTTATTTAACTTATATGCAGAGTACATCATGAGAAACGCTGGGCTGGATGAAGCACAAGCTGGAATCAAGATTCCCCGGAGAGATATCAATAACCTCAGATATGTAGATGACACCACCCTTATGGCAGAAAGCAAAGAAAAAGTAAAGAGCCTCTTGATGAAAGTGAAAGAGGAGAGTGAAAAAGCTGGCTTAAAACTCAACATTCAGAAAACTAAGATCATGGCATCTGGTCCCATCACTTCATGGCAAATAGATGGGGAATCAGTGGAAACAGTGCCAGACTTTATTTTGTGTGGATCCGAAATCACTGCAGATAGTGACTACAGCCATGAAATTAAAAGATGCTTGCTCCTTGGAAGAAAAGTTATGACCAACCTAGACAGCATATTAGAAAGCAGAGACATTACTTTGCCAACAAAGGTCCATCTAGTCAAAGCTATGGTTTTTCCAGTGGTCATGTATGGATGTGAGAGTTGGACTATAAAGAAATCTGAGCACCAAAGAACTGATACTTTTGAATTGTGGTGTTAGAGAAGACTCTTGAGAGTTCCTTGGACTGCAAGGATATTCAACCGGTTCATCCTAACAGAAATCAGTCCTGAATATTCATTGGAAGGACTGATGCTGAAGATGAAACTCCAATACTTTGGCTACCTGATGCAAAGAACTGACTCATTTGAAAAGACCCTGATGCTGGGAAAGGCTGAAAGCAAGAGGAGAAGGGGACGACCGAGAATGAGATGGCTGGATGGCATCACTGACTCAATGGACGTGAGTTTGAGTAAACTCCGGGAATTGGTGATGGACATTGAGGCCTGGCGTGCTGCAGTCCATGGAGTCCATGCAGTCACAAAGAGTCGGACACTACTAAGCTGAATGATGTTCACATGGCTCCTTCTCCCCAGGCCTCCCTGGACACAGAGAAATTTGTCACTCACTCTTGGGACTGCATCTTCATGGGGGTGTGGGGGGTGGTGGTGGTGAAGGAACTTGAGGGAGAACAAAGGATAGTTTTCATTTTCACTCTAATTTTCTAGATTGAAATCTAGAAATGGATGAGAACTGGCTCACATGGACCCAGAAACAGTGGATAACCCTGAACCCGCACAGTGTTGGTGTCGGCAGTTGAATCTCCACTCAGTCGTGTCCGACTCTTTCTGGCCCCATGAACTGTAGCCCGCCAGGCTTCTCCGTCCATGGAATTCTCCAGGCAAGAATACTGGCATGGGTTGCCATTTCCTTCTCCAGGGGATCTTCCCGACCCAGGGATCGAACTCAGGTCTCCTGCATTGCAGAGGGATGCTTTACCCTCTGAGCTACTAGGGAAGCCCAGAATCTTAGCCTAAGGTGATGTTACCCCGACACTCGGAGGGTGAAAATCTCCATGCTAAGGGGGAGAAGATGGCAGTAGTAAAGGTAGTGGCAGATGGGAAGAACACAGTCCCTTACATACAAACCTGGCTGGTTGCAACCCCGACTCCGGCTCCCGGCACTGGGCCCTTTGCCAGGCGTGGTTAAGAGCTTGGATTCTGGAATGATACTAGGGCTGACTAGCTTGTTCCACCACTTAGCAGCTAAGATTTATCTAAGCTTCAGAATCTTCAGCTGTAAAATGAGGCTGATAATAATAGCAGCTCCTTCACCCCCTGCAGTGACTTGGGAATGGGTTCATGTAAGTAAAGTAACAGTATGGTCCTAGATTCTCAAAAATCATCATGGTTATCACTATTGATTTAACTTCTCTGCAGCTCATTTTTCTTATCTCTGAAAAGGCACTCATACTGATCACCCCTCAAGCTGTCCTAAGGCTTCAGCGAGACAACAGCCGTGCAGATGCTTTGTAAACACATTGCTCTTCTGTCGACCACACTTATCTCCAAGAATCTCTCACCAACAACTATGGGTGGTAGTCTGTGAAAGGCCCTGCCCCACAGTAGGTATTTCATTAAACAAACAGCAGTTAAGTTCTTGGCTTATGTCTGTTCAGGTCAGACAAGTGGCAGAGCTCTGAATAGCCTCCTATAAACAGGCATTTCATGCAGGATGAACAAGCAAGGGTCTCTGATTGTTTCCTCAGTAATAGCATTTAGGGCCAAAAATTTATCTAGAGGATCAACCTGACTCCCCGTGTGTACCTAGCAGAGGAAAAAAAGGTGGACCCAGGAGCATGTCTCTGGGCAGCTATGATGGGTGTCTTGGCATCATGCAGACCACAGCGTGAGCTGGCAGCCTCCTGAGAATCTGACAGCAGCTTCTGCGGGCAGTGGGGACATCATCTTCTGTGATCACTCTTTCAAAGGGACTCAAAGAGAGTCCCCTAGGTGTTGACCTCCTGTGCCCTCCAGATGGTCACCGGTAGAAAGCCACATCTGGCAGCAGGTAGATCCCTTCCAGAGGCCTTCCCAGTTCCACCTAAGGGCCATCTGACCTTTGTGCCAGAGCTTGTTGGGGGACAGGGGTTAGAATAGGAGGGTATCTCTGCTTGAGACAGTCCAGCATAAATAACAACCTTCATTCATCTCCTATCATTCTTAGGCACTGAGCAGGGCTCTCACAATAATAAAAAGTACATCATAAGACGCTTACTCCTTGGAAGGAAAGTTATGACCAACATAGATAGCATATTAAAAAGCAGAGACATTACTTTGCCAACGAATGTCCATCTAGTCAAAGCTATGGTTTTTCCAGTGGTCATGTATGGATGTGAGAGTTGGACTGTGAAGAAAGCTGATCGCCGAAGAATTGATGCTTTTGAACTGTGGTGCTGGAGAAGACTCTTGAGAGTCCCTTGGACGGCAAGGAGATCCAACCAGTCCATTCTAAAGGAGATCAAATGCATTCTTTTTAATGTCTGAGTAATACTCCATTGTGTATATGTACCTAAGCTTTCTGAAGGAGTGATGTTGAAGCTGAAACTGCAATACTTTGGCCACCTCATGCGAAGAGTTGACTCACTGGAAAAGACTCTGATGCTGGGAAGGATTAGGGGCAGGAGGAGAAGGAGACAACAGAGAATGAGATGGCTGGATGGCATCACCGACTTGATGATGAGTTTGAGTGAACTCTGGGAGTTGGTGATGGACAGGGAGGCCTGGCGTGCTGTGATTCATGGGGTCGCAAAGAGTCAGACACGACTGAGCGACTGAACTGAACTGAACTGAACTGAAGTGAAATGAAAGGACACCCACAGAATGGGAGAAAATATTTGCCAGTGATGTGATGTGACTAACAAGGGATTAGTCTCCAAAATTTACTCGCAGCTTATGTGGTTTATTGTCATTAGAACAAACATCCCAATCAAAAAATGGGCAGAAGACCTGAATGGACATTTCTTCAAAGAAAGCATACAGATGGGCAAGAGGCACATGAAAAGATGTTTAACATCTCTAATTATTTGACAAATACAAATCAAAACTACAATGAGATGTCACCTGACACCAGTCAGAATGGCCATCAAAAAAAATCCACAGACAATAAATGCTGGAGAGGGTGTGGAGAGAAGGGAATCCTCCTGCACTGTAGGTGGGAATGTAAATTGATACAGCCCCTTTGGAGAACGGTATGATGTTTCCTTAAAAAACTAAAAATAGAGCTGCTCACTCCTGGGCATATATCTGGATAAAAACATGACCCAAAAGGATGCATGCACCCCAGTGTTCATTGCAGCACTGTTTACAACAGCCAAGACATGGAAGTCACCGAAATGTCCATTGATAGAGGGATGGATAAAGAAGATGTGGTGCATATACACAATGGAATATCACCCAGCCATTAGAAAGAATGAAATCATGCCATTTGCAACAACATGGGTGAGTCTAGAAAATGTCATAAGGAGAGAAGTCAGACAGAGAAAGAGAAATATCATGTGATATGGCGTACATGCAGAATCTAAAAAGAAATTATACAAATGAACTTATTTACAAAACAGAAACAGACTCACAGCCTTAGAGAACTAACTTATGGTTACCGGGGGTAGGGGGAAGGGATAGTTACGGAGTTTGGGTCCGACATATACACACTGCTATATTTAAAGTAGATAACCAAGGAGGACCTACTGTATAGCACAGGCCATGCTGTTCAATACTATGTAACAACCTAAATGGAGAAATAGTTTGAAAAGGAATAGATACATATATATGTGTAACAAATCACTTTATTGTATCCCTGAAACTGACACAACATTGTTAATCAACCAGACCCCCATGTAAAATAAAATAAACAAAAATAATTTTTTAATAAAAGAATAATAAAAACAATGATAACTAAACCATTTTTGCTGTCTGCCAGGCTCTGCGCTGAGCATTTTACAAACGGTAGTCCTTTTAATTGCCATAATCGTCCTAAGTTATGGAATGGGATGAGTGAGCTCTATTTTAAACATGGGGAGACAAGCCCAGACAGACCTCCCCTAGAGCATAGGGACCCACCTCTATGATCAAGATGACGTTTCTGAGCACGACATTCAAGGCCCCTGCCTCTTCCAGCCTCATTTGTGCTTTGAAGGATGCTTGTCTACAGAACATGTGGCCATTTCCAGCAGCCCCTGGCTCTGTTTGTCTGCCTTTGTGCATCAGCTTCCCTGGTCTGTCTGGATTGCTCTCCACCCTCCCCCACCTCCCCTTGAGTTCCAACTTGTCTTTCAGTAAGAGTCAGCATCAGAGAGTGTCTCTAGAGGCCAGACACTTTATCCACAGAGCAGCCCTGAGAGTTAGGTATTATCATATCCACTTTAAGGAACCGGAAACTGAGGCATAGAATAGCCAAGCAACTAGCAACAAGGTCATAGAACCAGGAAGAAGCAGACCTAAGATTCAAATCCCTAGAGTTGGACTTTGGATGGAGCCCAATATCTTCTCCACCCTATGGGGCTTCTCGGACCAGCAATCTCCTTCTCTGGGAAGCCCTCCTTGACCTCTCCTGTTGGGTTAGGGCCAGGAATGTGCCGGAGCCTGTCCTTACCAGTCTGTGAAAGCCAATTATTAAATTGTCAGGAATTTTGCAAGCTGGTTGTTAAACATGGCAATTATTAAAGATTAAATTATAAACACTTATAATTAAGTAAATGATACTAAAAACAAAGGTCATAAATACTCAAAACTCATCACTTCCTAATTATTTTATTACATTTTACTATTATCTATGCTCTGAAGATTATTTATATCCAGTGCATCTGTGCGGTGGAGATGTTATATGGTGGGTATGGCTGTGTACCTTTCAGTGATAACACATTAGTGGCTTTGAAATCAGCCATGGTCGGAATATCTACACTATGGAAACTGGCAAATGTTACCTATCAGGGCTGAGTTTATTGCTGTGCTGTTTGATCAGATTTAACAAAGTGGTGGAGAAAATCTCAACAATACAGCTTCAACTTGCTAAGTGGGCACGTCGGCAGCCACTGCATGTGAATAGCCCCCTAAAATGGAAGACAATATTCTGATATCTGAAGACTTGTATTCCATATAGCAAAGAAGTGCTCACTCCATCGCTAAACAAGTGGGCTTGCAACACAGCCCTTGTTGTTTGACTGTCACCTTCATTGTTAACGTCAATGAAAATATCATGTCAGAAGTATACTTAAAGAGCCGCTGTTCAGCACTCAGCAAACACACCAGCTGTGTTTCTCTCCATAGCACCCCTGATTCCAGGTTTCTGAAACTTTCCCACCTATGCTCACTTCTCTGGACTCCTCTTGAGAGCAGAGGTTGAGTCTTTCTCTTCATCAAATCCTCAGGTCTTACGGTAGGTGCTTAATTATTACGGAGTATGTAAATGCTTGCGTGAATGACTGTGTGAATAAAGAATTACTATCCCCAACGAAGTCCTCTATTTCATTCAATCCTCATTCTGCATAATGAATTTGTAAGATATTCATTTATGCATAATGTATTCCTCCATTGTATTTTGCTCAGTATCTTCTCCATGTCAGCTGTGTTAATATTAACTTTCTTGGGCTGGCCACACTGTCATGAAGAATACTAAAATAGAAAAGATAAAAAATTTCTAGACATAAGGACTTTTTTTTGTCTCCTGTTCAAAACAACCCACCCAGACTAATGCATTACTTGAGGAAAAGTGAAGTTATCAACCCGCCAACTTCCCTCACCCCCGAGGATCCTAAGTGAGCCTTAGGAAGGATGACTGAAATCTCATTTAGGGACAATGCCGTGCCTGGTACTGAGGAACTGGATGCCATGGACGACCACAGTTGTGTTTGCTTCTCCATAAATGTCTCTGACCTTGATCTTCCCTAGTGACAAGGGGGAAGCGATTTTCCTGTGAGTGCAGAGCTGGTTTCCTGTCTCTAAACGGTCATCATGTACCTGGGAGTGTCACCTTAGGTCTGCTGAGGCAGAAAGAAGAAGCGGCTCAAAATAATTTTCAACACAAGGCTTACAGGATTGCAAGATGCCAACCGATGTTCCTGTCGCCAGTGGCTCACAGTAAGCCCCCACTTCTCTTCTGCCTTTGCTGGCTTCATGCAACTCGAACATCAAGACTCTCTTAGCAGATAAACAATATAGCGTGTATCCCATTATGGTATTACTACAAAGATAGGTGGTCTTAAACTCACTAAGCAAATAATTAGTCACCAAATGAATAAGAGAAAAGAACAGCCATTAACTCACTAAGTCACCTGTCAAAGGTGGCTGTGTTTATACTGGGGGGTGGGGGGGTGGGGAGGAGCACTTTCCCAGAGCCAAGCAGGCATGACATTGGTTGCAGGAGGCCTGACATCCTCCAATATATGTCTCTTTTCCTTAAAAAGATGAGACAAGGAAGGAAAAAAAATCACTTGCTTTGACTTGAAAGTCAGCGCTAAAGGAGGCATTAGAAAGAGACTTTCTTGTGGCTCAGAGCCCTGATTACCACAATTAAAGTTCAAGGTGTGGTGCTATTTGCTCAGCATGCTCTGACACATGAAAGAAAATGATTCAGGCAAGGAAAATAATTACACATTAATTTGTGTTTGGCAACTGTGTTTTATCCCTTTGGCCCACAAAGTGAAGATAAAAGGTGATATTGTTGAAAATGTTTTATCTGCCTTCAATGGAGTTGCCATGGGCTGCATTTGGAGACGGGCCTCTTTGGTTGGGCATTTTCCTGGCATTGTGGGGCTGCCTTTGTGCTCCATTGCCAAGGCCAGCCAGGAGGAGCTGAGGAAAGGTAGGTTATTAGCTGTTTACTGCCATGAAGATTTAGTGTTGGAGGGTTTCCCATGGGTTTGGCTAAGTGTCAAGAAAAGTGGCCCTGTCCTGGGCGAAAGCACCAGTCCGCATGCTGGGGGGACTCACCCCGTATCGCGCTAGTGCATTTTGCCAAGGAACGAAGAGGCAGACCAGATAGGACCACAAACCCAGTCCCCTGTGGAGCAGATGGAGGGCATCCACGGGCAGGCTGCACGGGCAGGCAGTGTGCCGGAAAGAAATGCACGCCCCATGTGGCCAAACCTTCCAGGCCTTCAAAAGAAAAGTAATGAAATCTGAATTTTTAGAATAAAATCTCTCTGTCTTTGCACACTGGCTTAGTGCAAAACAAATAAACCATGTCTATGGGCTGCACCCGGCCTCCTGGTGCCCAGTTTGGGCCTCTGAAATGCAGCATGGGCCGTAAACACTAGTTCTAGAGTCGGGAAGATCCAGTCTCTGAGCTCAGTCTCATGGCTTCCCAGCTGGGTGACGTTGGACAAGTTATTTAATCTCTCTAAGCCTCGATTTCCTGTTTGTAAAATGGAGACAATAACCATTATACCTCCCTCGGAGACTTATTGTGTGGGGATTAAATGAGATAATGCAAGCAAGAGGCAGGTTCTTCACACAGTCCCTGGCAAACAGAAAGCACCGAATGAACGTCAGTGATTAGCACTGGTTATAACTGAGCCACGGGAGAGTGAAAAAGCGCCTCATCTCCCCAGGATTTCTGTCAGTGAGGACGCCTGGGACTCCTTGACTGCTCCGCAGATAATTAAGCACTTGCTGGATGGATGGACAGACGGATGGAGAGACGGAGGCAGGGAGATGCCAGCTAGGGGGCAGAATGAACCATCCATCTGCCATCTTCTCCTTCTGGTGATGTCCCTAGTTGTCTTTGTGACAGTCATGTCCCGTCTTGGACCTCAGTTTCTCTACCTGTAAACTGGACTGGATGTCCTTCTCTTGGTAGCTCCAAGGATGCATCTCCTACCTACTGACAAGATCTTTCAAGGACTCTCAGAACAAGCTAGAACTGGCTGTGTGCGGGTGTGCTCAGTCGCTAAGTCATGTCTGACTCTTTGCAACCCCATGGACTGTAGCCTGCTAAGCTCCTCCGTCCATGGGATTTTCCAGGTAAGAATGCAGGAGTGGGTTGCCATTTCCTCCTCCAGGAGATCTTCCCTACACAGGGATAGAACCTGTGTCTCCTGCATTGACAGGCAGATTCTTTACCACTCAGCAACCTGGGAAGACCTAGGACTGGCCAGCAGGGACTTTACCACCTGGCTTTGGGAGAGGAGGCCATTTGTAGCTGGAACTGTTTACAATCGAAAGAATACTGGTCCTCCATCATCCAGCCCCTTATCTGCTCTGTACTCTTCTCTCTTCTGCTTTTTGTCCCAGGAGGCTGACCTGGAAAACTAGCTCCTTCACCCTCTGCTTTCAGAATAATCTGGTCAGGAGGGAGCCTAGTTGGAAATCTGAAGTTTGGGAAAAGAGGGATGTGAGGTCTGTATCCTCCATACCCAAGCCCCACCCTGCCAAAGGGGCCTCCTGTATGACTCTCTGTTCAGACTCCTGGAACTGCTGCCTCCCTTCATCCCTCTGGGTCTAGGGGCGTGGCTCCCCAGGCACTGCATCTCACATTTGCCCACACCTTTGACTCTCACTGACCCTCTGGAACTCAGGTGAGGTGGCTGCTATATCCTGCCCAGACCCTAACGGATATAAGCAGATACCTCTCCACCATCCAACACATGAAAAATGGATTCTAAGGAAAGAGCCTTCCAAATATCCAGTAGAGAACACAAGCCTGGGGATCAGACAGGCGGGAGCTCAAATCCCTGTTAGCCACTTACGGGCTCTGTGAACCAGGGCAGGTTCTGTCATGATGCCGAGTCTGCTTCCTAATCTATGCAGCACGATGCACGCAACATCTTCCAGGGCTCTGGGGCTGAGGAGGACCATCTAGCCAGCCCCGCACAGTGCCAGCCTCTCAGGAAGGCTCTTCCTCTCCTTTTTCTGCCTCTTCTTTCCGCTCCTTTTTTTCCTTCTTGAAGCAAGATTTTTTGTTTAATCTTAATTTGTTTTTCACTTTTGTACTCTTGTTGGACTGAGCCTAATCAAAATCATTCCCACTGGTGGAGCGTCCCCTCGCTCACCTACATTCCTTCTAACCCCCTGACCATCAGGAATGGTAGTTATGGTGAAAGGACATGATGGCCCCCGACCAGAATGCAAGGCAAGAACTTAATGTTGTTAACATCATTCTTGAAAATCCTTTAAAATTATTTACTCATGAATTGTGATATGTCTAGTGTGGGATGTAGCCTCTGCATCCTGGATATATAAATATTCTAGAATGTACAATATATTACAGCAATGTACAGTATATTAGCTCCCCAGCTGCAACAGTAGTAAAGAATCTACCTGCCAAAGCGGAGATGCTGGAGACGTGGGTTCTATCCCTGGGTCAGGAAGATCCCCTGGAAGAGGAAATGGCAACCCACTCCAGTATTCTTGCCTGGAGAATCCCACGGACAGAGGAGCCTGGCAGGCTCCTGGGGTCTCAAAGAGCTGGACATGGCTGAGCACTTCATTCACACAGTATATCAAGGACTATACATACAAAATAACATTTTGTACATTGGAGAAGGAAATGGCAACCCACTCCAGTGTTCTTGCCTGGAGAATCCCAGGGAAGGGGGAGCCTGGTGGGCTTCCGTCTATGGGGTCACACAGAGTCGGACACGACTGAAGTGACTCAGCAGCAGCAGCAGCAGCAGCAACTATTGTGTTAAAGAAAGAGAGAGCACATGTAGCTGACCTTGTTGGGGTCAAAGACACCTAAGATACAGCCATACTGATTTTACAAATAAAGACACTGAGGCTCAGAGGTTCTCTTTCTTTCTTTCAGTTGCTCAGTCGTGTCCGACTCTTTGCAACCCCATGAAGGCACGCCAGGCCTCCCTGTCCATCACCAACTTTCAGAGTTCACTCAAACTCATGTCCATCGAGTCAGTGATGCCATCCAGCCATCTCATTCTCTGTCGTCCCCGTCTCCTCCCACCCCCAATCCCTCCCAGCATCAGAGTCTTTTCCAGTGAGTCAACTCATCGCATGAGGTGGCCAAAGTATTGCAGTTTCAGCGTTAGCATCAGTCCTTCCAATGAACACCCAGGATTGATCTCCTTTAGAACGGACTGGTTGGATCTCCTTGCAGTCCAAGGGACTCTCAAGAGTCTTCTCCAGCACCACAGTTCAAAAGCATCAATTCTTCGGCGATCAGCTTTCTTCACAGTCCAACTCTCACATCCATACATGACCACGGGAAAAACCATAGCCTTGACTAGACGGACCTTTGTTGGCAAAGTAATGTCTCTGCTTTTTAATATGCTATCTAGGTTGGTCATAACTTTCCTTCCAAGGAGTAAGCGTCTTTTAATTTCCAGAGGTTGGGGGAAAATAAAAAAGACATTGAGGCTCAGAGAGATCAAGCACTCTGTCTAAGGCCACACAGCTATTAAGTGGCAGAGTCAAAATTCAAATACAGGTCTATCTGACTCCAAAATCTGTTTTCACCTTGTGCCAGAAGGCTGGATTTATATGAGTTGGAATAAACAACCATTCAAAACTGGCACAATCAAAATAATTTTAGAATTATTATATGGGAAATGGCCTCACATACTGGGCCTACTGCCTGTTTCCCTCCCATCTCTTGACTTCACGGGAATCTCAGC
The DNA here is from genome assembly GCF_049115385.1 of Moschus berezovskii. Classification (NCBI taxonomy): domain Eukaryota; kingdom Metazoa; phylum Chordata; class Mammalia; order Artiodactyla; family Moschidae; genus Moschus; species Moschus berezovskii. Next base: position 71,768,518 of record NC_142477.1, read on the forward strand.
CACACCAATTGGTGAGCCCAGGACCCTGGGCCCCCTCACTGGGGAGGGGGGATGGTATTGGTGCCTGGCACCCACTCTTTTCTGTAGGCCACTGGGGTCAGCACAGGACAGAGACCTCTGCTGCTGGCCGAGCCAGGTACTTTTTTTTTTTTTTTCTTTTGGCCACCAGTGAACAGTGATAATTATCAGGAGATTAATTTAAGATCCTCAGATGAAAGATACTACCACCAAAGTGCCAGGTACAGAGAAGGATGTAAGGAGGGAGTGAGCCTGGCATTCTCCCCATGGCTCCAGGGCTGACTCGGCCCTGACCTTGGGCAAGTCATTTGACTTTTCTCATCTGTAAAATCAGCCTAATGATGGCTTCTCTTCCAAACCACTTTGATTCTCAGATGAAAGCATCCATAAAACTGCACAGGATTGCTATTAATTGGGCCATTATTATTTTTATTATTAAGTAGATGAAGTCTACTAAACTTTAACTATGTTTTGACTCTTCCCCGACTGGCAGGATGAGCCGTTGACTATCAGATGACAGGCCTCTCTGATGTCGCCCTTTGCAACGAGGCCGGCAGACGCACGCTCCCAGCAACAAGGCTGTCGCCTGGGCATGCGCAGGCTGTACTGGGCAAGCTCAGACTGTGCTGGGCGCGCCCGGCCGTCTCCGTGTCCACTCTTAGAAACGAGTGCATCCAACCAACAGTGGGCGATGTGCTCAGCAATTAGAGCCAGGAGCCACAAGTGCCCGACTTCCAGATCTCAGCTGTGCGATTTTATGGGCATATCCTGGAAACCCGTTGCCCATCGGCTTCTGAAGTTTGGGAATGGGAAGCAACTTCATCCCACCCACCCCAGGCCAGGCGGGCAGTGCTGTGCAGGCATCAGTGCCATTATCTGGTCGGGTGTGACCATCCTCCCATCTCTTAAAATATCAGTGTTGGGGGAATTTCCTGATGGTCCATTGATTAGGACTCTGTGCATTCACTGAGGAAGGTGTGGGCTCAATCCCTGGTTGGGGAACTGACAGGTACCATTACTAGAGACTAAGCACTTGGCAAATAGCAAAAGTGAACTTTTCCCCTTAATTTCCCTTAATGTTTATCTTTCTGGATTTATGAGGCATATTAAAAAATAACTTTGCTTTCCTTTGATTTATTATCATTATTTTTTAACACAGAAACCAGATTACAGAAGTGATGCTCAGCCTGGAGAAGATGGCGATTAGCATGAACTTTCCCAAAGCCCTACCCCAGGGTGCCCCGGAGGAAGCCTTCCGATGGGTGTGTGTATCTCCCAGTTTCTGATACTTTTGCCCCACACAACCCTACGGAGCTAATGTTACAGATCTCAGGGTCAAAAGGGAACATTTAGTTGGAAAAAGCCCCAGATTCCAAGAGCTGAGTATAAAACTACCTGTGCTACTAATTATCCGTGCCATAATTTCTTCCTCGTTGCTGTGTTTTGTCCTTTAGACAATGAAGGCACATGATTGGGTCAGTTGCCACAAGTGTGGAACAAGGACACATTTTTACTTTCTAATCACTGCATTTATTAAAAATTCATGAACTGGAGTAGATGCACATATTAGAAAAATCTATATCCAGCAAATCAAGTCTGTGATTTCATGAATAAATATTGATTCGACATGTATATAATCAGTATTTACTCTATATAATATAAATCCATATATAATACATTTATATAATATATATCATAAATCTGTATGTTTTAGCATTTCAGTCAGTCAGTTCAGTTGCTCAGTCATGTCTGACTGCAGCATGCCGGTCCTCCTGCCCATCACCAACTCCCGGAGTTCACTCAAACTCATGTCCATTTGAGTCGGTGATGCCATCCAACCATCTCATCCTCTGTCATCCCTTCTCCTCCCACCTTCAATCTTTCCCAGCATCAGGGTCTTTTCCAATGAGTCAGTTCTTTGAATCAGGTGGCCAAAGTATGGGAGTTTCAGCTTCAGCATCAGTCCTCCCAATAAATATTCAGGATTGATTTCCTTTGGTTGAGTGGTTGGATCTCCTTGGAGTCCAAGGGACTCTCAAGACTCTTCTCCAACACCACAGTTCAAAATCATCAGTTCTTCAGTGCTCAGCTTTTTTACAGTCCAACTCTCACATGCATACATGACTACTGAAAAAACCATAGATTTGATTATATGAATCTTCATTGGCAAAGTAATGTCTCTGCTTTTTAATATGCTGTCTAGGTTTGTCATAGTTTTTCTTCCAAGGAACAAGCATCTTTTAATTTCAAGGCTACAGTCACCATCTGCAGTTATTTTGGAGCCCAAGAAAATAAAGACTTTCACTGTTTCCAGTCTTTCCCCAACTATTTCCCATGAAGTGATGGGACCAGATGCCATGATCTTTGTTTTATGAATGTTGAGTTTTAAGCCAGCTTTTTCACTCTCCTCTTTTAACATATAATTTATTATAAAACATATAGTGAATAGTGAAGTCACTCAGTCGTGTCCGACTCTTTGTGACCCCATAGACTGTAGCCAACCAGGCTTCTCTGTCCATGGGATTTTCAGGCAAGAGTACTGGAGTGGGTTGCCATTTCCTTCTCCAACCATTAATGATAGTTAAAGCCATTTTAACATCTCTGAAAATATTAAATTCAAGAATTTTAAAACAATTCCTATACAGTATTTATTATTAAGCAGTCTACTTGAAATGAAAAATGAAATAATGTTCACTTTGGAGATTCAAAGTAAATAATAACTTATAGAGAAATCAGCCTCTGACTTTTAATATTAGAAATAATAAAGACAATCAACTTATATTAAAATATTAAATAAGAGTAAATGGTGAAATTTTTTAATATGTAGTTTTAGCAAAAAGAAAGGAGACGGTGGAACTTCCAACAGAAAACATATAGCTATCTGCTTTAACATAATTTATTATATATAGTGTATTTCAGTACATTCATGTAAATTAAAAAATGAGTTGATTTCAAGCAAACAATAAATAAATAGAAGTGCAGGTGGCTTTCAGATATGGCCGGCCCTCTCAGGATGCAGCAGTGAAGAGCTGGAAGACACTGCCCTGGACCATCTCTAGATTATTTCCTGCTCTAAAGTTCTCCAAAGGGACTGGTAGAATCAGTCACCTGGCCTCTTGCAGGCCTGTCTAACCAACTCTAATAATGTTCAAAACAACCCCCAATTTTTCACTGACTGCTGCATGTTACCCAAAAACTCCACTCTGCACTGTAGCTGCCATGTGCCACATAGAAGCAGATCCATGCCTGGGGGAAGAGGGAAAGAGTATGGTCCAGGAAGCCTTATTAAACCCTTTCAGATCCTGCAAGAATGTATTGAGCACTTGCTATGTGCTGGTCGCCATGCCAAATCCTTGTTCATGATCTGTCTCTTTTAACCCTGTGGAGTTTTACCTGAACTTTTGTCGCTCGTGGGCCTTTTTCCAGTCGTTCGGTACTAGGACCCATTTTATCTTCAGTAAAATGGAGATAATTAAACCTGTGTTGTGCTCCTCATTGGATTAGCATCAGGATTGAAAGAGACTGTGTATGGGGACTGCTTTGGGAGCTATAGAGTCCTGTCCAAAGAGAAGGAAAAGTTAGACTACAACGACAAAAAAGAAGCTCAGAAAGCCTCTGTATGCTTCCTTCTCTTCTCTCGTTTAACAAAACCCACTCTGTGTCCTTAGATTATCCGTGGGGACCTATGACATCATTTGTCCGAGGTCTTGTTTCTTCAGCCCCTTCTCAGATGTAATCACTGGCTCCTGTGACCAGCCAGTAGGTATTTAAGTTCTAAGCCCTAAGGTCTGATAAACTCCAGTTTGAATTCCACTCTGTAACTTGTGAGCAGTGTTCCCTCTGGGCCTGTCCTCCTGCTGATAAATCAGGGGATAATGGCAGTTGTTGCCCAGTTTTCTGTTGGGAAGACGTGACGTGCTGAACTGTGTAAAACACTGGGCACAGATTCTTGGCTTGCAACACGTGGTAAACGTGTACAGTCATTGTTATTATCTACTCTGTGAGGTCTGATTGTTATTATTCCCATTTAAAAGACAAAGAAACTGAGGCTCAGGGAGGTGAAGCTGCTTGTTCAAGGCTACACAATGAGTAAGCAGTTGGGGCAGAGATTTGAAGCCAGTTGTGACTCGGGTCATGATCGTTTGCAGTGTGTCATGAGGCTTCTCTACGGGAAGGGAAAGTGTGTGTGTTAGTCACTCAGTCGTGTCCAACTCTTTGTGACCCCATGGACTGTAGACTGCTGGACTTCTCTGTCCATGGAATTCTCCAGGCAAGATTACTGGAGTGGGTTACCATTCTCTTCTCTAGGGAATCTTCCCAACCCAGAGATTGAACCTAGGTGTCCTGAGTTTCAGGCAGATTCTTTACTGTCTGAGCCACCAGGGAAGCCCTGGGAAGGAAGGTGGTGTTCTTATAAGAGAGAAGAGAGAGAGAGGTAGAGAGAGAGAGGGGTCACGCACAGTTCTCTTTCTTTTATACGGTGCTTCCTGATTTCAATAGCGTTTTCATTCATTATCTCATAAAACCTGGCTGATGTGATCATTGCCAAGCCTGTGTTATACTTGAGGCTCCTATCTCTAGAGGCTCAGTTCTGCCTAAAATGTCCTTCAGTTTCATAATTTGCAGACTGAAAATTGGGAGCCATCACTTGACGCATCATTTTTGCATCCTCCGACAGCAGATGTTACAGAATATCTGAAATAAGCCTGTCACAGAAAACTTGTTTTATTTGATTTCTGCACAGAAATAGTTCATCTGCTTGTAAATCATGCCCTCCTATCTCCAGCCTGTTGTGAATTCTAAGCTGACTGTCTGTGCAGGTCTTTGATCCTTACTGTCTTTAGGGGTGTCAGGGATGAGTAGGGCCCAGGTCACCTGCTGCTGGTCACCTGCTGCTGGACACAGCTGGGAACTGGACTTGAACGGACAAGTGGTGAGACCTGTGAGCCTGGAGACAGGTTCGAATCTTGCATCACTGCTCACCAGACAATTAGCTACACTCAGCTTTTCTTAGCTGAAGTTTCTTGATCCAAGTTATCATCTTTATCTTGAAGGGTTTTGGTGAAGAGAAATGAGATAATCCATGTAAACCATTTAGCTCACTTAGCTAACAGTAAGTGCTTAATAACTACTGACAATTATCTCTGAAGCTTCCCCTCAAGTGAAGAGGTTGATCTCGTTTGCTGATGAAAATGAAAGTGTTAGTCGCTCAGTCGTGTTCGACTCTTTGCAACCCCATGAACTATGGCCCTCCCTGCTCCTCTGTCCATGGGATCCTCCAGGCAAGAATACTGGAGTGGGTAGCCACTCCCTTCTCCAGGGGACCTTCCTGACCCTGGGATCACCCCGGGGTCTCCGGCATTGAGGCAGATTCTTTTCCATCCTTGCCACCAGGGAAGTCCTCGTCTCCTTTGCTGACACCCAGCCTGAAATCCAGTCTGATCGTGTCTGTGGCTATTGCCTGGGCACTTGGAATTTCCTGCCTGGCATGTGATTCCCTACTGTGGCTATAACCTGCAAACAGGCCTCTGCATAGATCCTTGTAGAATTTTCCCCAACAGTTACTACCTCACTTGTTTCCGAGGAATGAGCTTATTCATTTGTTTGTTTATTTCAAATTCTGAACTTGTCTGAAATCAGAACAGGTCTTAAAATCTCTCCATACAGGTAACATAGTAGTAACTTTTTTAATTTTCTTCCCTCCAGAAAATCTGGTGAACCATCAGTGACAACTCGGAGTGAGTAAAAATACATAGTTTCCATTTTCTGGATCATTTCCAACCTTGTGTCCGTTGGCTGTGGTTGCCGAACCCTCAGAACTCCATTGCTCTGGAGCCTGGCATCTTTGGGGAAAGGGGCCTGTGGGGACTGAGCTGGTGCCACAGCGCCCTCTGGTGTCCAAGAGGCTTCTGCCAGCACATGCAATGGACCGCCTGAAGGCAACGAGAGGGTTTCAGAACATCTGCCGAGCTTTTCTTCCTCCCCAAGGAGGGCAGTGTAAAGGGGTTCATGCCTGCCTCATGTGAGACGGTGAGACGTGGGGATCAGACTGACCTTCCATGAGCCAATAAATTAGCAACCCAAATGATGAATCCTGACCTAGTGTACCTGCTCTCCAGCGGGGCCTGGGAGACCTCCAGTTTCCTTTAGCTGCTGCTTTGCTAACGCTAAACCTGACTCTGGTTTTCAGAGAAGATTTAATCCCCAGGATCTCTGCTCTGGTTTGTGCCTGCCAGGGACTGGGAAAGAAGGGATGCTGGGTCCAGAGAAGGGACCCTTTGAAACAAGAGAAGGGGAATTAGGATACATTTCCAGGCCGCCCTGTGCCCATTCCTGCTGAGCTCTCTTGATCCCAGGGTTCACCCTCTGTCAGATCCTGCTGACTAATTCCGCTGCTGGCCGCACTCAATGGGGCCCTGCTTTTACTCCAAGAGCCAGGGTCCTGCATCCAGCCCCAGACATTGGTTGGGCTCCCATTCTGAATTTACTAGTTAGGTCTCATCGTGGACCTCTGGAAGGAAGTAGATTGCATGAGCACCCAGCCTGACCCAGGACAGAATGAGGCTCAACGGGTCAGAAGAAAATGAAACAGGACCTCCAGCCTCAACCAGTCCAACAGGGCCTAGTTCACACTGTGCCTGAGCAGGTCTCCCGTCAAGATGTGGACAGTTAGCATTTAGACGGTTTCACTGAGTGCTCTGATAATTTACCTGACATCTCCCTGGATTTAATGTACAAGAAAAACCTTGAGGCTGAACAGCACCTCTGGAGTCTTATACATGTTTTCAGGCAGTGTTTCTCAACCTGTAGTCTCCTAACAGCCTTAGCATTAACAGGGAACTTTCTGAGACTTTCTCTGGATGCAAATTCTTGCCCCCTGTCCCTGCCCAAGCAAATCAGGAATTCTGCGGATGGAGCAGTCCATGTTTTATCAAGCCTCCCAGGTGGGCCTGATACATCTGGAGTTTGAGAAATATTATTTTAAGTGAAAATGGGGAAAGGATCCATTATGAGCCACGCCCCTTGCTTGACACTTTCTGGTGTTTATTTATATTTTCCTGGTCATTTTTGAGTAGTGGGTTTGGAATAGGTTGAGATGATGCTGAGCCTGGAAGTAGAAGATTTACTGATTGCTTTACTGTTCTAGGATGAATGCCACCTTGTTGTTTGAAGTGAATTTCCGGAACTTGTGACACACAATATTTAAACATAAAGACTTGTTACCAACGAAAACATAAAAGAAGCTCCTAGAATTGCTGCCCTTTTGCATTATATGCTCTTGCTTTCATTCAATTTTGGGCCATAAAAATTGGGCCATACCTATTCAAGAAATACTGTCCCGAGTTTGCAACTCAGTTTCTCCTTTTCCTCATGGTTTGCCATCTTCAGAGAATCCCCTTTGTATAATTTCAACATCATGGGAAATGACAGAAAATCAGCAGCCAGATCTCTGGAAAATGAGCTGACAGAGTCAGTCCCTTACTGAAAACATCAGTGGCTCCTCTCTGCTGGGAGAAGAGGTTCACAAACTTGAGTCTGGCTCTCAGGATCTTCTGTAATTGGCACCTGACCTGCCTTCTTAGCCCTGAGTCCTGCGTTCTCCTTTACAGGTTCCTCGAGGTTCAGCAAAACCATCCACTCTTCCCCAAACGCTCTGCCTCTGTTCCACGTCCTTTCTCCAGTGTCCCTCATTCCATGGTTCCTTCCACCACTTAGTGCACCCGTCTGTATCCACCAAGGGCTCGGCTCTGAGACCAGTTCTTGTATGAGATCTGCCCAATCCCCCCAGGCAGAGTGTTCCCCACCATCTCACCCATTCGGTGCATCAAACTCACTTGCATACATGACATTTCAACAAGTCTCATGTTGGCATATAATTTTTTATTTTCAAACTTTTTATTTTGTATTGGGGTATAGCTGATTATCAGTGTTGTGATAGTTTCAGGTCAACAATGAAGGGACCCAGCCATAGATACACAAGTATCATTTTCCCCCCAGACTCCCCTCCCACCCAGGCTGCCACACAACATTGAGCAGGTTCCATATGCCATACAGCAGGTCCCTGCTGGCTTTCCATTTCAAACATAGTAGTGTGTATATGTCCATCTCAAGCTCCCCAACTATCCGTTCCCCCCACCCCTTCCGCCGGCAGCCATAAGTTTGTTCTCCAATTCTGTGGGTTTACTTCTGTTTTGTGAGCTCATTTCTTTTAGATTTCACATAAAAGGGATATCAGATGATATTTCTCTTTCTGATTTAGTTCACTCAGTATGACAGTCTCTAGGTTCATCTGTGTTGCTGCAAATAGCATTATTTCATTTTTTAATGGCTGAGTAATATTACATCGTATTTATGTACCACATCTTCTTTGTCCATTCTTCTGTCAATGGACATTTAGGTTGTTTCCATGCCTTGGCTATTGTAAACAGTGGCATAAAATTCTTTATCTGTATCTCTGTCTCTTCCATAAGACTGTGCTTTTGCTTTTTGGTAGCTGGGGCTTCTGTTATTCACCGTGATCAGTGATTGGCACAAATAGATGTTTAATAAAATGTTCTGAATGAGTGAATGAGCCAAAGTAAGGAGCTGAATAGAATAAAATTTAATGGCCATCGATAAACCTGACCGGGCGGGTTATGTGCTGCCACCACTGCCAGGACCAGCCCTCAGTTACAATCTAGGTTTTGTAAGCACACAAGCCCTCACGTTAGAAGTTCCAGCTGAAGGGGGCCCTCCAAACTATGCTCACATCACCACATGCATGCAACTTTCAAAGAGGAGCCTCCCTTACTTTCTTACTTTGAGAATCACTATGAGTTAAGGGAGCTGTTACTGAAGGGACCCCCCATTGACCTATGTATAGTATAAAGGCAACAAAAAAATGTTTAAGGCCATTGTTTTCAAGTTCTTCTTTGAATAAAAAAGCATAAGAATGTAAATGGATACTGAAATACCTAATAGTCAGGAGATGACAAAATTCTGCCATCAGCGGGTGCATTTCTCCTGCTATCTCTCCTGGGCTGTTTTCTTCTCTTGGTGTGATGCTCACTTGGCACATGATTGTGAAAGGATATCTACTCCAAAAAATGAAATTAGTCAAAATATGATGGACACCATAATTCAATGAAAATAAAAGTTTTGTCTTCAGGGAGTTGTGTCTCTTTAGGGTTTGTTGAATCCCTCCCCCACCCCTTTTAAAGGCAAAATATATAATTTTTCCTTTTCATTTTCATCTTGCTTACATAGGTAGTTGATGACATACCCAGAAAGTTGATTTAATTTATGGAACTGATTCACTTCTATAGTTACAATTTTCATAAAAAGAAAGGCTTATCAGTTTGCATCTGTGAAATACAAAACAGAAGCCTTCATGGGGCTGTGAAAGCTCAAGTGCCAGCTACTTCTTATATTTTCCAGGAGTAAATGAAAATCCAAAGAGGATTCAGAGACAATTTGAACCAGTGAAGCATAAATAGGCACCTTTTATTACATTCTCACTTTGTGCCAAGAACTTTCAGAACATGATCTTATTTAATCCTCATGGCAACCCTGTGGGGCAGGTATTTTAAATCCTCACTTTATAGACATAAGGGGAAACTGAAGCTCAGAGAGTTTAAGTAACTTGCCTAAGGTCACACAGCTACTGTTTCAGACCTGCGTTTCTTTGCGGAATTATTGGATTCGAAAGCCGTGCTTCCTAATCACTATGAGATTGGCAGGGACAGCCCAGAACCGAAGCCTGAGAGCTATTAAAGGCACAGCAGGGCTCTAGATCCAGCCTCAGACTGTGCCACAGCTTCAGGTTCCGCCACAGACATGGCAAGGCTGATCTTTATGGAGCGATACTAAAATGTTGGTGATTATTTAGAAACTGTTTACAGTGCCAGGCAGGCACACGTGATGCATCTAGCCTGTAGGGTCCTGTGGGACTGGCTGAGGTCTTGTTGTGACTTTTTCTCTGTTCAGCTTCTCTCTCCCTGATCTTCCTTCCCTCCTTGACAGTGTCGGTTTAGAGATCATTCACAGCCCACCCCCCACCCCCCCTAAAAAGAAACCTTCCATAATTGATGATTCTCTATCTTTGAGTCTATTTCTCTGGAACTTAACCTGTTTACACAAAGGCTGGGGGTGGGGTGAGAGGAACTCTGTATATCTGAGCATTTTACCCCAAAGAGATTGAAATAGCTAAGGACCTATGTTGAATCAGACTGAGTTCACCAGATTAAACTAAATTGACTGCCCATCTTCTCTTCTTGCGCCCACTGCTGTTCAGCAAAGTGGAGGCACATAAGGTAGATTCAATCAGTGCAGGTAAAGAAGCCCCATACATGTGTAAACCAGCAACTCTGCTCTCTGTGCTTTTAAACAGCCTTAACCTAAGTGGCTGTAAGCAGTGGTGTGCTGGTAAATATTAGACAGTGGACAATATGGAAGGGGAAAAAAAGTGCTTTGCTTTAGAGCATGGCCGATTTCCATGGTGCAAACATTCCTGCCATGGTTGATTTCAAGTGAGCTCTGTGAGGTTCCTAAACCCTGGTTGGGAAGAGGTGCACACAATCAGATCTTGTGAACAGGTGTGAACACGCTCCAACACCCCACTGTTTTTGGGTTTCTTACAAGTCAGCAGTAGTCTCAGCGCTTGGCTGTGTAATATACAGCAATCCGACAGGCATTCCAGAAGCACCTGCTACATTCCAAGATGGTGCATTTGCTCCTGAGAGATGCTTAGAGAAGAAGAGATTAGTTCTAATACACAGCTGCGTGCAAACTTCACAGAGATTCTGCAGAGTAAAAGCCTACCCTGAGGAAAAGTTGGAGAAGACCACTGGCTTTTATCTCCTTTTACCCTGGGACCTACATTCCGGAGAGAGTCACATCAGTGGTTTCTGGTCCTCTGGCCCTCCGTCTATTCTTTGTCACCTTTACTCATCATAGCCCAATCTGGGTTTTGTAAGCACACATGCCTCTGGGGCACAGATAAAACACTTACCATCTCCAGATGATAGTATCTCCCCACTGAGAGGTTTGTTAATGCTTCTACAAGGCAGTCAGAGCAAGTTCTCTCTCTCCACTCAGGGAGCGAGTTTTGTGAGGGGGGTTTCAAGTATTCATATGGCACTATCTATTTCTGTTTGCCTAGAGTCTCCCCCTTCTAGAATCCCAATTGAAAGTCCCGAGTTTCTCCAAGGCTCCTCTTCCTTAATGGGTCCTGAATTATTTTTTAATTTTAACCACCCCTCCTCCCACCATCCATGTTCAGAAGCATATTCAGTTCCCCCTCGCAGCGAGGGCACCACCAAATCGTGGACTCCCTTCTGGCTGTTTCCTTTGGCCCCTAATGTCTTGGCTGCCTTGATAGCCCTCAGTGCCACCTTTTGGTTCTCAGCCTGTGAGGCTCCAAAAGACTCTGCTCAGTCCCTCTGCCTCCCAGTTGCCCCTGTCTCCAGGGCGTCACCAGCCTCCATCTGCCCAGCTTAGGCACTGGCACACGACTTGAAATCGTCTGCTTCATTCTGAAGTATTTTCCTTTCCTCTGGAACCCTAGTTCCTCGGGCCCTGGCATCCTTAGCAGCCCTCCAGTGTTAGCCCTCCGATAGGGGCTTTTAAGTCCAGCTTTTCTAGTCGTTCACTGTGGGAGGGTTGGTCTAAATCAAGCCAGTCCATCACAGCTAAAAGTGAACGACATAACCCCTGAATTCTCTGTTGGCCACGGATATAATTTTTGAAATATACCGTGTGATCCAATTCCTAGGAGCCAAACAAAACATATCTTTAGGCCATTTTGGGTCCACAGGCTGCCAGTTTGTGACCTCTGGTGTTTTGGAATGCAAATGAGTGAAAGCTCTGCTCTAAGAGGAAGGCTGGGCTCTGATTCGGGTTTTGAGTAGAGTTCAGGGAAACAGAGCAGACTTGACTCTCTTTGGTCAGCCATCAGAGTACAGACGTCAAAATCCAGCTATTTTCTTTTTCTCATTTCCCCTCCCCAAGTCATTTCCCACTCTTGGCTTCTCCAAAAGGACATGTGTTTGTGTAAGCTGAGGTCTATAGAGTCAGATACACGTGGGCTCGGATCCTGAATCTGCTGCCTATGTGCTATGTGATTTCGTCTAAGTCACCTAACCTGTTTTGTAAGCTATTAATATTCCCCTCAGAGGATTCAAATTGTGGGGATTAAATGAGATGAGGATGTGACCGTGGAGAATAAGTAGTACATATTCAATATCTATCATTTTAAAGCCAGGTCCTGCCTCCTACAAATCTTCTTCTCTTTGGCCTCCTTTTCTATTGTCCCTGTTCAGACCTGCAGACCCTTTGATCTGTTGTTTTTTCAGCCCTGGGTCCTTTGGTCTTTCCAAAAGGAGACAGAGAGGCAGCACTATCTACTCCCTATGCTTATTCACTGCCATATATCCACCACAGGAGTCAGCCAGCTCCAGCCCATGGGCCATGCTGGGCTGGTGAGATTTATTTCTGGGGAAAACTCAGGCTTAGGGGTCAGGAAGGTTTAAGAATTAATCCCCCATAAAACTTAGAAAAATGAAGAAGAGAAGACAAGAGAGTCATCTAGTGTCATTCTAGACTCATCGGTTGTCCAACTTTCCCCAACTTTGGAGGAAAGAGAGCATGCTGTTGATTAATGTAGGTTTCTAGATGTCACAAGCACAAGAAAATATTGGGTGGCAGGCTGCTTCCAATGACAAAATGCTAGCCATCTGTTTTTTTGTTGCTGTAGTTGTTTGAAAGCAGCAAAACACTGGGAGACAGGTGATAAAGTGTTGAGAAATGCCGTCTCCCCATTTCTTCTGGGGCTCAGCAAAGCAAAAAGCTGCAAAATAATTTAGAAACACCTTCCATCAAATGTCAACCCGCTAACCAATTTTGGAAAAGACCCTGAATATGCCCCAGAATCCACATGCCCCAGAATATGTAGGCCCTTACAAGGAAAGCGTGAACAGAGAAGGAGGGAGGAAGAAGCACATTTAAGACCAGCAACCTCTGTCGTTCAAGGACCTTGGGCAATCACTGAGATCGCCACTCGACCTGTGGAGCTGTAATTCGAAGTCACAGAGTTTAATTCAAAATGATACTCAAAGGCAAGAATACCAGGGGGAAAATGTAATAGATTCTTTTGAAAGCCTGCCTGATAATTTTTATGAACTCTAGAGAAGAGATTGTTAATTTGGTAGAAGGTGAAACTGCTCTTTGCCAAGTATTGTTAAAAACTCGTGGAATGCTCACAAAAGCTCCGGGAGGCCAGTGTGTCTCGACGCCTCGAGTGGCAGCAACACCAGGGTTCAGACTCAATTCTTTCCTTCGCTCCCACCCCAGTCCCTGCTGGGCTGGAAGAAAACATTCCTTCAAAAAGTCACTCCGTGCAAGTATGTCTAGATCCAAAAGCTCACACGTTGCTGTGTGTGTGCAGATTCTCTTTGAGCTTTCATCGAGGGGAATTATATAATAATATCACATGATTTTGCAAGAAGTTCACCAGGGCTGTGTCGGAGGCTGTCAGCCAAGACACTGTTCAGACAGGGAGGCGTCAGAGCTGCCACTACAAAGTGGATGTTAATTACCTAAAACAATGTGTGTAATAGGCAAAGAAAAAAACAGGACCTGCTCTCTCAGCCCGAACCACTCAGCTATTACAGCGCCAACTGCACAGTTATTTAGCCTGGAGGAGTTGTAATTAGCTGGTTTGCAAATTAATAAGACCTTTCAAAAAAAAGACTACAAGGGGGAAAGAATGGTGGGAAACTTTATATCTCTGATTCTCCAGGAATATATTTAACCTGCAATTACCTCATTAAGTGTCCAAAATTCACTTCATATATGCTGTGTACATTGTGCCCAGTTGGAGCCATTGAGCATTGCCCAGACCCCGAGGGGTGGGCAGTCAGGGAAGGAAATCAGGAGGAACAGTCTATCACCCTGCTTCTATCTTAATCCCAGATTGCTTGTCTGGTTTGAGTTTGCAGATGCTAATAACCATGCTTGATTATGCCAGAGAAAGGAAAACATATCCAGGTGAACCAAATGCTCTATCATGCTGGTTCTTAAAAAGCTGGGGACCGGGCATGACTCAGCCCTGGTAACAATGGATAATACCAAACCTAGGACACTGTAATTAGCTCTTTAATCCTATTGGCCTTTAATAACAAAATGGACTTAATGAATGGTTAGTCGGTTTTGTTTGATTGAAGGATGCTTTCTCTCCCAACAGTGAAAAAGTTTTTTTCTCTTCTTTCTGTTTGTCCTCTTGGCAAAAGAAGTTTCAAGATGAAAAGAGACTTAGCTAGCTAGAGGATTGATGTTAGGGCATGCTTAGCCAATCAGTGGAGTCACCCCAGATTCTCTCAATTCCAACTTCAAGGTTTCTACACAGGGTACAACCATGACTACCACTGTAAACAAATTGTAATGACAGTATTCACTCTGTTCCAACCATGCAAATTATTTAAATCTCCATTTCAACTCCGCAAAGGGAATGTGATGAGTCTCATATCAAAGACGAGATGCTTGAAGCTCAGATAGGTTTTGAAGTTTACTCAGGGTCCCAAGTGAGAGAGGATTTGAATTGAGGTGTCTTGGCCCCTGTGTCCTTTGTCCCATGTCCCCTGACCACAGGAATCTTTCATGAGGATTAAGGTTGGTCCTACAGAGGGGCCAAGGAGTCATGATCAAATTCTCTGAGCTAATTTTGCTTTCATCAGTTTTCCCAGTGAAAGTCAGTCTTGTAGACATCAACCTAGGGTGTGTAGCTTTAGCTGCCCTACCTACAGAGTCTCCAGTTTTCCAGAGACTAGGATCTCCATTTACTGGCAGACTTCTGACAACCAACCAATAGAACTTCATTTATTGTGTAATTCTCAACCTGGGTAAAATGAAAATCTCAATGAATGGACCAACTGTTACATAAGAGTACTGATAAAAATGAAAGATGGATGGGAAGAGGCCAACTGGGCCACGGACGGGAAAGGGCTGGAAACATGAAGAGGGAGGTGCTTCAGACTAGTATTGTCTGCCTGATAAACTTTAGAGGATCCAGTCTTATGCAGCAAGGGGGGACCCACCAAGACCAAGCCACATATGAGCATGCTAGCTGGGTGGAGACAGTCAGCGGAGTGCAAGTGCTATTTCTTTGTAAGCTCCATGAGGTCAGCTCTCTTTTGGCTTAATACTCTATAACTCTTTACAGTCCCGAGGACAGCACAGAGATCAAACCAATCAATCCCAAAGAAAATCAACCTTGGATATTCATTGGAAGGACTGATACTGAAGCTGAAACTCCAATACTTTGGCCACCTGATGCAAAGAACTGACTCTTTGGAAAAGACCCCGATGCTGGGAAAGATTGAGTGCAGGAGGAGAAGGGGGCGACAGAGAAGGAGATGAGACAGTTGGATAGTATCACTGACTCAATGGACATGAATCTGAGCTAAGTCGGGAGTGGTGAAGGACAGGGAAGCCTGGAGTGCTGTAGTCCATGAGGTCACAAAGCGTTGGACACGACAGAGCGACTGAACAGCAATAACTAACTCCAGCACCTTAGATAGTGCATGGCACATGATAGGTGTTCAAAACCAGGTGTCCCGTGAAAGAGTGAGGTGAATGAAAGGAGGCCCTTCTCTCTTCTCCCAATGAAATCTTGCTACTCCATGAAAAACAGCAAGTGTGGCTATAATTGTCAAATTAAAGCAGCTCATGCTTAGGAAACGCTAACTTTTCTGTCAGAAAAGCCTTTCTCTATTTTTCCCCCCGATATCTTATTTAGTCTTCAAAACTCAGCCCAGCATGGCTCCTTAGCCTGCAATGATTCCCTAAGAGAAGGAACTGTCCCTCCTCTGTTTTCTTACAGCTTTTTGCACATTTATCTCTTGTCCCTGGATAGAACCCCTTTTAAAGTGATCTTTTGTTTGGACATCTACATCTGTTATGAGAGATGGATATAAGAAATAGATTAAATTAAAGGTCAGTCTTCATCCCAATCCCAAAGAAAGGCAATGCCAAAGAATGCTCAAACTACCGCACAATTGCACTCATCTCACACGCTAGTAAAGTCATGCTCAAAATTCTCCAAGCCAGGCTTCACCAATATGTGAACCGTGAACTCTCAGATGTTCAAGCAGGTTTTAGAAAAGGCAGAGGCACCAGAGATCAAATTGCCAACATCCGCTGGATCATGGAGAAAGCAAGAGAGTTCCAGAAAAACATCTATTTCTGCTTCATTGACTATGCCAAAGCCTTTGACTGTGTGGATCACAAGAAACTGTGGAACATTCTTCAAGAGATGGGAATCCCAGACCACCTGATCTGCCTCTTGAGAAACCTATATGCGGGTCAGGAAGCAACAGTCAGAACTGTACATGGAACAACAGACTGGTTCCAAATAGGAAAAGGAGTACGTCAAGGCTGTATATTGTCACCTTGCTTATTTAACTTATATGCAGAGTACATCATGAAGAACCCTGGGCTGGAAGAAACACAAGCTGGAATCAAGATTGCTGGGAGAAATATCAATAACCTCAGGTATGCAGATGACACCACCCTTATGGCAGAAAGTGAAGAGGAACTCAAAAGCCTCTTGATGAAAGTGAAAGAGGAGAGTGAAAAGGTTGACTTGAAGCTCAACATTCAGAAAACAAAGATCATGGCATCTGGTCCCATCACTTCATGGGAAATAGATGGGAAAACAGTGGAAACAGTGTCAGACTTTGTTTTTTTGGGCTCCAAAATCACTGCAGATGCTGATTGCAGCCATGAAATTAGAAGACGCTTACTCCTTGGAAGGAAAGTTATGACCAACCTAGATAGCATATTAAAAAGCAGAGACATTACTTTGCCAACAAAGGTCCGTCTAGTCAAGGCTATGGTTTTTCCCGTGGTCATGTATGGATGTGAGAGTTGGACTGTGCAGAAAGCTTAAACGCTGAAGAATTGATGCTTTTGAACTGTGGTGCTGGAGAAGACTCTTGAGAGTCCCTTGGACTGCAAGGAGATCCAACCAGTCCATTCTAAAGGAGATCAATCCTGTGTGTTCATTGGAAGGACTGATGCTAAAGCTGAAACTCCAATACTTTGGCCACCTCATGTGACGAGTTGACTCACTGGAAAAGACTCTGATGCTGGGAAAGGTTGGGGGCGGGAGGAGAAGGGGATGACCGAGAATGAGATGGCTGGATGGCATCACCGACCCTGTGGACATGAGTTTGAGTGAACTCCGGGAGTTGGTGATGGACAGGAAGGCCTGGCGTGCTGTGATTCATGGGGTCGCGGAGAGTCGGACACGACTGAGCGACTGAACTGAACTGAACTGAACTGAATGGTACTATCAAACTTACTACCAACAAACTAGACTGTGAGCTCATGTCATGACATAATTAAAAAGTCATCCAGGTCTTTCAGTCAGAATGCTGTCAGCTGCGAGTAACAGCGATCTTGTCCCCACACTGCCATAAGCAATGAGGATAATTGCTGATTTTCAAAAGCAGAAGTCCTGCCTGTGAGAGGACAGGCTTCAAGGTTTAATGATGTCATCAAGTTCTCATGTTCTTTCCGTTTCTCTGTTCCACCATGCTCACTATGGCTCCATCCTCAGACCGCAGCATTTCTAAGCCTCACGGGATATAACAGCACTCACAGGAAGACTGCTGCTTCTTCTAAGTCATGTCAGTCGTGTCCGACTCTGTGCGACCCCATAGACGGCAGGCAGCCCACCAGGCTCCGCTGTCCCTGGGATTCTCCAGGCAAGAACACTGGAGTGGGTTGTCATTTCCTTCTCCAATGCATGAAAGTGAAAAGTGAAAGTGAAGTCACTCAGTCGTGTCCGACTCTTAGCAACCCCATGGACTGCAGCCTACCAGGCTCCTCCATCCATGAGATTTTCCAGGCAAGAGTACCGGAGTGGAGTGCCATTGCCTTCTCCACACAGGAAGACAAATGACTGAATTCTTCCATGATTCTCTTTTATGAGTAAAGAACTTTTCCTACTAGTGCTTTCACTGACTTTTACTCACATCTCATGAACTTGAACTAGGTCTAATGACCTGTCCTTATCCAAACACCAGTAAGTGAAGTAGAATCATTCTTGGGTCCACCAGCCAGCCCCTTCCCCAACAGCTGGGGTGAAATTAACTCTCCCTGATGTACATGGCTGCATGGGGTTGCATAGATACTTGGATACAACTGGGGTTCTAGAAAGAAAGGAAAGGGAATTTGACCCTGGGGAGACATCCTTAGACATGAAAAACATTTATAGAGTGCCTGCCAACAGGCAGGTACTCAATTAATACTTAAGGGAAGGAACAGTCAGTAAAATTTTAGCACTCAGTGTAGACAAACTTCTGACTTGTAAGTTGGAGGCAATTTTGTCTGCGTTTCAAGTGATGCCCTAGTGGTGCTGGCTAAGAGAGTGTGTTTTCAAGTCAACCATCAATTACCTGACTAACTGGTGAGGTAGGTAACTGGTTCGATAACTTGCTAAGGTCATATGACTTGTACTTTCTTAGATTCAGTCCCGATCTGATGACACTGGTTTGGACCTGTCAGGTTAAAGGATAGAGATCCAAGGAGATCAAATGATGTGCCCAAGGCCATATCATTCTAATGTATTTATCATCAACATCGCATTTTCTTCAACCTTGTATTATGGAGAATAGTTTAAATTTTTTTTTAACATAATCATAGGTCCACTTACAGTAGTACTCCTATATTTGTTATGGGTTGAAAAAATTCATTAAAAATTGACATCAGAAATACTATCTAAAGAAATAAAATACTTTTCTTCAGGAAAAAACACACTTAGTTAAAAGTAAAAGACAAGGTATACATACACACACACACACACGCACACACAAATCCTGACTGCTTTTCATTAGATTTGGGAGTGATGAAGCAAGTGGGAGAGGAAAGGGGATAGTCAGCAATGGAGGTGAATTTTTTTTAAGAATAGAGATGTAGAGTATTCATCTTTAAGCTATGGTAGGTGCTTAAATGAAATCACTGTTCTGTAACCTCAAAATCTTTCATTAAAATTTTCCTTTTTGTTGACCACGCCATGAAGCGTGTGGGGCCTTAGTTCCCTCACCAGGAATCAAACCTGCCCTCCTCATTGGGAGTGTGGAATTTTAACCACTGGACTGCCAGTGTGTTAACTGCTCAGTCACATTCAACTCTTTTGCAATACCATGGACTGTGCCTGTCAGGCTCCTCTGTACATGAAATTCTCTAGAGGATTTCCCAACCCAGGGAGCGAACCTGTTTCCTGCATTGCAGGCAGATTCTTTAACATGTGAGCCACCAGGAAGTGCCTAAAATACACAGAGGTCATATGTTTATAGAAGGGGATACATTTTAAGACCTGGAGGCAAAAGATTTTCAGAACAGGAGTTACAGAAAAGGTGTGTACTGTTATAGTTACACTCGGATCAATGGTGTCAAAGTGTGGTTCTTAATTATACCTTTAGGTCTTTGGCTCTACAAGATAAAAGGAGTTCTCTCTTTCTCTCAGGAAGGAGTTGGCCCTGAAACATCCTGAAGGATCAGAAGAGGGAGGTGACATGAGACCATAGCTTGCAAATGAGGTCTGAGAAACTTACCCAAACAGGCAAAGAAGTTCAAGGTTGATCACGGGGAGGAGACCAAGGCTTCTGCCCCTTACCTAACAGCCTCTCTCCACACTATTTTGGGAATCAAGCAAGAGCATAGTATTTGAAAACAGAAAGATTTGAAATCTGTGTACTAAATATATCACTAATAGAATTTTTTTTAAACCAAGAATTTGCGAAAGTATTTGTACCACAGATGGCAGAGAGTTAGTATATTTAATATAGAAAAATCTCTTTCAGGTCAATAAGAAGGTAAAACACCCCAGCAGAGAAACTGACAAGAAAAATCTCTTTCAGGTCAATAAGAAGGTAAAACACCCCAGCGGAGAAACTGACAAGAAACATGACTCACCAACAAACATATTAATGTATCATTCCCCAAAGCACAGATTCAGAATACATACAGAAAAAAGAAAGGCAAAGAGAAATTAATAGAAACACCAGGGAAAAGGAGAACATTAACAAAGCTTTCTTCTCTTTGAGAGTGAAGAAAGCATCAAAAAAATAGAAAAACAAAAAAGGATTATTTAGCTCAAATTAGTGGGTACATATTGAACTTAGTACCCAAAAAGAATATGCATTCTTCTCAAGTTTTGTGAGCACAGTTGCAAAAAATGACCAATTGAAATCATAAAGAAAAATCTCAAAAAGAAACTGTCTTTCAAAATTTATAGAAATATCCTTTGACCACAATAATAGATTTGAAACAAAATAATTATCCTAAAATCACAATCTGTGTGCTTATGGGAAATGAAAAACAATCTAAACAACTCTTAAAATGGAGAAAAAGAAAAGTGTAATTATGGGTCATTTAGACAATAACAATGAAAATCTATCAGCTCTTAAGAGATGTGGTCAAACTTTAATTCAAAGAAAAGACGGCCTTGGCTACTTGAATGAATGTAAATAAATGATCCAAACATCTTGCCCAAAAGAACTTAAAAGAAAATAATAAAGTCAGCTTAAAAAAAAAGCCATTGCTTTAAAAAAAAAAAGAAAAAACAAAAGTATAAATTAATCAATTAGATATGATGGAAACAAATGCCCAGTAAAACTGATAAATCTGAGAACCAATTCTTCAAAAGACCAAATAAAAAGAATGTTTTGGAAATTCTAATTAATTAGATAAATAAATTAAATAAATAAATAAAAATAATTATTTTTAAAAAGGAATACGGGCATTTAAAATAATTTAAATGGTTTGTTAACTGATGGAGCAGAAAGGAATCAGATCAAAGGAATGCAATAGGGGTCCAGAAATAGAACTAAGTATTATAAAAATAAAAGATAAAACAAGCAAGCATTTGAAATCATCAAGGAAATAAAACATATTGCAAAACAGACAAACCATGGATTAAAAGCAATCATTTTCCCTACCTCACACTAAACAATAAATAAATTCCCAAATAGATGAAAATTCTAGATGTACAAAATACAGCCATAATCTGTAAGGTTAGAGTGGTCAGGCAATGCTGTTTCCTTTGACTGTTCTCAATACTCATGAGTTGAGAAGGGCTTTCTGGGCATGACCACAAAAGCAGAAAGTTAAAGAGCGATGGGTTTGGCTGTAGGTTTAAATATATTCCATTATTTATTCAGTAAATAGATAATGTCTCCAATGTCCATGTACTATTAAAGGTGCTCAGGGAGCAACTGTGAACAAAACTGACAGAGATCACTGCCCTCCATTGGGAGCGATAGATCGTAGGCAATAGTAAATTAATACATAAATAAATTCTAGTTTTTCAGGAAGTGAAAAACTATAGTTTGTTAAAGTTTGAAAAAATAATTATGCATAAAGCATTTCTATTTTTTAAGGGGGTTGGGAATGCAAAGGTGGGGGCACTGTCATTGTCAATAATCTGGTCAGTATAGGATTCATTGAGCAGGTGACAGGGGTAACAGTTGAAAGAGGTGAGGGAGGGCCATGTGACTATCCCAGAGAAGAATGTTCTGGGCAGAAGGAGCAGATGTGTGAAGCCCCTAAGGTGGGAACATGCCCGGACCGTTCAAAGACTAGCAAACAGGACCCTATGGCTGGAGATGAAGTAGCCTAGGACAAAGCCCAGGGAGGTGAGGTCAGAGACGTCATGGGGCAGGAGAGGTCATGGCAAGGTCATTGGCTTTACTCCAAGAGAGGTGGGAGCCGTGGGTTTGAACAGAGGAAGGACAGGATCTCCTTTGTCTCAACTGGCTCACTCACTAGGCTAAGAATAGACTGTAGGAGGTCAAGAGCAAAGGTAGGGAACTCAGTTAGGAGGCTGCGGCATTCCCCTCTTCTTAAAATGAAAACTTCCCTTTCTTAAAGAAAAATTCCATTTTAGAATCCTTTTTTAAAAATATAGTCATTCTGAATGCCCTTGAAAATGTATTTTTTTGGACTTGTCTCCTGAGTAGGCAGATGGTTACAGGGCAGAGAGCACAGACTTGGAAGCTGAAAAATGCAGGTCAAGTCCCAGCATTTCCTCTGTGTGACCTTGGATAGGTTTCCAAATCTCTCCAGGTTTGGCTTCCTCACACTGAAAATGGAGAATGACACATAGAATGGAGAACGATGCAGGCACGGGCTCGTATCATTCATCACCTATATTGGGACATCTCTGAGAGTGAAAGGTGGTCCCATTAATAATGCCACTGGGACAGGTGTAAATGGGGACTGTCCTGGGCTGGGGGACTCAGGATGTAGATTTGCCTTGCTACAAAGACTGCTGGGTGTTTGGAATGAACTAAGGAGCTGGGCGTGGAGTAGGGGCTCAGTCAGTGGTAGTTTTCTTCCCAGTGCTTCTCTGCTGGCTACACTTTGGAAGCAAGATAATGGAGGAGTGGTTCTCAACCTTGGCTCCCCTTTGGAATCACCAGGAGATTAAAAAAGCACAAATGCTGTTCATACTTGGTCTCAGCTGCAGCCTGGTCATCAAGGTTTTTCAAATGTTTTAGGTGACTGTAGCGGGGAGCCAGGCAGGATTCCTGTTCCGGTGCAAGTGATTCTGATCCCCCTGCACTCCTCAGCCACCCCTCCCTTTTTCTATTGCAGTAAAATATACATCAGACTTACCATGTTGACCATTATTAAGTGTGCAGTTCAGTGGCATTAAAGACATTCGCATTGTTGTGTGACCATCACCACCATCCGTCTCCAGAACTGTCTCATCTTTTCCAACTGAAACTCTGTACCCATTAAACACTAACTCCTCTTTGCACACTTCCCCCAGCCCCTGGTAACCTCTACTCTACTCTGTCTCTATGAATTTGACTATTCTAGGCACCTTATGTCAGCAGGATCATCTAATATTTGTCCTTTTGTGTCTGGCTTCATGTACTGTCTTTAAGATTTATCCATGGTGTAATATATGTCAGAATTTCTTTCCTCTTCATGACCGAGTAATATTCCATTGTATAGCACACTTGATGTGCCACCCCCATGCATCTGTTGACGGACACTTGAGTTGTCTCCATCTTTGGGCCACTGTGAACAATATTGCTATGAACCTGGCTGTGCAAATGTCTTTTTGGGTTCCTGCTTTCAGTCCTTTGGGGGGTAAATACTCAGAAGTGGAACTATTGATTCTTTGTCCTTCTCTCTTTAATTACCATCTCACACCTTCCCCACCGAGACATTTGTCTAACACAAATCATTTACTCCCAAACTGAATCATCCCAAACCAACATAAAGACTGGGCTGAAGAAGACTTGCAGAAAAGAAAGGACTAACATTTAAGTTAATGGCCTCTGAGCAGAGCAAAGATAGGTTACAGATTCGCAGCATCCCTGAACCTGGAATGTGGAGTGTTTGGTGTCTATAGTGGAGGTTTTTGCTGATAAAGCATAGGTGCTGCAATGCCAAACAGCTCAGGCTCGTTTTCAACTGATTCTGACATGAGCTGATGGTTTCCTGTCTGAGTTCATGGCTGGGAGTTCTCCAAGCCATTGTTCCCCTAGAGCCCAGACCTCCTGATGCTGGGAGGTTGTGATGGTCCTGGGAGGAAGTGGCTCGGACTTTGCCTCCTCCGTGACATGCAATAAAATGTGGGCGTTGCAGGGGGCCTCCTGGGCATCACCCCCCTGTTGACAAGTCTTGGATCTCCAGACTCTGGAGGGGCCTTCCTTTTCAGTTTGTAGGAGCAGCCCTCTTATCAGGAGCCTAGAGGTTGTGGGAATGACAAGCATTGCCTTCTTGGAGTCCATGGCTCCCAAGAGGGATATAATTCCCCAAGTACAGAGACTGAGTTTAGTACTGCGTTAGGCAATGATGATCTTCAAATATGGTAAAGACTAGTCAGCCCTGACATTGGAAGCCATGATTAAACTGATTCCAAAGTTTCTGTGACAGCACCAGTCATCCTTGAAATGCAAGAGGAAAGAGCCAGGAAGTGAAATAAGACCCAGGGGAGAGCTGCTTCTAAATAGCTTGACTCATTTTAGGAATTCCCTGACTGTAGCAAGTAAATGGTCAAGTCATCTGACAAGCACAGTTTCCTGAATACTAATATGGGACAGGCTCTGTCCTGGGAGGCAGGATAGCTCCAATATTCAGAGCATAGATGGGCATCGACATGCCCTGAGTTGTTAGTAGACATCTCCTTCCACAAAGTCTTGATAGGGATAATCGTAGGCTTACAGGAAGAAACTACTCAGCATTAGCTCCAGTAATGACTCTACTACTGGCTGAACAAACAAGAGTTCTGGTCCTCCCAACAGCCAGTGAAGGACCTGAACCTTCCCATTTTACAGATGGGCAAATGGGTTCAGCGGAGTGAAGTGATTTGCTCAATCAGCCCCCTACTGTTGCTGTAACAAGCTATCCCAAACCCAGTGGTTTGAAAATAGCATGCATCTATTCTCTTACAGTTCTGCAGGCCAGAAATCTGAGAAGGGTTTCATTTGACCCAAAGCAAGGTCAGTGATACTGTTCCCTTCTCTTGCCTTGAGAACCCCTTGAACAGTATCAAAAGGCAAAATGATAGGATAGTGAATGAGGAATTCTCTAGGTCGGTGGGTGCCCAGTATGGTACTGGAGATCAGTGGAGAAATAACTCCAGAAAGAATGAAGGGATGGAGCCAAAACAAAACAAATACCCAGTTGTGGATGTGACTGATGCTAGAAGCAAGGTCCGATGCTGTAAAGAGCAATATTGCATAGGAACCTGAAATGTTAGGTCCATGAATCAAGGCAAGTTGGAAGTGGTCAAACAGGAGATGGCAAGAGTGAACGTCGACATTCTAGGAATCAGTGAACTAAAATGGACTGGAATGGGTGAATTTAACTCAGATGACCATTATATCTACTACTGTGGGCAGGAATCCCTTAGAAGAAATGGAGTAGCCATCATGGTCAACAAAAGAGTCCAAAATGCAGTACTTGGATGCAATCTTAAAAATGACAGAATGATTTCTGTTCATTTCCAAGGCAAACCATTCAATATGACAGTAATCCAAGTCTATGCCCCAAACAGTAACGCTGAAGAAGCCGAAGTTGAACAGTTCTATGAAGACCTACAAGACCTTTTAGAACTAACACCCAAAAAAGATGTCCTTTTCATTATAGGGGACTGGAATGCAAAAGTAGGAAGTCAAGAAACACCTGGAGTAACAGGCAAATTTGGCCTTGGAGCACGAAATGAAGCAGGACAAAGGCTAATAGAGTTTTGCCAAGAAAATGCACTGCTCATAGCAAACACCCTCTTCCAACAACACAAGAGAAGACTCTACACATGGACATCACCAGATGGTCAACACCGAAATCAGATTGATTATATTCTTTGCAGCCAAAGATGGAGAAGCTGTATACAGTTAGCAAAAACAAGACCAGGAGCGGACTGTGGCTCAGATCATGAACTCCTTATTGCCAAATTCAGACTGAAATTGAAGAAAGTAGGGAAAACCACTAGACCATTCAGATATGACCTAAATCAAATCCCTTATGATTATACAGTGGAAGTAAGAAATAGATTTAAGGGTCTAGATCTGATAGATAGAGTGCCTGATGAACTCTGAACGGAGGTTCGTGACATTGTACAGGAGACAGGGACCAAGACCATCCCCATGGAAAAGAAATGCAAAAAAGCAAAATGGCTGTCTGAGGAGGCCTTACAAATCAGCTGTGAAAAGAAGAGAAGCGAAAAGCAAAGGAGAAAAGGAAAGATATAAGCATCTGAATGCAGAGTTCCAAAGAATAGCAAGGAGAGATAAGAAAGCCTTCCTCAGTGATCAATGCAAAGAAATAGAGGAAAACAACAGAAGAGGAAAAACAAGAGATCTTTTCAAGAAAATTAGAGATATCAAGGGAACATTTCATGCAAAGATGGGCTCGATAAAGGACAGAAATGGTATGGACTTAACAGAAGCAGAAGATATTAAGAAGAGGTGGCAAGAATACACAGAAGAACTGTACAAAAAAGATCTTCACGACGAAGATAATCACGATGGCATGATCACTCACCTGGAACCAGACATCTTGGAATGTGAAGTCAAGTGGGCCTTAGAGAGCATCACAATGAACAAAGCTAGTGGAGGTGATGGAATTCCAATTGAGCTCTTTCAAATCCTGAAAGATGATGCTGTGAAAGTGCTGCACTCATTATGCCAGCAAATTTGGAAAACTCAGCAGTGGCCACAGGACTGGAAAAGGTCAGTCTTCATTCCAATCCCAAAGAAAGGCAATGCCAAAGAATGCTCAAACTACTGCACAATTGCACTCATCTCACACGCTAGTAAAGTCATGCTCAAAATTCTCCAAGCTAGGCTTCAGCAATATGTGAACTGTGAACTTCCAGATGTTCAAGCAGGTTTTAGAAAAGGCAGAGGCACCAGAGATCCAATTGCGAACATCCGCTGGATTATGGAGAAAGCAAGAGAGTTCCAGAAAAACATCTATTTCTGCTTCATTGACTATGCCAAGGCCTTTGACTGTGTGGATCACAAGAAACTGTGGAAAATTCTGAAAGAGATGGGAATACCAGACCACCTGACCTGCCTCTTGAGAAACCTGTATGCAGGTCAGGAAGCAACAGTTAGAACTGGACATGGAACAACAGACTGGTTCCAAATAGGAAAGGGAGTACGTCAAGGTTGTATATTGTCACCCTGCTTATTTAATTTATATGCAGAGTATATCATGAGGAACGCTGGGCTGGAAGAAGCACAAGCTGGAATCAAGATTGCTGGGAGAAATATCAATAACCTCAGATATGCAGATGACACCACCCTTATGGCAGAAAGTGAAGAGGAACTCCAAGGCCTCTTGATGAAAGTGAAAGAGGAGAGTGAAAAGGTTGGCTTGAAGCTCAACATTTAGAAAACAAAGATCATGGCATCTGGTCCCATCACTTCATGGGAAATAGATGGGGAAACAGTGGAAACAGTGTCAGACTTTATTTTTTTGGGCTCCAAAATCACTGCAGATGCTGATTGCAGCCATGAAATTAAAAGACGGTTGCCCCTTGGAAGGAAAGTTATGACCAGCCTAGATAGCATATTAAAAAGCAGGGACATTACCTTGCCAACCAAGGTCCGTCTAGTCAAGGCTATGGTTTTTCCCGTGGTCATGTATGGATGTGAGAGTTGGACTGTGAGGAAGGCTGATCGCCGAAGAATTGATGCTTTTGAACTGTGGTGCTGGAGAAGACTCTTGAGAGTCCCTTGGACTGCAAGGAGATCCAACCAGTCCATTCTAGAGGAGATCAATCCTGGGTGTTCATTGGAAGGACTGATGCTAAAGCTGAAGCCTCAATACTTTGGCCACCTCATGCGACGAGTTGACTCACTGGAAAAGACTCTGATGCTGGGAGCGATTGGGGGTAGGAGGAGACGGGGAAGACAGAGAATGAGGTGGCTGGATGGCATCACCGACTCGATGGACATGAGTTTGAGTGAACTCCGGGAGTTGGTGATGGACAGGGAGGCCTGGCGTGCTGTGGTTCATGGGGTCGCTAAGAGTCGGACACAACTGAGCGACTGAACTGAACTGAACTGAACTGAACTGAAGGTCAGTGATGGCTGGGCCATGATCCCTCTGAAGGCTCCAAAGAAAAATCCATTTCCTTGCTGTTTGCTGCTTCTGGAGGCTGTCCTCATCCATTAGTTCATGCATCTTCCATCACATCATCTTTTCTGCCCTTGCTTCCCTCGCCCCCTTCTTCCTCCTCTGCTATTTCCCCTCTGTCTCCCTCTTACAAGGACCCATGTGATTACATTTAGGCCTACCTTATAATCCAGGATGATCTCCCAAGATCCTAAACTTAACCACATCTCCAAAGACCCTTTGCCATGAGTTTCCATTCACAGGCTCCAGGGATTAGGATGTGGACCTCTTGGAGGGGGGCATTATTCAGCTACCACAGTGGCCGAAGCCACATAGTCAGTGAGTGACAGAGCTTAGACTCACTTTGCATCTGATTGCAAAACTCATGATCTTTTTCTTAAAAAAATCTTTTAATTACATAAAACATCAAAACATTTTTTTTTAAAGTTCAAAATTGTGTAGGTAAAGCTAATGTCTCTTTTGACAACTCCTCCCCCAGTGCAATCTTGGCTCCTTCCCAGCTTCAGAGATGTATTTGTTCTGCTAGGTATCAGTTTGGGAGGCTGCCTGCCAGTACGTTACTCAATCATTTGCACTCATAGTTACCTACACATAATAAACACATGCACATGTATATTATGTGGTATATTATATGGTTTCCTGCAATTATGCTCTTTCTATAACTTGGTCTTCCATCTAATAGTATATCTTGGGCTTCTACCTGGTGCTATGGATCCTATGAATAGCCCTCATCCTTTTAAACATCTGTGTAGTATTCCATTAAATAGTCATGCCATTATTTTTATACCCCTATTTCCACTGTTCCCAATTTTCCACTGTACAAATATTCTTTAGGCCTCCTGGACCACATGTGGGGATGTTTCTCTAGAGTGGATACGGAGAAATGGAATTGATGGTTGATGGATTTTAAATTTTATTAGATGCTGGGAAATCACTCTCTAATAAAACTCAGGCTTTCCTAGACACATTAGGTTCTTGTGCAAGTGAAAAAGCATCTTAGGAAAACATTCTCCTGCCTAGACTTAGGTATCTGCCATGGTGCCTTACCCGGTAAGCTTCTGAAGAAGTCTCCCTCACCTAATGGTGAAGTTCCCACCTTACTGTTCCAAGCTGGAGGGCCCAGGGAAACAGTGGGCAGGAATAAATGCTTGGGTGTTTGCTTCAATTAACTATCTTCTTATCTTCAAATCATGTCTCCACAGACAGCCCTGGAATTGGAGCTAGGAGATTGAAATTCTATAATCCCCTCTGTTAGGATTTCTCCATGTCTTATACATATAAAACTTGTGCTATATTTAATGAATTCATCCTGTTTTGACTTTGTCAGGATCCCCTAAATATACTTGGCTTTTTTTCAATAAGTTATAAAAATCCAACATCATTATTTTTCAAATTTAGCTGGGTGTTTTATATTTTTGTTTGCCCTTTCTGGCAACTCTAAATTTAACCAACTTTCATATTTGGAAGGTGGATAAATCTAGAGGCTTCAAACACAACTGCATTCATATATCAGCTGTATTAGTTTCCCAGGGATGCTGAAACAAATAGCACAGAAATCTATTTCGTCACGACTCTGGAGACTAGAAGTTTGAGATCAGGTGTTGGCAAGGTTTGTTTCTTCTAAGTCTCCTGGGTTTGTGGACAATCACCTTCTCCCTTTGTCCTCACATGGTCTTTCCTCCATACCTGTCTGTGTGCTAATATCCTCTTCTTATAAGGACACCAGTTATATTGGATTAGGAGAAACTCATGTGACCTCATTTCAACTTAACTTCCTCTTGAAAGACCCTATCTCCAAATATAGTCCATTCTGAGGTACTGAGGGTTAGGACTTCAGCATATTCAGCCCTAACACCAACTCTGGCACTTACCTGCTGAATCCATTCGTGTGACAGCGGTGGATAGTGAATAAAATCTGCATGACACCCAACAGTGACCAGGTGGAGGGAGAAACGAATGAGACAGATACAGCCCCACTACCCCACATTGTGGACCTTACATTTGATGAAAGCAGACAGACAATCACTAAATACTACATAAACAGGAAAGAAACAGACAAATAAGTGCTATGCTAAGAACTGAAATGCACAGTTGAAATAGAGTGCCTGGGGGTTCCTTTAGCTAAGTTGGTCAGAGGAGGCCTGAGGAGGTGACATTTAAGCAGAGCCTTGAACAACAAGAAGGACCAGCCATTCTGAGATGAGGGAAAAGAGTGTTTCCAGCTCAGGACTCAAAGGTCCTGAGGTGGGAACGGGCTCAAGGTGTCGAATCAGCAGAATTTCCTGCTCTGAAATCCTATGAGACTGTAAGAGACTTTTATTATGGGATTTTTCAGACACATGCAATAAACAGAATAATATAATGAACCCATGTATGTCCAGCATCCAGCTTTAACAAAGATCAACATCCTGTCTTTCTTTTTGTACTATTGCCTCCCCAGTCCTCCAAACCCCAACTCGATCATTGGTTTGTTTCTGTTTTATTTGTAGTTTTTAAAGTAAAATTTACATACACTGAAACACATGAATATTAAATGCACAATTTTGACAAAATGATCCACTCATTTAATTCACATCTCTGTAGTGTCGAATCTTGCCATTCACCTCAGATAGTTCCCTCGACATTCTCAATCAATTCCTCTCCCTCTAGAGACAACAATATTCTGAATTTTTCCAACATGCATTAGCTTTGCCTTCTCTTGAACCTCATGTAAATGGAACCATGCAGTGTGTACTCCTTTGTCTCTGGCTTTTTGTTCTCAGCCTCACATCTGTGAGATTCATCCATGTAGTTCTACATATCAATATTTGTTCCTTTTAACTGCTGAATCTTATTCCTTTGTGTGTATATGACACAGCTGATTTAGTCATTCTCCTGTTGATGGACTGTTGGATTGCTTCCAGTTTGGGACTATTATAAATAAAGCTGTTATAAGCTTTCATGTCCAAATCATTTCATGGATATATGTGTTCATTTCCCTTGGGTGAATGCTGGTTTATACAATAGATGTAAGTTTAAATTTATGAGTTACTGCTAAATTTTTTTCTGCAGTGGTTGTACTTTTTATCCTCCCACTAGAAATGGGTCTTTTTTACTCTCCTTCCTTGCCAACGCTTGGTATTCTCAGTCTTTTAAAATTTCAACAATTCTAGTAAGTATGCAGTGGTATCTCAATGTGATTTTATTTCACACTTTCTTAATAAACAGTGACATTGATTATTTTTGTCCTTTGAGATATCTTCTTTTCTGAAGTGTCTTTGCCTATATTTTAAACTTGACTATTGTTTCTCATTATTATTGAGTTTTAGGAGTTATTTATGCATTTTGGACAGAAGATCTGTGTCAGATACATGTTTTGCAAATATTTCCACTTGTCTGTAGCCTGCCTCCTCATTTTAAAAATATGTACTCTTAAAAAGTTATTTTGAAGTCACTTTATTTTTAGAGCAGTTTTAGACACATAACAAAATTGAGCAGAAGGTACAGAAGTCTCTCACATATCCTCAGCCCCCATGTATGCACAGACTCCACCACTGTCAGCATCTTATACCAGAGGGCACTTTTGTTACAGTGATGAACCCACACTGACACATCATTAGCACCCCACCTCCGTAGTTTACATTAGGATTCCCTCCAAGTGCTGTACATTCTGTGGAGTTGGACAAATGCATAATGACATCTTCATTCTTTTTAATTATGTCTTCAGAAGAGTAGAAGTTATTAATTCTGATGGATTCTAATTTATCAATTATTTCTTATATGACTATTGCCATCTATACCCCATGGTCTATCTGCCTCTGCTTCAGACATAGGCTATCACCTGGTGAAGTAAACCTTTTAATTTTAGATAGTTCTGTATCCTCTCTGGGCCTGAATAATGTAAGCACTCTACCTCTCCCAGAACTTATCTGAATTGCCAGTACTGGACAAATATAGGAAGCAAATAAGAAAAATATCTTTGTTTATATGGAAGATTCAGTGTTTCAGTTCAGTTCAGTTCAGTTGCTCAGTCGTGTCCCTCTCTTTGTGACCCCATGGACTTCAGCAACCAGGCCTCTCTGTCCATCACCAACTCCCGGAGTTTACTCAAACTCATATGCATCCAGTCAGTGATGCCATCCAACCATCTCATACTCTGTTGTCCCCTTCTCCTCCTACCTTCAGTCTTTCCCAGCATCAGGGTCTTTTCCAATGAGTCAGTTCTTTGCATTAGATGGACAAAGTATTGGAGTTTCAGCTTCAGCATCAGCCCTTCCAATGATAAAAAAAATCTTTGTTCATGTGGGAGATTCAGTGTTTAGGAGAGACCAATCTGAGGAGGTGAGAGTACATATCCATCTAAGGAAGAAGCAAGGGAAAAAGCAGATATATGTATGTATATATACATGTCCTATATATATATATATAAAGACATATATAAGTATATAATATATATTATATAAAGAAAACAGAAAAAATACATACATATATAGATAGATAGATAGATCAATCTGAGGACCCAAGAGTAAATATCTATCTAAGGAAGACACATAATATATTTATATACATATATATGAAATCCACCTAGGTTTTTGAGAAGGGAACATTCTGAGATCTAAAATGGTTGTTTTGAACATTTAATAGAATTAATCATATTTCTAAAAACACATCAGAAATCATGAGCAGCTCATTGGTACATTAAAAAGAATATCCAATAAATAGAGGTCTTGTGGTGAATATGAATATCCAAGGAAACAAATAACATGGAGCAAAGGGTCATTCTATCACCGAAAGACACTCTGAAAGTGTTTTGATATTTGTATTTATCAATGTAAATGCAACAATTACCCAAGTTTCTTCCATTGTGTACGAAGGAAACCACATAGCTGCCTTTCTACCATCTTCCCCCTGCAACAGTTCACTGAGTTTTTTCCAGGATCCCTGGGGGAGGGTCTCATGCACTCTCAATAGCCCTCAGGCAGTGCTCTTCCATCCCCCTGGGGCTATGCCTTGTTTAATTCAGTTCAGTTCAGTCGCTCAGTCATGTCCAACTCTTTGCGACCCCATGAATCACAGCACACCAGGCCTCCCTGTTCATCATCAACTCCCGGAGTTCACTCAAACTCATGTCCATCGAGTTGGTGATGCCATCCAGCTATCTCATTCTCTGTCGTCCCCTTTTCCTTCCTGCCCCCAATCCCTCCCGGCATCAGAGTCTTCCAGTGAGTCAACTCATCGCATGAGGTGGCCAAAGTATTGGAGTTTCAGCTGTAGCATCAGTCCTTCCAATGAACACCCAGGATTGATCTCCTTTACAATGGACTGGTTGGATCTCCTTGCAGTCCAAGGGACTCTCAAGAGTCTTCTCCAACACCACAGTTCAAAAGCATCAATTCTTCGGCGATCAGCTTTCTTCACAGTCCAACTCTCACATCCATACATGACCACAGGAAAAACCATAGCCTTGACTAGACAGACCCTGGTTGACAAAGTTATGTCTCTGCTTTTTAATATGCTATCTAGGTTGGTCATAACTTTCCTTCCAAGGAGTAAGCGTCTTTTAATTTCATGGCTGCAATCAGCATCCACAGTGATTTTGGAGCCCCAAAAAATAAAGTCTGACACTGTTTCCACTGTTTCCCCATCTATTTCCCATGAAGTGATGGGACCAGATGCCATGATCTTTGTTTTCTGAATATTGAGCTTCAAGCCAACCTTTTCACTCTCCTCTTTCACTTTCATCAAGAGGCTTTTGAGTTCCTCTTCACTTTCTGCCATAAGGGTGGTGTCATCTGCATATCTGAGGTTATTGATATTTCTCCCAGCAATCTTGATTCCAGCTTGTGCTTCTTCCAGCCCAGCGTTCCTCATGATGTACTCTGCATTAAGTTAAATAAGCAGGGTGACAATATACAACCTTGACGTACTCCTTTTCCTATTTGGAACCAGTCTGTTGTTCCATGTCCAGTTCTAACTGCTGCTTCCTGACCTGCATACAGGTTTCTCAAGAGGCAGGTCAGGTGGTCTGCTATTCCCATCTCTTTCAGAATGTTCCACAGTTTCTTGTGATCCACACAGTCAAAGGCTTTGGCATAGTCAATGAAGCAGAAATAGATGTTTTTCTGGAACTATCTTGCTTTCTCCATGATCCAGCAGATGTTGGCAATTTGATCTGGTGCTTCTGCCTTTTCTAAAACCTGCTTGAACATCTGGAAGTTCATGGTTCACATATTGCTGAAGCCTGGCTTGGAGAATTTTGAGTATGACTTTACTAGTGTGTGAGATGAGTGCAATTGTGCGATAGTTTGATCATTCTTTGGCATTGCCTTTCTATGGGACTGGAATGAAGACTGACCTTTTCCAGTCCTGTGGCCACTGCTGAGTTTTCCAAATTTGCTGGCATATTGAGTGCAGCACTTTCACAGCATCATCTTTCAGGATTTGAAATAGCTCAATTGGAATTCCATCATCTCCACTAGCTTTGTTCGTAGTGATGCTCTCTAAGGCCCACTTGACTTCACATTCCAAGATGTCTGGTTCCAGGTGAGCGATCATGCCATCGTGATTATCTTCGTCGTGAAGATCTTTTTTGTACAGTTCTTCTGTGTATTCTTGCCACCTCTTCTTAATATCTTCTGCTTCTGTTAGGTCCATACCATTTCTGTCCTTTATCGAGCCCATCTTTGCATGAAATGTTCCCTTGGTATCTCTAATTTTTTCAAGAGATCTTTGTTTTTCCTATTCTGTTGTTTTCCTCTATTTCTTTGCATTGATCGCTGAGGAAGACTTTCTAATCTCTCCTTGCTATTCTTTGGAACTCTGCATTCAGATGCTTGTATCTTTCCTTTTCTCCTTTGCTTTTCGCTTCTCTTCTTTTCACAGCTATTTGTAAGGCCTCCTCAGACATCCATTTTGCTTTTTTGCATTTCTTTTCCATGGGGATGGTCTTCGTCCCTGTCTCCTGTACAATGTCACGAACCTCCATCCATAGCTCATCAGGCACTCTATCTATCAAATCTAGTCCCGTAAATCTATTTCTCACTTCCACTGTATAATCATAAGGGATTTGATTTAGGTCCTATCTGAATGGTCTAGTGGTTTTCCCTACTTTCTTCAATTTAAGTCTGAATTTGGCAATAAGGAGTTCATGATCTGAGCCACAGTCTGCTCCTGGTCTTGTTTTTGCTAACTGTATAGAGTTTCTCCCTCTTTGGCTGCAAAGAATATAATCAATCTGATTTTGGTGTTGACCATCTGGTGATGTCCATGTGTACAGTCTTCTCTTGTGTTGTTGGAAGAGGGTGTTTGCTATGACCAGTGCATTTTCTTGGCAAAACTCTATTAGCCTTTGTCCTGCTTCATTCCGTGCTCCAAGGCCAAATTTGCCTGTTACTCCAGGTGTTTCCTGACTTCCTACTTTTGCATTCCAGTCACCTATAATGAAAAGGACATCATTTTTGTGTGTTAGTTCTAAAAGGTCTTGTAGGTCTTCATAGAACCGTTCAACTTCAGCTTCTTCA
This sequence comes from Moschus berezovskii, assembly GCF_049115385.1. Classification (NCBI taxonomy): domain Eukaryota; kingdom Metazoa; phylum Chordata; class Mammalia; order Artiodactyla; family Moschidae; genus Moschus; species Moschus berezovskii. The sequence goes on from NC_142477.1 coordinate 71,803,680, forward strand.
GTGTTACTGGTTGGGGCATACGCTTTGATTACTGTAATATTGAATGGTTTGCCTTGGAAATGAACAGAAATCATTCTGTCATTTTTAAGATTGCATCCAAGTACTGCATTTTGGACTCTTTTGTTGACCATGATGGCTACTCCATTTCTTCTAAGGGATTCCTGTCCACAGTAGTAGATATAATGGTCATCTGAGTTAAATTCACCCATTCCAGTCCATTTTAGTTCACTGATTCCTGTGGTCCACTGGAGAAGGGAATGGCAAACCACTTCAGTATACTTGCCTTGAGAACCCCATGAACAGTATCAAAAGGCAAAATGATAGGATACTGAATTCCCAAGGTCGGTAGGTGCCCAGTATACTACTGGAGATCAGTGGAGAAATAAGTCCAGAAAGAATGAAGGGATGGAGCCAAAGCAAAACCAATACCCAGTTGTGTATGTGACTGGTGATAGAAGCAAGGTCCGGTGCTGCAAAGAGCAATATTGCATAGGAACCTGGAATGTTAGGTCCATGAATCAAGGCAAATTGGAAGTGGTCAAACAGGAGATGGCAAGAGTGAACGTAGACATTCTAGGAATCAGTGAACTATGCCTTGTTTAAGGCCTATCTCAAAGGCAGTGCCTGCTCCAGTCGTTCACTGTAATTATCAAGCCCTGACCCAGCAATGGCTTGATGGCAATAGTCGTGACAGTGCTCCCTCTACCTGTACTGTCTGCCTCGGGATATACTCCTGGCTCCATAATGGGTACAGCCAGCCCCCATATCTGTGGGTTCCACATCTGCAGATTCAACCAGTGGGTTTTCCAGCCACAGCTGGTGGAATTCACAGACATAGAATCCACAGATATGATGGCTGACTGTACAATGCCATCTAATATAAAGGATTTGAACATCCAAGGATTTGGGTACCCACAGGGTCTGGGGGGAGAGAAACAGTTATGAAACCAGTGCCCCTAGGAATCCAAGGGACAAGCGGACTTGCCAGTCCCTCTGCCTGACAAACTCCTAGTCTAAGAAGACCCAGTTCTTACGTCACATCTATGTGGGAAATCTTCCCTTCATCTCTCATTCACACGATTAGTGGGGACCCAGTGGTCCAGACTGAAGAGAAAAAGAGACCAGGTGTTGGTCTTCTCTGCCACTCTGCAGCTTGTGGCTGGGCCACCTCTCTCGTCTGTGAGCAGGGTCCACAGGAGGGTGTTCCTCAGAGGCAGGTTTGCAGATGTAACAAGATAGCGTGGGAAGAGGGTGGTGGTATCCTGGTCCAGACTAAGCGGCTATCAGAGTGTTGAAAACTGCTTTCAAGCAGTTTAAGGGCCTTAAACTGATGACATATGGACCAGGTGCAGCGCTGGATAGGTTCTGTTGGGACCAAATAGTGCTCACTTTAAAACCGGAATTAGTTAATATCCTGCAACATAGGAAGCTTAAACCTTCAAGTCAGATGCCTCCCCTCACCCCACTGGCACCACCAAAAGTGGATTCTGGTTCCTCTTGAGAACTCCTCTTAAAGATGAGGCACCCTGAGACCATACCCTTTGAAGACCCTGATCTGTACAGTCTTCTTTCAGTGGAGTCTGTGTACCGTTCTCCACCTACATAGCAGGTGGCTTCCCTCCTTCCTGCTACCTGTGGGCCCCTGACCCACGAGGGCCCCAGTCCCAAGAGACAGTTTAGCACAGACACTGTGCTCACCCTGGGGAGGTTCATTCAGTGGAGCATTAGTCCTCCCCAACCTGCCTTTCCTCCGTACCCTGCCTCCCTCACCCACCTCTAGGCCCTGAGTGCCTCTGAGACAGAGAAGATGTCTTACTATTTCTATAATCCCCTGCTTGTGAAGTGGACTAAAGTCTCTAAAAAACTTCATCTCTTCCCCAGTGATCAGTCTCAGGAAAGATCAAAACACCCAAGAGCTGTGTCAGCATAACAGTGATTCTTAAGAATGCATGAAAAAACAGGGTCAAGGTTGGAAAAGACGATGCCCTCCTCCCAATGCCGTCTTCTACCCAGGCCACCCCACCTTCCTGGTTGGCCAGACTCTCCATTTGCAGTGGCTGTGGCTCTTGATCTAAATGTTCACTGCCTTCTCCAACCAGTGTAATTGTTCTCATGGATACAATAGGACATTATATTTGGACTAGAACAGCCCTGGAGAATCCAGAGGTGCAGATCCTGTTACTATTTTTTTTTTTATTAAAACAATAAATAGCACCCAGCAGAGGCTGACATAAGCTTAAAAGCCTGGTAAAATCCATTGTTGGTGTGAAGCAATAAAACTTCTCATTTAAAGCACATGCTTACCAGGTGATACGGGAGAAAATGGTTTATCTTAGCAATTCTCATAATAATGATAACTTGAAAGTGTGTTATTCACTCAGTCATGTCCGGTGACCCCATAGGCTCCCCCACCAGGCTCCTCTGTCCATGGGATTCTCCAGGCAAGAATATTGGAGTGAGTTGCCATTCCCCTCTCCAGGGGATCTTACCGACCCAGAGATTGAACCCAGGTCTCCCGAGTTGCAGGCAGATTCTTTACTGTCTGAGCCACCAGGGAAGCCCTGTACAAGAGTGAAATTCAGCCTATGCAAACAGGTGGGCTGGTTTGCCTTTCTGAAACAGCTCCTCGGCAGGCAGGGATCAGGGTCTCTAGGGCTGAGCTGGTTTGTGTTGGTGGCACCACATTTAGAGGCTATCTGTTTGAGACATGTGAAAATTCTTTTTGCCTTATGTTTTCTTCATGAGCTGAACAGATCTGAAATTACCAATAAATAAAAATCCATGTATTATATTTGAAGTGTTATCAGTCCAGTGAATAAGCTACACAGCCATCGTTCAAGCCCAGTCTCTCCACCAGGTTGCTTTCTTATCACATTTGCCCTTCAAGGGAAGTCTGAACAACACAAACATTGTTTGTCATTTAACTGAGTAACAGTTAAAAATGAAACACACAATAAAAAGACATAGAAGTGAAGGATTCCAGACTCCACTGTGTGGGAGGGTCAGGACTTTTGGCCTTGACTTTGAAAATAAAAAAAAAAAAAAAGCCCATCAGCAGTCATTCTGAGTGTAATGACACAGCGTAATGATACTCAGGATGGATGAGAAAGTTCAGGCATTTCTAGAGTGATTTCTATATGTTACCAGATGTCACATTTGGTTCCTAGAGATTTATTCAAATATTAGTATCTCTTTTTGTCAAGTATGTACAAAAACCTGAGAATAGTAGATGTGCCCTAAAGATATGAAAATATATATAAAACAAAACCATTATAAATTACATAGATTTGCAGTATAAAATTGTTTCTCCCCCCATTTAGAGTGAATACCATCCAAGTTTACAGATCATCAAAGTAAATTAAATTTGCACACATATCTGAATCATTTTCAGAATCTCAAGAAAAAAAAAGTCATCACAGATATGACCAGATGACTCAGAAACCAGAAACTGCTTGCTTTTGAGAAGAATGACCTAAGACCCAAAGGGCATGGATTGGGATTCAGGCTTAAGTTGTAAAACTGCCCCCAAAAGCCATATGTAGCCATACTTCTATAAATTTATAGGAAGCTGAACAATTTATCTTTGAAAAACGATAACTTAGAAACAGCCTAAAATCTGGTCAATAAGAGAATTGAGAACTGTGTAATGTTTATGCAGTGGATTACTACCAACAATGACAACGAATTAACTAGAGCTACCAAAAACCATCCTCTATGTGAAAAGCAAACAGCATCCAGATGTAAATCCTATGGTGTCATTTGTATAGTTTAAAAACAGCAAAACTCAAAACTGCATCATTTTAGGGATAATAAAGAGCATGGCCACACCGAAGAAGGTGGGGATTCCTCCAATCAAGGTAGGGTACACAGGGAGAGCCAATCATATTTGAAGTGGTTTATTTCTCTAAAAGAATATCAAATAAATAAGGCAAAATGTTGGATTTGACAGTGCTGCTGCTACTGCTAAGTCACTTCAGTAGTGTCCAACTCTGTGTGACCCCATAGACGGAAGCCCACCAGGCTCCCCCGTCCCTGGGATTCTCCAGGCAAGAACACTGGAGTGGGGTGCCATTTCCTTCTCCAGTTTGACAGTGCTAGACAGTGGCTAATCCATGTTTATTATATTATTGCCCACACCATAATGTGTGCTTACACTTTTCAAAATAAAAAGAAACTAATTCATCACCTACCATGTATCAGGCTATTATATGTATCACTCATCTTTAATTAAAACGACTTGGGTAGGAATTATTTCTATCCCTAGTTTACAGACGAGGAAATAGGTTTTGAGGCGTTTTGTGACTTGCTGAGGCCAGCATAGCTGGTAGCGAGGTTTCCAGGCTGTGTTTAATTCTAAACTGCGTGTTCTTACAACAGTGCACTTGTGTGCTCAGTTGCTCGGTTGTGTCTGACTCCTTGCAACTCCATGGACTGTAGCCCACCAGGCTCCCCAGTCCATGGGATTTTTCAGGTAAGAATGCTAGAGTGAGTTGTCATTTTCCTCTTCCGGTGGATCTTCCCAACCCAGGGACTGAACCTGCAGCTCCTGTGTCTCCTGAATTAGCAGGTGAGTTCTTTACCAGTAGTGCCACCTGGGAAGCCACGATCCTTAAAGACGAACTTGAGCTTATTTCCCATGGTTAAACGCTTCTCCTATTCCTTTTCAAATTTCCCCTCCCATGTCTCCCTGTATCCTGGCACCAGGCCCTGCCTTTTCTTCAATATCCTTATCACTTGTGTGACACGGCCAGCCCTAGCCCAGCCCCAAAGTAATCAAGATGTGCTCTGGTTTAAGAGTAAAGAGTATAAATAACACACAGGGGATCCCCATAAGGATAACAGCTGATCTTTCAGCAGAAACTCTTCAGGCCAGGAGGGAATGGCAAGACATATTTAAAGTGATGAAAGAAAATAACCTACAGCCCAGATTACTATACCCAGCAAGGATCTCATTCAAATGTGAAGGAGAAATCAAAAGCTTTACAGACAAGCAAAAGCTGAGAGAATTCAGCATCACCAAACCAGCTCTCCAACAAATACTAAAGGATCTTCTCTAGACTGGAAACACAGAAAGGGTATATAAACTTGAACCCAAACAATAATGAAAATGGCAACAGGATCATACTTATCAATAATCACCTTAAACGTAAATGGGTTGAATGCCCCAACCAAAAGACAAAGGCTGGTTGAATGGATACAAAAACAAGACCCCCTTATATGTTGTCTACAAGAGACCCACCTCAAATCGAGGGACACATACAGACTGAAAGTGAAGGGCTGGAAAAAGATATTCCACGCAAATAGAGACCAAAAGAAAGCAGGAGTAGCAATACTCATATCAGATAAAATTGATTTTAAAACAAAGGCTGTGAAAAGAGACAAAGAAGGAAACTACATAATGATCAAAGGATCAATCCAAGATGAAGATATAACAATTCTAAATATTTATGCACCCAACATTGGAGCACCGCAATATGTAAAACAATTACTAACAATTATGAAAGGGGAAATTAACAATAACACAATAATAGTGGGAGATTTTAATACCCCACTTACATCTATGGATAGATCAACTAAACAGAAAATTAACAAGGAAACACAAACTTTAAATGATACAATAGACCAGTTAGACCTAATAGATATCTATAGGACATTTCACCCCAAAACAATGAACTTCACCTTTTTCTCAAGCGCACACGGAACCTTTTCCAGGATAGATCACATCCTGGGCCATAAATCCAGCCTTGGTAAATTCAAAAAAATTGAAATCATTCCAAGCATCTTTTCTGACCACAATGCAGTAAGACTAGATCTCAATTACGGGAGAAAAACTATTAAAAATGCCAACATATGGAGGCTGAACAACACGCTGCTGAATAATGAACAAATCATAGAAGAAATCAAAAGAGAAATTAAAATATGCATAGAAATGAATGAAAATGAAAACACAACAACCCAAAACCTCTGGGACACTGTAAAAGCAGTGCTAAGGGGGAAGTTCATAGCAATACAGGCACACCTCAAGAAACAAGAAAAAAGTCAACTAAATAACCTAACTCTACATCTAAAGAAACTAGAAAAGGAAGAAATGGAGAACCCCAGGGTTAGCAGAAGGAAAGAAATCATAAAAATTAGGGCAGAGATAAATGCAAAAGAAACAAAAGAGACCATAGCAAAAATCAACAAAGCCAAAAGCTGGTTCTTTGAGAAGGTAAATAAAATTGACAAACCACTAGCCAGACTTATCAAGAAAGAAAGGGAGAAGAACCAAATCAATAAAATTAGAAATGAAAAGGGAAAAATCACAACTGACAACACAGAAATACAAAGGATTATTAGAGAATACTATCAGCAATTATATGGCAATAAAATGAATAACTTGGAAGAAATGGACAAATTCCTAGAAAAGTACACCTTGCCAAAACTGAACCAGGAAGAAATAGAAAATCTGAACAGACCCATCACAAGCACGGAAATAGAGGAAGTAATCGGAAAGCTTCCAGCAAACAAAAGCCTAGGTCCAGACGGCTTCACAGCTGAATTCTACCAAAAATTTAGTGAAGAGCTAACACCTATTCTACTCAAACTCTTTCAGAAAATTGCTGAGGAAGGAAAACTTCCAAACTCATTCTATGAGGCCACTATCACCCTAATCCCAAAACCTGGTAAAGATCCCACAAAAAAAGAAAACTACAGGCCAATATCACTGATGAACATAGATGCAAAAATCCTTAACAAAATTCTAGCAATCAGAATCCAACAACATATTAAAAAGATCATACATCATGACCAAGTGGGCTTTATCCCAGGAATGCAAGGATTCTTCAATATCCGCAAATCAATCAACGTAATACACCACATTAACAAACTGAAAAATAAAAGTCATATGATTATCTCAATAGATGCAGAGAAAGCCTTCGACAAAATTCAACATCCATTTATGATAAAAACCCTCCAGAAAGTGGGAATAGAAGGGACATACCTCAACATAATAAAAGCTATATATGACAAACCCACAGCAAACATTATCCTCAATGGTGAAAAACTGAAAGCATTTCCCCTAAAGTCAGGAACAAGACAAGGGTGCCCACTCTCACCACTACTATTCAACACAGTTCTGGAAGTTTTGGCTACAGCAATCAGAGCAGAAAAAGACATAAAAGGAATACAAATTGGAAAAGAAGAAGTAAAACTTTCACTGTTCGCTGATGACATGATCCTCTACACAGAAAACCCTAAAGACTCTACCAGAAAACTACTAGAGCTAATCAATGAATACAGTAAAGTTGCAGGATATAAAATCAACACACAGAAATCTCTTGCATTCCTATACACTAATAATGAGAAAATAGAAAGAGACATTAAAGAAACTATTCCATTCACTGTTGCAACGAAAAGAATTAAATACTTAGGAATATATCTACCTAAGGAAACAAAAGACTTGTACATAGAAAACTACAAAACACTAGTGAAAGTAATCAAAGAGGACACGAATAGATGGAGAAATATACCGTGTTCGTGGATTGGAAGAATAAATATTGTGAAAATGAGTATACTACCCAAAGTAATTTATACATTCAATGCAATCCCTATCAAGCTACCAACGATATTTTTCACAGAATTAGAACAAATAATCTCACAGTTTGTATGGAAATACAAAAAACCTCGAATAGCCAAAGCAATCTTGAAGAAGAAAAATGGAACTGGAGGAATTAACCTGCCAGACTTCAGGCTCTACTACAAAGCCACAGTCATCAAGACAGTATGGTACTGGCATAAAGACAGAAATATAGATCAATGGAACAAAATAGAAAGCCCAGAGATAAACCCACGCACCTATGGACACCTTATCTTTGACAAAGGAGGCAAGAATATAAAATGGAAAAAAGACAGTCTCTTTAACAAGTGGTGCTGGGAAAACTGGTCAGCCACTTGTAAAAGAATGAAATTAGAACACTTCCTAACACCATACACAAAAATAAACTCAAAATGGATTAGAGAGCTAAATGTAAGGCCAGATACTATAAAACTCCTAGAGGAGAACGTAGGCAAAACACTCTCTGACATAAATCACAGCAGGATCCTCCAAGACCCACCTCCCAGAATATTGGAAATAAAAGCAAAAATAAACAAATGGGACCTAATTAAAATCAAAAGCTTCTGCACAGCAAAAGAAACTCTAAGCAAGGTGAAAAGACAGCCTTCAGAATGGGAGAAAATAATAGCAAATGAAGCAACTGATAAAGGATTAATCTCCAAAATATACAAGCAGCTCCTGCAGCTCAATTCCAGAAAACTAAGTGACCCGATCAAAAAATGGGCCAAAGAACTAAACAGACATTTCTCCAAAGAAGACATTAAGATGGCTAACAAACACATGAAAAAATGCTCAACATCCCTCATAATCAGAGAAATGCAAATCAAAACCACAATGAGATACCACTTCACACCAGTCAGAATGGCTGCTATCCAAAAGTCTACATGCAATAAATGCTGGAGAGGGTGTGGAGAGAAAGGAACCCTCTTACACTGTTGGTGGGAATGCAAACTAGTACAGCCACTTTGGAGAACAGTGTGGAGATTCCTCAAAAAACTGGAAATAGAACTGCCATATGATCCAGCAATTGCACTCCTGGGCATACACACCGAGGAAACCAGAATTGAAAGAGACACATGTACTCCAATGTTCATTGCAGCACTGTTTATAATAGCCAGGGCATGGAAGCAACCTAGATGTCCATCTGCAGATGAATGGATAAGAAAGCTTTGGTACATATACACAATGGAGTATTTTTCAGCCATCAAGAAAAATGCATTTGAATCAGTTTTAATGAGGTGGATGAAATTGGAGCCAATTATACAGAGTGAAGTAAGCCAGAAAGAAAAACATCAATATAGTATACTGACGCATATATATGGAATTTAGAAAGATGGAAACCTGAAACCTGTGTACGAGACTGCAAAAGAGACATAGACATATAGAACAGTCTTTGGGACTCTGTGGGAGAGGGTGAAGGTGGGATGATTGGGGAGAATGGCATTGTAGCATGTATATTAGCATATGTGACCAGTCCAGGTTCGACGCATGATGCAGGATGCCTGGGACCGGTTGCAGGGGAATGACATGGGGGGAGGATATGGGGATGAGGGAGGTGGGAGGGGGGTTCGGGAGGGAGAGCACATGTACACCCGGGGCGGATTCATGTCAATGTATCGCAAAACCAACCAATATATTAATGAAAGGTAATTTGCCTCCAATAAAATAAATTAAAATTAAAAAAATAAAAATAAATATAAAAAAAAAATAAGAGTAAAGAGTATGAACACACCTTGTCTGTTTCCAGATCCTCTGGGGTGATCAATCAGTATTTCCTCCCCTGTGGTACTGGGTGGCTTTGGCCGAAACCCATTGATTATTAGTACAGCTATTGATCTTGATTGACCATAATCACTGATCCTTTCTTTTTTCCTCGAATCCTCTTGAGAACAGGGCAACAGACTTCTTTGTCCTTTTTTCATCTTTTGTAGTCCTGTTTTGGACCACCTGATTTAGCTCACTGGGTACATCCTCATCAATCTTGTTTCCAGTCTTACTGTCTCCAATCCAAAACCCACACTGATGACTAGAATGATCATTCAGTCATTCAACAAACTTTTGCTGAGGACTTGCGGTATGTCAGGGGTCTTGAGTTTCATGGGGTTGAGAAGATATAGTCAGTTCCTAACTTAACCATTAAAGATCTAAAATGTATCTTGGAACGACATGGCACTTCCTTGTTTAAAAATGGTCAGTGACTCCCCAGGTCCACTGACCAGACCCTCTGTTGGAGATGCCCAGAAACAAGCACTTGACAAACTCCCTAGATGGTTCCCTGGTAAAGCATCTGTCTACAATGCGGGAGACCCAGGTTCAATCCCTGTGTAGGAAAGATCTCCTGGAGAAGGAAATGGCAACCCACTCCAGTATTCTTGCCTGGAAAATCCCATGGACGGAGGACTGGTGGGCTACAGTCCACGGGGTTGCAAAGAGTCAGACATGACTGAGTGACTTCACTTTCTTTCTTTCTTTCTTTCTAGATGGTTCAAACTCTACAGTTTGAGAACACTGGCCTAAGGAGTAAAGCTGAAAATTCTTGGATTGGATATGACAAAAGAGAAACCAGAGTCCATGGAGGGCCTTTTCCAGCAAGAGAGCTGTGATGTCACCCTGACCATCATTTACATCCCACACCACCTGATTTGCATCATGCTGATGTGGCTACTATGGCAATGATCTGTACCTCCCAACCTGGTGGGACACTTCAGCACCATGTGCTCTGTGCTTATGAAATGAAATTCTTTTAAGACAGAATGTCACAAAAACCATTCTAGTGACTAGATATCCAAATGAATGACCTACTTGAGATCCCTCTGAATGGGTTCAGCTCCCTCAAACCTTTGATCCATAGCAGATGCTTATCCTTCTGCCTAAAATGCTTGTCCTCTTTTTGTTTTCCAGGCAGTCTTCTATTTATTGTCAAAATTGTCTCCTCTGAGCAGCCTTCCTTGCTCTCCCCTTTTCCCCCTGTAACTTCTTAGGACTTTCTCTCCTGTTATCTGAATTGCAGGCTTCAGTAAGAAGGACACTGCATTTATTTTCATCCTGGAAGCTCACTGACTCCAGCCCCATCTTCTCATTCAAGCATCTGAATCCCTGCATGGGTTCCTGGAATATGTGGGAGTATTCTATTCTACTAGACCCCAGGTCAAATCCTCCTTTGTAGCTCCCCTGAAAAATATTCATGCAACTTGTCTCTTCTTGTTTGAGAAAAAGATGGAAGCAAACACTTGTAGTACTATTAATAATTATTCTCAAGTAAGCCACAGTGGGATACAAGCACACAGTTTTCCAGAAAGATAAATTCACATGTGTGCAATAAACATAATGTCTGATACTTGCAAAGTCCTTATGAGAAATATTTGTTTAAAAGCATGCAGCTAACCCAAATGCCCATCCACTAATAAATAGATAAAATCTGGTCTATCCAAACCATGGAATACTATTCAGACATAAAAAGGAATGAAATATTGACTCTTGCTGCAACACGGATGAATCTTTTTTAAAAATTTATTTTATTTTTTGACTGTGGGTGATCTTTGTTGGTACATGAGGGCTTTCTCTAATTGCAATGAGCGGAGGCTACTCTTCGCTTTGATGTGTGGACTTCTCGTTGCAGTGGCTTCTCCTGTAGAGAACAGGCTCTGGAGCTCTGGTTCAGTAGTTGTGGCAGACAGGCTTAGTTGCTTTGCAGCATGTAGGATCTTCCTGGGCCTCGGATTGAACTGGTGCCCCACTCATTGCAAGGTGGATTCTTAATCACTGGACCACCAGGGAAGCCCATGGATGAACCTTGAATACACGATGTGGTGTGAAAGAAGTCAGACACAAAAGGCCATATATTAAAGGACTTTTCCATAAAGAGAGAAAACAGATCATGGTTGCCAGGGTATGGTGGGGAGGGGGAATGGGGAGTGATTGTTTAATTGGTACAGAGGACTTCCATTTGGGATGATGAAAATGTTCTCAAAATAGGTAGTGGGTATGGTTGCACAACCTTGTGGATATATGAAAAACCACTAAGTTATACATTATGCAAGGGTGAATTTTATGGTATATGAATTATATCTCAGTTTTAAAAATCCTGTAGCTACTAAATTGCTACTAAACTATAGAGAGACAACTGCTGGCTAAGTGTGTCTGAAATGTGGGAAGGACCCCCAAATTAGATTTCTTTGCTGCCAATAATGTCTGTCCCAGGAAAGGGTACAAGAAGTGCAGAACACTTTCCATTTTGAAGAAGACTACTGGTTGTGAGGAAAAACCCTCAGGTTCAACCTCTTCCCCTTCCTCAACTGCCAAAGTGGAAGGTGTTCTGATAAGTTCAGAAGTATGAAAAAGAGGAAATCTCAAAAGCAGAGGAATAGAATTAGAATGGTCCCTTTGGCCCAGAGCCGTCTCATTTTACACCTGCTTTCCAGCATAACTACTAAGATTGTCCTCTGCTATTCTCTAAATTATAAGCTTGGATGATAAATTATTTAACCACCCCACCTAACCCTGTTGGGGAAACAGCTGTGTTTTAGGTAATGTCTCATTGAATATAAAATAAAGGGCAATGGAGTCATTTGCTGACTATCTCCGAGTCTCTGTTTGTCTGGAAACTTCTATTCTCAGTGCTTATATTATAAGAACCAAAAGTAGACAGGACCTAGAAAGGGAGCCTCCTTCATCTCAGCAAGTGCCCAGTACAAGTCTCCAAGGAGTGGTGGTGGGCGAGTCTGACCCTCACAGCAAATGAATACTGCTTCTATATTCCGTTGAGCGCTGCCTCTATGAGAAAGATTGCTTCACTGGTGTGTCTTGATGGGCACCAGCTTCTGGCCTGTTAGGGTAACAGTTCTTATCACTTCCTCCAGCCACTCATGCTCTCAGCCTTCACGATGCCACAAGGGTGCAGCGACCTTCTGTGAAGAGACTTCCTGGAGCCACGGGTGGTGTGACATTTAGAGAGACTGCTCTCTTTGCTCCTACAGTCCTCCCTGGTTTGGGGCCTCTTCCTTTACTGGCTGCCTTTCGACATCCAGAACAATGAAGACCCTTTGCTCCTCAGGCCCTGGGCTGGAATCTGGTGTCTCCCAGAGGCTTCCTCCTTCCTTATAAAAATCCTCTCTTAGCACTCAACACGGAGAAGGCAATGGCAAGCCACTGCAGTACTCTTGCCCAGAAAATCCCCTGGACGGAGGAGCCTGGTAGGCTGCAGTCCATGGGGTCGCTACGAGTCAGACATGACTGAGAGACTTCACTTTCCCTTTTCACTTTCACACATTGGAGAAGGAAATGGCAACCCACTCCAGTGTTCTTGCCTGGAGAATCCCAGGGATGGGGGAGCCTGATGGGCTGCCGTCTATGGGGTCACACAGAGTCGGACACGACTGAAGTGACTCAGCAGCAGCAGCACTCAACATCCCTCCCTGGAATCTGGTTTCCACCGCTCCCTGGGATAATACCTTCCTTAGCAATATCCAAGGGGGGTCTGAACCTATTGTGGACATGGTTCAGATTTTAATCCCAGGAGAAGAGATGAAAGGATACAGTGAAGAGGAGAGGGTCATTGCTTAACTCTCGACCAGATATGCTTGCCTCTTAGCTCTGACTGAGGAGGCCTGGAATATATTTTCATTTTGTTTTATGTGTTCATGCACCTGTCCAGTCTGCTCAACCACGAACCCCTTGAGGTTAGTGACTGTATATTCCCTGTACCCACAGCCTAGTAGTGTCTGGCATACAAAGATCCCAGGGAAAGGCTGCTGAATGAATGAACTTGTTAACAGCTTTTGAAAAATCATTGATTTCCTTTTGGCTGCACTAAGTCTTCATTGCTGTGCGTGGGCTTTCTCTGGTCGTGGCAACTAGGGGCTGCTCTTCGTGGCAGTGTGTGGGTGTTTCACTGTGCTGGCTTCTCTGGTGTCACATGGGCTCAGGAGTTCCAGTGCACGGGCTTAGTTGCTCTGTTGCATGTGGGATCTGGATGAGGGATCAGGCCTGTGTTCCCTGCACTGGCAGGAGGATTCTTCACCCCTGGATCACCAGGGAAGTCCTGAATGCATTTGTTAAGACTAACCTACTCATCTCAACCTCCTCCACCAAACATGCACAACTTTGGATTTAACTAACCAACAACTTCAACTTCAGTGGAAGTTCTGCTAACTGTTAAAAGAGAGAAGAGTTGTGTTTTATAATTGATTTTAATTCACAGACGTTAGTAAATTTCTACTATAATCTTTGGTTAAATAGAAGAAAAACCCAAAATGTGGTATGGCTAGTCTGGAGAAGTGAGCTGTAAATCCTACTCACAGTTAAACTAATGAGAGATTGAATGTTAACTCCATTCATCACTGAACATCAAAATTCAAAGACCATGACCAAAGTGTGTTATATTTCATTTCTTCTACTTGACTTGGAGATGCCTGAAAGAGTATTAAAGGTTAAGAAAGGGTGAACCTCTGACCACTGAGAGGCCAAGCAAAAACAGCCCATTCACCTTTTTCCTTTCCTGGGAGGAACAACTATTTTTTCAGTTTCTCTTTCTTCTGATTTGTTGGGTGGGGAGCTGGCTGGTACCCATATAAAGTGGAGTGGGATCCATACTGTAGTTCAGGCCTAATTCTTAAGGCTCCCACACACCCACCTCCTGTGAATGGTGCTTTTCTTTCTACTAAGAATCATTTGTCCCCCTAATCCAAGCCCAGACTCTCTATATAAAGCTGTAGTCTTATGGGACCCTGCCCCTGACTGGTCCAGGGGTTAGTTCCACACACATGCTGCACTAATTAGAGTCCTTTCCCAGGGTTAGAAAGAGAGTAAAGGCAATTGTGTGTGTGAGACTTAAGGAGATTAGGGGCTACATTTGACATGTGGAGGAAACCCAGTTTCATACATGTTTGTGTGGTATATCTGTTTCCATCATTTTGCTTTCAATCTAGGTCATTGAATTTGAAGTGTGTCTCTTGTAAGTGGTAGATAGTTGGGTTGTATTTTTTTTTTGCCCACTCTACCAATCTCTGTCTGTTTATTGTTGTGTTTAGGCTATTTACTTTCAAGGCACTTATTTATATGCTAATATCTAACTATAATTTTGTTGTTTTTTCTGGTTCTCATCCTCCATTTCTCTTTTCTTGCCTTCCTGCAGGTTGTTTGAACATATTTTAGAATTCTATTTTGATTTATTTTCAGTGTTTTTGAATATTCCTTTGTGTAGTTTTCGTAGTTATTTATCTATTACAGCATCATATGTGACTTACAACAGTCTATTAGTAACAACATCCTGCTACTCTGAGTGAAACATGGAAACTTTACTTACACTCTGATTTGGGGAAGAGGGTGTTGAGCTACTGGCTCAAAATCTTCATCTTCCTCACTTACCTTTCTTACTTTTAAATATTGTTGTCTTATATATTAGTTGGTGTTATCATGTTTGTTTCAGTCATCAAACATGATTTATAAAAGCAGCAAGAAGTCTCTTGTGTGTACCCATTTCTACTCTTTCCATTGTTTCTTCTTCCTTCCTGATGTTCTGACTCCTCCTTTAATCAGCTCCTTTTTTGTTTAAATAATTTCCTTTAGCTAATCTTTTGGTGATGGACAGGGAGGCCTGGCGTGCTGTGATTCATGGGGTCGCAAAGAGTCGGACACGACTGAGCGACTGAACTGAACTGAATCTTTAAGCAAATGAATTTTCTTTTAGTTTTACTTCATGTCAGAATGTTATTTTTTTTTTACTCCTGAAGGACAGTTTCACCAGAAACAGTTTGCAGTTGACAATTCTTTTCTTTCAGCACTTGAATAGTATTGTGCCATTCATTTTCTCCTAGCCTCCAGATGAGTAACCTGCTGTCATTCAATTTGATGTGTCCCTATAAACGTGGTGTTTTTCTCTGGTTGCTTTCAAGAGCTTTATTTTCTTTCTATGTTCCTTTCTTTCTTTTTCATTTTTAAAAGTTTAATTATTATGTATCTTAGTATGGATTTACCTGAATTTATCTTATTTGAGATTTTACCAGCTTCTTGGATCTGTAGATTTCTGTCTTCCCCCCAGTTTGGGAAGTTTTCAACCATTATTCCTCTGAATATTTTTCAATCCCATTTTTCTCTCTGTTTTGGGACTCTAATGATGCTAATGTTGAGTTATTTGTTATTGTGCAATAAGTTCCTAGGTCTCTAATCATTTTTAAGTCTGTTTTCTCCCTGTTTTTCAGATAAGATGAATTGTATTGTTCTTTTCTCGCATTTACTGATTCTGCCCTTTGTTATCTCCACTCTCCTATTCAGCCCACCCAGCTAGTTTCTTATTTCTGTGATTGAATTTTTCTGTTCTATAATTTCCATTTGGCTCTTTTTCTTTGCTTAGAAAAAGAAATAGAAACAACTTCTATTTCTTTGCTGAAATTTTTTTTCATGTGTTTCAAGAGAGTTTGTAATTAATTGTTAAGGTATTTTATGACAGCTACTTTAAAAACCCGTGACAGAGAATCCAAACATCCGAGTCATGTCAGCTACGGGTGTCTACTGATGGTCTGCTCTCGTTCAGTTTGTGATCTTTGCGGTTCTTTGTATAACAGGTGGGGGAGTTTTAACTGACTTCTGCACATTTTTGTCTATTTCCCTAGGAGACTCTGGATCCTATATAATTCTTTCATTTTAGCAGGCAACCTCTGTGTTGTGGCTCATCGTGTGAGTTTAGCGTATTTTGCGAGTTGTGGTTCCGAAGGCAGCTTAATTTTCAGAACACTGGCAGTGTTGTTTCAGTCTTCTTGGTTTATCTGTGCCACTGGGGCTTTCGCTAATCCCTAGTGGGCTGCCTGAGGAGGCAGAAAGGGTATCCCCAGATCTGGCCAATAGAACACCCCATAATGGAGACACTGCAGAGGGATTCATCCTGCCCATGTCTGCTGGCTTCCCAGTGCCTCTCGGCAGAGGAGAGGAGAGCTGTACCGACAAGGACAGAGGGGCTGCCTGCTGCCGCTGGTCCCCTCTCGACAGCGCCTCCCGTACTGCTCTGGACCTCTCACTGCAAAGGGTGTCCTGGGCCTGGCAGGGAGGAGAGCTCTCCTTTATCCTCTTACATACGGCAGGGGATCCCAATCACTCTCTGTACGGGGGATGTCAGACTCATTTGATGCTGTTAGAGTGACTCCCCTTTTGATCCAGGGATGGAATGAGCCTAGACTGGCTGCCTTCTCTTGCTATGTTGGAGGTTACAAAATACCAGGTCCAGGGGACATTCCTCTGTTGGGTGGTAGGGACATAGGATGACCTGCTCCTGTGCTGTTCCTCCATTCCTGGGATCCCAAACCAGTTTATCTTCTTCTTCTTCTTTTTTTTTCAAATCACTTTTCAGAGTTCTCCTTTGGTGGTTGTATTAGTCAGAGTTCTTGAGAGAAACAGAACTAACAGAATAGACAGATTGATAGATAGACACCCTATGTAGACATACACATATCCTCTCTATATATTGTAAGTATATAGAGATACCCATTTTGCAGAAAGAGATGTACATATGTGGATAAATAGATACAGAGATAAAAGTATAGATATCTCTATCTAGCTCTGTGTGTATGGAAAGAGAGAGAGAGAGAAAGACTAATCTTAAGAAATTGGCTCACATGATCGTGGAACCATGGAAAGTCCAAAATCTACAGGGTAGGCTGGCAGGCTGGAGACTCAGGGAAGAATTGCAGTTCAAATCCAAAGGCTGTCTGTTTGAAGTATTTCTTCTAGCTCAAGGGAAATCATTCTTTGTTCTAGTAAGACCTTCAGTTGATTGTATGAGGCCTGTATGTGATAGAGAACAATCCATTTATTCAAAGTCCGCAGTTTGTATGAAAATTCAAAAAACATTAAAAAAAAAAAACACAACTTCACTGAAACATCTAGGATAATAGCTGACAAAAGATTAGGACACCATGGCCCACTCAAGCTAACATGTAAAATTAACCATTACAGTTGTCTCTTGGGCCATTTTCAAGGCTTATAATTAAGCTTAGCAGGAAAGCGCAGGAGAAAATAAGTCTATACTCTCTTGACTGGACGGTAAGTTAAGAAAGATCAGAGAGGCAATTTGTAGGGAGAGGGAATGAAGCTGACCCACAGAGAGAAGCTGGGATGAGACCTGTGTCCCAAGTCCAGCTGCCCTGACCTCATTGGAACTTGGTCTTCCAATCACTACCTAGGTGCTAGTAACCCATAAAGCCTACCCTCCCTGCTTTTCTTGTTTAGTTAGTTTGACTTGGGTTTCTGTCACTTCCAACCAATTAAAAGAAGTGCCTGGCTGGCTCAAAGACTCAGCTACCCAGCAGCTGGTCATCCTCTCCTAATATCAGCCCTCCCTGCAGAAATAGGGTTGAAGTAGAGGATGAGCCCTTCACTGTGCTGGGAGTGGAGTCCCCATAGTCAGGCTGAATCAGGGGTTTTCTCAATGGAGGGCATATCAGTCTGGGAAAATGGTCATTAGGGTCCTGTCTGCTGATTACACTGGGATTGTTCCAAGGGATGGGATCAGAAAATGAGGATCCAAAACAGGCCAAGGTGTCACCATAAAGTGGCAATGTAGAGTTTCAGATTTCTTGAGAATGGCAATTTCTGAGTGAAACATGTGTGCGGACTGTAAATCTGCACGTTTATTGACAGATTCGTATTATCTCCAGTGCCCCAGTCCACAGCTCCTGTTGTTGTGAGGCCGCATTGACTGCTTCATAAGAATTTTTAAAGTATCTTAACTTTGAACCCAGGTCTATTGCATTTCCTTTGATTGCAAAGTCAATATCAATCGCTTTGCCCAGGAAAAACTGCGCATGAGAAAATATGCCCAAACCAGCTGAGTCCTTGTAACGAGACTTGCTTCTGATGAGGTGAAAAATCATTTGGAAGTGGAGCCTTTCAGACTGTGCTTGACAGTCAAAGCTTCACGTTTCAGTTGAAAACACCGAAGGGAAAAGGGGGAGAAAACCAGATGTCCTTCTCCAGAAAAAAAAAAGAGAGCGAGAGAAAAAAAAAAAAACCACACCGCTGTAACCTCAACTATATTTGCACTTTATACATTTTCTATATTTCATTTTATAAAAACAGTCAAGCTTCAACCACAAGATTTCATAGATAAGAGGGAAAAGCCGGACTTCGCTTAATTCAATATTTTAGAGAAATGCTCTTATGGGCAGTGAGCAAAAGGCATCCCAGCCAGACCGAGACTGGAGACTGCTGACGACTCTAAAAAATGTGACCATGATTCACACTGGGACACCACATCTCATAACACACCGCGTGTGCAAGGGGCTGTAATTACGAAATGTTTGCATTAAGCAACGTGGGTGCCGAAATACAGATGTTCCTCATTGAGTGTAATTGGACCTGACGTGGCTTTGGCCTGCTTTATAACAGTTGCCGGAACGTGCAGCCTGCTTCAGCCTGGTCCTCTGAAGGCCTGTGTTTCATATCACCTTTATGCAGGGGGAGACGCAGGGGTCCGGGGGAGCACCAGGTCCTCTGTCCCTGGGCTTGGTGGAAATGCCTTTCAGCCTGCTTTGAGGGGCACCTTTCTCAGGGGCTGACCGGGAGGCTTTACTCAACAATTTCTCTTTTCATTTAAAGGGGAAGGTCTTCTCGGATAGCTCTTCCTCCCCCATGAAGATGGAGTGGAGGTGCCATTTGTTTCCATGCTGCTTCATAATGTGCCCAAGATGGACTGTCTTCTGAAACACATCGATGAAGAAAGTCCTTCTCTGAAGCTCTGGACTCTCTCTCCCCACTGGCTTCCGCTACACTGCACACCCTTGGAGTCCTCAGATGCAAAAGACCATCCTCCTAGAAGTGTCAATAATCGACACAAACATACCACACACCTACCATGTGTAAACTCTTCTGTGAATGGAAACCTAAGATAAACACACACAGACTGGCTGAGACATAGTGTGTAGGAACGTGTTTCCTGTTACTTAGAAAGAAATGGGTGGGGATTGGACTTCTCTTCTGTCCCAGGCAATGTTCGGAACGTCACAGAGGCCCACGTGGGTTCAAGGGGTGGAACCATCAACCCCAGCGCTCAGTGGCAGGGGTGGCATTGGCACATGGGAAGAAGAGCCTTCCAGTGGAGTAGGGAGGACAGGCTCCCAGTCAGGCTACACTCAACGTTAAACCTGCACCCCTAAACATATTGTGAAATACCCTCAGAGGCGTGGATTTATCTACTATCTGGTAAAGAACCTGCCTGCCTATGCAGGAGGCATAAAAGATGTGGATTCGATCCCTGAGTCAGAAAGATTCTGTGGAGAAGGAAATGGCAACGCACTGCAGTATTCTTGCCCAGAGGATCCTATGGAGAGAGAAGCCTGGCGGGCTACAGTCCATGGGGTTAAAAAGTCAGACATGACTGAAGCAACTGAGTATGTACATGCATGCATGTATGCTATGTGTCTATTTATCTACCTATTTGTTGAGTGTCAAGTAAAGATTTGGTTATTCTGATTAAAGAAGAAACCATTACCTATATACTGATTTAAAATTAATGGACCATTAAGATTAAAATGAGATTTTATTCAAGGTAACATGAAAACACATTTTCACAAAGCAAATGAACCAAGACTTTAATGTCACACAAGAGAGATACAAAGGTTAGAGTGAATGCAGGAATCCCACAACCTAGGC
The DNA here is from genome assembly GCF_049115385.1 of Moschus berezovskii. Lineage (NCBI taxonomy): Eukaryota > Metazoa > Chordata > Mammalia > Artiodactyla > Moschidae > Moschus > Moschus berezovskii. The sequence goes on from NC_142477.1 coordinate 71,823,916, forward strand.
TATATGGAAAGATGCAGAAAGTCAGACCTTCCTGGGTTTGGTGATTCTTTTTTCAAGACCCGCCATCCATCTATTGAACCTCCTGGCTTTCCTAGCTTCCTTGTATTTCTGCCCTTTGACTCCTCTCTTCCACTTATCTGTCTTTGGGTAACAAACCATCCAAACTTAATGACAAATGACACCAACAGTCATTTGTTTTGCTCACAGTCTGTGCTTTGGGCAAGGCTCTGTGGGGTCAGCTCGATTCTGCTCCTCCTGCCGTCAGCTGGGGCAGCTCAAAGGCTGGAGTGATTCGAAGATCAGGGGCTGGGGTCATCTGAAGACTCACTCACTCTCCTGTCTTGTGGTGGATGCCAGCCTCTCTGTGTGGCTGCCTAGCTTCTTTGCGTGATGGTGACCAAATTTCTAGAGCCAGCATCACAGGAGAGCAGGAAGAAGAGCATCTGAACACCTCAACCTGAGATCCACAGTGCCGTGTCCACCATATTCTGTGGGTTAAGACGGCCACAGAGGCTCAAAGGGAGCAGACAGAGCCCACCACTCAGCGGCAGTAGTGACAACGGCACCTTGGGAGAAGAGCTTATGGGGTGGGTTCTTTCTTACTTTTATTTTCTGGCCCCACTGGAGCAGCATACACAGGACCTCAGTTCCCCCACAGCCAGCGCCCCCTTCTGTGGAAGCACGCTGTCCTAACCACTGGGCCACTAAGTGGCGTGGCTGTCATGCTCAGTGCATCAGGCTGAGAGACCCTCTGCCACTCCCAGCTTGCAGCCTCACAATTCCATCCCCCCCAGTACACCCAATTTAATACGCACATCACAGGCAGGCAGCACCCTCGCAAAGGAGCCCCGCCAGCAGTGGAACAGATGGCCAGCCACCAGCCCTGACCTCTGAGCTCCCAACAGATCCCCAGCAGAGGCCTGGCCTCCAAAGAGCCATTGCCAATGTGTCAGCTGCTTGCGCCTCAGAAACCACCTTCCAGGAGAGGGGTGGCCCCTACCACTTCCGCCCGCACCGTTTGTCCTCCTCAGAGAGGCTGCTGTTCTCACGCTCCAGGCCAAGGCGTCCCTCGTCCCCAGCCATGCCGGAGCCCTCCCTCTACCCTTCGGCTTGCTTCCGCCATCTCACATTCCCAACTGGAGCATTCAGACGGGTCTGCCAGTTTCCTCCTCCCGGTGGCCACCTCCTCTGCGTGCCACCTCCTTGGCAGAGCCTCCAGGGCAGGGGCAGAGGGGGCTGCGGTGCTCTAGCGGACCCCCGTGGGGTCGCACGGTGGAGGCGGCACCTAAGCTCCAGTGGCGGCGTCCATCTAGACAGATTTTTTTTTTTTCCAATCCCAAAGTTTTAAATCTAAAGCTGCATGTATTTCCAGGGCATTTCTATTTTGTTTGCTTTTCCATAAGCATTTATGGGAAACCCTTGCCCTGGAGGAGCTCACAGTTTAGGGGTAGATGAGTAAACAGATGACAAAACAGTAGGCAGCAGAGGAGACCCCAAGATAAAGTTCTGCACCGTCATTCCAGAAGCACAAAACGAGTAACTGCCACATCTAGGAAATGGCAGAGCCAAGGTTCACAACCAGATGTCTTTGGTGTCAAAAGCCAAGGTCATTAACACAAAACCAAGCACTCTCCTCACCTCCATCGGCAGCTTCCAGGCTCTCTGAAGACCATGAAGTGGCACAGAAAGACCATCTATGCAAAGACAGGTGAGCACCCGTCTGTCGGCCTCCTCCCTGTTTCTGCCTTCCACCTGGTTCATAGGTCAGGAAACAAAGCTCTAGAAGATCTGCCATCTGAAAATCCAAGGAACAGAGGGAACAGCTTAGACCCGGAAGCTTCAGTTCCACTGTTACTTGGGGGAAGGGGATGGTGTGTGGATTCTGTGACTTTGATGAATACAAATGCTGAAAAGTGACTTTGCTCATTAGAGATAAGCATGTTTGCTATTAAGACTCGGCCCAAAGATATGAAAAGAGACTGGAAGTTAAAGCGCTGAATTGAATTATCATCTTTATTATTCAGGTAGGCAAATCCATTTAACCAGTTATCACAGGCAGAAGAACTTTTGGCCTGGATCATCTAAAGATGTGACTCAATTTGCAAATTTTGTTTAAAATACACAGTCTCTTTCTATAACCACAAGGATAGAGTGGAGGACTGAGGGAATTTTCAAGTAATTTCAGCAACAAAAGGTTTTTATCTATTAATATTAATGTATGTATTTGACAAATATTTACTAAGTGTCCAAATATGTGCTGAGGATGGTCAGTGATACATGCTGAAGATGGAGCAGTAGAAAAGGCACAGCCCCTTTCTTCAAATTTTCACAATTTATTGCAGGTAATTATGAAAGAGACCGGTTATCCGTTTACTAGACCTGATTTCTTTTCCTCCTGGGGGCACAGTTGGACTTGGTTTCCCATTCTGCCATGTGGGGTGAGGCCACATGATCAGGTTCAGCCAGTGGAATGTGAAAGAGAGAGATCTGTGCCACTTCTAAGCTCACCCCATGAAATTTCCTTCATGCTTCTCTACCCCATCTCTTTCACTGTCTGCTGATTGGGTCTCTACACCCAGGATGGTCCTGGGAGCCATTGTGCAGAGGGCAGTACTTTTATAAGTTGGGTCCTTGAACGACTGACTGCATGGAGCACATCACCCTCCCAGCCCTGGCTGCTGGTTCAATTTTACAAGAGGGAGGAGTGAATTCCTATTGTGTTAAGCAGTGAGAGTTGGAGGTACCTCTGTTGAAGCGCTCCCTTAACATTAGCATTAACACTACCTTTGTTAATACTCTGGGGCTTTCCAGGTGGAGCTGGTGGTAAAGAGCCTGCCTGCCACTGCAGGAGACTTAAGAGATGCAGGTTCAATCCCTGGGTCAGGAAGATCCCCTGGAGTGGGGCATGGCAACTCATTGCAGCATTCTTGCCTGGAGAATCCTATAGACAGAGAAGCCTGTGGGCTGCAGTCCATAGGGTTGCAAACAGTTGGACAGCACAAAAAATATTCTAGACAGTTGCAATGCAGTTAGGAAAGTGTTGTCACATGGGTATACGCAAAATTTTGTAGAATACTAAGGAGTGGAGTTACCTCCTTTCGAGACCAAAGGATTTGAAAAATTTTCTGTTAAATGAAGGAGTTGTTGGTGGAGAGGGTGTGTCAGAGAAGACTCCTCAAAAGAAAAGATGACATTTAAAATGTCCTTTGATGAGAGAATTGTATAGTCCAGGCAGTGATTGGGGGAAGAGCATTGTGAGCAGAGGGAACAGCCTCTGAACAGACTTTGTGTCTGAAAGTGCATGGCATGTTCATGAAATGGCACTCTTTCCTGCAGGACTAGAATTAAATCTGTCCAGTTGAGACAGGAGGGAAAGAGGTTAGGAAAGAGGTTGAGACTATATAATGCAGAGTCATGGATGGCATGGGAATGTCTATCTGAAACTATTGAGAAGGCAGGGAAATGTTAAGACAATGAAGAGGGCAACAAATAAGACTGGTATTTCATCTCAGTAAGATAATGCTAATACCTGGGTATTGTGGATTAAAGTAGAAAGAGGCATTTAAAGAAATTAAATTATCTTAATTCAGCACTTTACTTTTTCCAGAGCTACTTTCCACCAGACAGAAAATGATTTTACAATTCAGTTAAATTGAGGAATGGGTGGGAATGGTCAATTCAGTATTCTAAACTAGCTACAAAAATTGTTTGGCATGAAATTAGCAAGACGTTTTGATTTGTGGGTGGTTAAGCTTAACCCTAGTTGAGTCAGTATCTTATTGACTCTTTGGCAAAGCATGATTTCATATTTTTGAGAAAAATGGACCTCACAACTTTCACATGAAATCGGAGGATTTCTTGGCCCTCCAGTCGTTCTTGCTAACTTGAGTTTCAATACTTTTATGTAAAGGAATTGAAAACATTTAAATCAAATTTCCTTTTGAGGAGACATCAACTTGAAAATGATGGGAAAAGTGGATTGGCAAAATGTGTTAAGGGACTTGGTGGGCAAAAATTATTTGGGGGAAAAATAGATATTTTGAAAGGTTCACAGTGAAAGCAAAACATATGAGAGTTCACCTAAGTCCTGATCCAAATGCCAAGAAATCCAACCCTGAGACCACTACCTTTCCTTGAATTTCAATATCATCTGAAACCCAAAGGAGAATCTAATGATTTTGTTCAGTTGGAACTGATTTTCCTCACCTACTCGTCATTGTGTGAGGATTAGCAGCCAAGAAAAATCCCATTTTGTGGGACTCTCTCTGTGGTAAGCAGCCTCCAGGGTTGCCCTCAGTGGTCCAGCTCTCCTGGTTCATACCCTTGTGCAGCTCCCTGTCCCATAGCAGGGTTAGTCTGTGTGACCTGGAGCAGATGGTGAGAAAGATTAGGTCATGAAAGACAATGGCTTCCATCGTGGGGACTGGCTGACTACTTACTCTGGGGGAAGCTAGAGGCCACGTTGTGGAGAGGCTTATGTGACAAGAAATCCAACAGCCAGTGAGGGGCACCCAGTGAAGAACATGATCGCCTGCAATAAATCATGTCAGTGAACTTGGAAGCTCCCAAGTTCAGAGCCTGCAGCCCCAGCTAACAGCTTTGTTGTAACCTCATGAGAAACCCTGAACCAAGACCACTTGGCTAAGGTACTCTTGTATTCCTGACTCTCAGACACTGTAAAATAATAAATGTTTCTTGTTTTTAATCAGCTAAAATTTGAGATAATTTGTTATACAGTAATTGCTAACTCGGAGAAGGCAATGGCAAGCCACTCCAGTACTCTTGCCTAGAAAATCACATGGAGAGAGGAGCCTGGTGGGCTGCAGTCCATGGGGTTGCTACTAGTCGGACACGACTGAGCGACTTCACTTTCACTTTTCACTTTCACATTGGAGAAGGAAATGGTAACCTACTCCAGTGTTCTTGCCTGGAGAATCCCAGGGATGGCGGAGCCTGGTCGGCTGCCGTCTATGAGGTCGCACAGAGTCGGACATGACTGAAGCGACTTAGCAGCAGCAGCAATAGCTAACTGGGACCTCCCAGGGGGTTTGAGTGGTAAAGAACCTGCCTGCCAATTTAGGAGAGGTAAGAGACACAGGTTTGATCCCTGGATCAGGAAGATCCCCTGGAGGAGGATACAGCAACCCACTCCAGTATTCTTGCCCAGAGAATCCACATGGACAGAGGAGCCTGGCAGGCTGCATTCCATACAGTCGCACAGAGTTGGACATGACTGAAGAGTCTTAGCACAATAGCTAAATAATATGCCTTCTATTGATGCTTTTGAACTGTGGTGCTGTAGAAGACTCTTGAGAGTCCCTTGGACTGCAAAGAGATCCAACCAGTCCATTCTAGAGGAGATCAGTCCTGGGTGTTCATTGGAAGGACTGATGCTACAGCTGAAACTCCAATACTTTGGCCACCTCATGCGACGAGTTGACTCACTGGAAAAGACTGATGCTGGGAGGGATTGGGGGCAGGAGGAGAAGGGGACGACAGAGAATGAGATGGCTGGATGGCATCACCGACTCGATGGAGGTGAGTTTGAGTGAACTCAAGGAGTTGGTGATGGACAGGGAGGCCTGGAGTGCTGTGATTCATGGGGTCATAAAGAGTCGGACATGACCGAGAGACTGAACTGAACTGAACTATGATAGTATTCCATAAGAGGCTTCCCTAGTGGCTCAGATGGTAAAGAATCTGCCAGCAACACAGGAGACCCAGATTTGATCCCCAAGTCAGGAAGATCCCCTGGAGAAGGGAATGGCTACCACTCTGGTATTCTTGTCTGGAGAATTCCATGGACAGAGGAACCTGGAGGGCTATAGTCCATGGGGTTGCAAAGAGTTGAACGGGACTGAGCAACTTTCACTTTCACGTCTACTATGGTCTGAAAGTATTCAGTAATGTTCGTTATAATGTCCTCTTTGACATATAATTTACAAGGGCTCTTTTTCAGTTTGTAAATGTGTATTTTGTTGGTTTTGAATTTTACAGCATTGTGATTAGAGGGTTATCTCTATAATATTCATTTTTTAGTATTTGTTGAGGCTTCCTTTGGGCTTGATATCTACTAAATGCTTACAAATATTCTGTATGAGTATGAAATGCATACATATTCTGTTTTTTGGATGCAGAGTTCTATATATGCTCATCAGCTCAAGTTTGTGTATGTATTTACTGGTCAAATTTTCCATATATTCTTTTTTTTTTTCGGTCTTTCCATTTCCAATAGTTATATGAAAATCTCCATTATGATTATGACTGTATCAATTTCCAACTGAACTTCTAAAGTTTTTTCCTGGTTGAGCAAGTGCATATTCATATATTCATTTGACTGTGTTAAAAAATCATTACTGAAGGACATATAGTTAAGCATTATATTAGACAGAAGCTTAGAAAAAAAATCAAGATTGTTATTTTGGGGAAAGCCTCACTCCTCAAAACTTCTAGAGTGAGTACACATCATTTCAGTGTTATGTATCTCCTTATCCAGAGATCAATTCCTTCATCTGCTTCTCACTCCAGCTCCAGTCTCCTAGAAGTAAATGCTCATTGACTCAAATTACATAATCATTTATATTTGGAATAGTGATCTAAATGCCAAAAAAAAATCATCATTTTATTATTAATAGTGATTTTTACACAAAACAACAAGAGAATTCAGTTAATGAAAAACTCATTTCCCAGGTGCTCTTGTTTCCCATGACTGTACCATACAACAGTGAAGAACAAATCTGTTCAACAAAAATAGTGAGTGTGTGCTAAATCACTTCAGTCATGTCTGACTTTTTGCGACTCTATGGACCATAGCCCACCAGGCTCCTCTGTCCATGGGATTCTCCAGGCAAGAATACTGGAGTGGGTTGCCATGCCTTCCTCCAGGGGATCTTCCCAAGCCATGGATTAAAACCGCCTCTCCTGCATTGCAGACAGATTCTTTACCACTGAGCCTGGGGAAGCCCGAACAAAAATAGTTCAGTTCGGTTCAGTTCAGTCGCTCAGTAGTGTCTGACTCTCCGCGAACCCATGAATCACAGCACGCCAGGCCTCCCTGTCCATCACCAACTCCCAGAGTTCACTCAAACTCATGTCCACAGAGTCGGTGATGCCATCCAGCCATCTCATTCTCTGTCGTCCCCTTCTCCTCCCACCCCCAACCTTTCCTAGCATCAGAGTCTTTTCCAGTGAGTCAACTCGTTGCATGAGGTGGCCAAAGTATTGCAGTTTCAACTTTAGCATCAGTCCTTCCAATGAACACCCAGGATTGATCTCCTTTAGGATGGACTGGTTGGATCTCCTTGCAGTACAAGGGACTCTCAAGAGTCTTCTCCAACACCACAGTTCAAAAGCATCAATTCTTCGGCGCTCAGCTTTCTTCACAGTCCAACTCTCACATCCATACATGACCATGGGAAAAACCATAGCCTTGACTAGATGGACCTTGGTTGGCAAAGTAATGTCTCTGCTTTTTAATATGCTATCTAGGTTGGTCATAACTTTCCTTCCAAGGAGTAAGCGTCTTTTAATTTTCTGGCTGCAATCAGCATCCACAGTGATTTTGGAGCCCAAAAAAATAAAGTCTGACACTGTTTCCACTGTTTCCCCATCTATTTGCCATGAAGTGATGGGACCAGATGCCATGATCTTAGTTTTCTGAAATTTGAGCTTCAGGCCAACTTTTTCACTCTCCTCTTTCACTTTCATCAAGAGGCCTTTGAGTTCCTCTTCACTTTCTGCCATAAGGGTGGTGTCATCTGCATATCTGAGGTTATTGGCATTTCTCCCGGCAATCTTGATTCCAGCTTGTGCTTCTTCCAGTCCAGCGTTCCTCATGATGTACTCTGTATATAAGTTAAATAAGCAGGGTGACAATTTACAACCTTGATGTACTCCTTCTGCTATTTGGAACCAGTCTGTTGTTCAATGTCCAGTTCTAACTGTTGCTTCCTGACCTGCATACAGGTTTCTCAAGAGGCAGGTCAGGTGGTCTGGCATTCCCATCTCTTGAAGAATGTTCCACAGTTTATTGTGATCCACACAGTCAAAGGTTTTGGCATAGTCAATGAAGCAGAAATAGATGCTTTTCTGGAACTCTCTTGCTTTTTCCATGATCCAGCGGATGTTGGCAATTTCATCTCTGGTGCTTCTGCCTTTTCTAAAACCTGCTTGAACATCTGGAAGTTCACAGTTCACGTATTACTGAAGCCTGACTTGGAGAATTTTGCGCATGACTTTACTAGCGTGTGAGATGAGTGCAATTGTGCGGTAGTTTGAGCATTCTTTGGCATTGCCTTTCTTTGGGACTGGAATGAAGACTGACCTTTTCCAGTCCTGTGGCCACTGCTGAGTTTTCCAAATTTGCTGGCATATTGAGTACAGCACTTTCATAGCATCATCTTTCAGGATTTGAAATAGCTCAACTGGAATTCCATCACCTCCACTAGCTTTGTTCGTAGTGATGCTTTCTAAGGCCCACTTGACTTCACATTCCAAGATGTCTGGCTCTAGGTCAGTGATCATACCATCGTGATTATCTTGGTTGTGAAGATTAGTCAGTTACTTTTAGTAAGATTCTATACAACTAATTCTAGTCTAATAATGAATAGATTTGTCAAAGTCATTTAATGCTTACTAAAGCAAAGTCAGACTCTTCGTATTATTACTACAGTGATTTTATTACCATTTCTCCTACTGTTGTTCAGTTCAGTTCAGTCGCTCAGTCGTGTCCGACTCTCCGCGACCCCATGAATCATAGCATGCCAGGCCTCCCTGTCCATCACCAACTCCTGGAGTTCACTCAAACTCATGTCCACAGAGTCGGTGATGCCATCCAGCCATCTCATTCTCTGTCGTCCCCTTCTCCTCCCACCCCCAACCTTTCCCAGCATCAGAGTCCTTTCCAGTGAGTCAACTCGTCGCATGAGGTGGTCAAAGTATTGCAGTTTCAGCTTTAGCATCAGTCCTTCCAATGAACACCCAGGATTGATCTCCTTTAGAATAGACTGGTTGGATCTCCTTGCAGTACAAGGGACTCTCAAGAGTCTTCTTCAACACCACACTTCAAAAGCATCAATTCTTCGGTGATCAGCTTTCTTCACAGTCCAATTCTCACATTCATACATGAATTGGAAAAACCATAGCCTTGACTAGATGGACCTTTGTTGGCAAAGTAATGTCTCTGCTTTTTAATACACTATCAAGGTTGGTCATAACTTTCCTTCCAAGGAGTAAGCGTCTTTAATTTCATGGCTGCAATCACCATCTGCAGTGATTTTGGAGCCCAAAAAAATAAAGTCTGACACTGTTTCCACTGTTTTTCCATCTATTTCCCATGAAGTGATGGGACCAGATGCCATGATCTTTGTTTTCTGAATGTTGAGCTTCAAGCCAACCTTTGTACCCAGGAATAATAATGATCAATTCCTAGGGTCTCATTTACTGAACAAACTTCATTGTTAAAATTGTTTTCACTTCTACATGAGTCAAGCCTCTCTTGCCCTCTCTCTGCTGTCTCTACAATAAAAGGTCCATGAGGCAAGTGCTTGTCTTCGTTTTCTATGGCTGTACCCCCAGCACCTAGTTCTGTGCATGCTGAACATGTGTCAGTTAAAGATCTGAATAACCGAAGGTTTAAACATGCATCTTACCCAGACTACTCGCGCCTGGTTTTAAAGGCTGTATACATGGCGGTTGTTTTGGCCTGGGTTGCATTTCCCCATGTCACGTGGCTTCACCGCAGCACCCGTGAGAGTCAGCTCTAGGGCTGGCGGGGACAAGAGAAAACAGAAGAGGCTTTTTCAAGTCTTGAAAGTGAAGCTCTAATTATCTTGAAACAAGTCGTCCAACAGAGAACAAATGGTGATTATCCCCAAATAAGAGGTCTCCTCTCCAGGCCTCTAATTTACAGGACCCATAACATAATCTGGTTTCTGCAGGATCCTTGAAAGGAGGCTTTGTTCACCTGGGTGACCTAACCCCAAGGGAAGGAGCAGAGGAATGAGGCAAGCCATTATGAATCAAAGGACCAGAGCAGGAGAGGAAAACTGGACAGCCTCTGGAATTAACCACAGGCGTCATTCTCCCTGGATTGCCAGCATCCTCAAAGCCTAGCTGTCGGCTTCAGGGGCCAACCGCCTTTCCCCGTGGAGCCCACTGAGTGGCTGCCTTGCTCATTCAATACACCTGCCAGGCAACTGGCCTGATGCTGGTAGTCCCTGACCAACACACAGTCAACTCAAGTGGGAGAAGGCACACAGAAATAGGTTTCCTTTTTCTTTTTTCAAAGACTGATTTTAAAAAGTAACTTCAATTCTTCAGTCCACAGTCAATTCTTGAGCATGTAAAATAATGATAAAGGGCCTGGATTCCAGACTCCGATGGAACCAAGCTCTTCTGATCTTGTCTCAGCTGGCCTGCCACCTTGGAAAAGTAATTCACCTCTCTGTGCCTCCATTTCTTAGTTCTAACACAGGGAGAGTAATAGGGGCAATCTCATAGTGACGGTGTGAGGATTTAAGAGTTGGTACTTGTGACATCCTTAGCATAACACCTGGCACATAGTTATAAAACAGTGTGTTATATATATACAAACTCAGTTATATACATAAGAGTTACATAGCCAACTGTTTCTGTCTAGATACCAGTTCAATACTTCCCTGACTCTTTAAGGGGCCCATGAGGAAGAGAAGTAGAAGAAAAGAGGCTCCACTCCTTCTCCTGAAGAATTTTCATGGAACATGGGAACACTTTGGACCCATTTGGTGAAGTTTCTGGGTTCCCACCAACTGAAGTCCAAGTAAAATCCACTGTCGAGACTTTTACCCAAGGATGTAAAGGTCAGCTGGCCAGAAACAAAGGGTGAGTATGAAGAACAAAGGCTTTGAAGACAGGCAAGTGAAGGACCTAACCCCAGTATTGAACTTTATCATCTATGCCACTTTGGGCAACATAATGTGCCTCTTGGAGCCTCAGTTTCCTCATCTGTAGAATGGGATGATGATATTTATCTCTTGGTTTGGTAAGCCTTGGACAAGCTAATGATTGCAAAATGTCCAGGATGGTCTCTGATATAGAATAAGTGGTTAATGAATTCATTCCTTACTTTAAGATGTAAAGAGATGCAAACCTAATTCCAAATTGAGTTTTGTTTAGCAAGAAATAGGAGCATACAGAAGTCATAGTCTATAGGAAAGCAGTGTTTTATCTGCCATTTGTACCTCGGGTGCTCTTGAACATAATAAGGGTTAGTGAGCAGTTGCCCACTCAACAGTTAGTTCACCTAGTACCTTGGGCCTATCCATCTCCTCCCTGGGCCTCAGTTTCCCAACTTGCATCAAGATGGTGGCTTCTATAAGGACTCTTCAGTCCCAAGTGACTTTGATCTAGTGGCTGGACTGATCTGTGGCTGCACAGGTGCATATAACCATGGTGTGACTATTAGAAAATTCAACACTGAAGCCTCCTCTCGCAGCTCTGAGGTACAAACAGAGAGCAGTTCATATCCTCTTGCAATGAGATCTTACTGTTGATAACAACTGGATTCTAAATGGAGCCTTCTGGCCCCAAATTCTTTATGGAGTGCTCCAGGGGAAATGAGTGTGATAAACCTGAGCAGGGAGTGTGGTGGGCATGTGAGGATCTGCTAGAATTTTGTAAAATGCAAATCAGACTATCAGTGTCTAAGCTCCTAAATCAAGTTGCAACAGCTTCTGACACTCCCTTCCTGACTCTCATATCCCTGGTTCCCTGTCTACGACTAAGACGTGATAATTCAGTGGCAACTGCCACCAAGTTATGGGAGAACTTAGCAACAGGGAGCCTCCCCCACAGAGAGATGACGCTGGTCCTTCTCTCCTGCTTCTTGGTGTGTGCACACTGTCGAACATCCTGCACACCAGCTGAGCCCGCGCTGCACTCTGCTCCCCTGAGTCCTCCTGGAATGTCCTGAGACTGGTCTGTGGGATTCATGAAGCACCTGTTAAGTGCTTGACACTACTGAGCACTGCCAATATGAAGAGGTAGGGGATAAACCTAACTCCCCCAAATCTAGAAAGTGACGTGTGTGAAAGAGAAAGTGTTGGTTGCTCAGTCTGTCCAACTCTGTGACCCGATGGACTGTAGCCCTCCAGGTTCCTCAGTCCATGGGATTTCTCAGGCAAGAATACTGGAGTGGGTTGCCATTCCCTTGTCTAGGGGATCTTCCTGACCCAGGGATTGAACCTGGGTCTCCTTCATTGCAGACAGATTCTTTACCGTCTGAGCTACCAGAGAGGTCCAGAAAGTGGCATACTATGGTGAAAAATATATTATGTATGTTGGAGAGGAATGTGAGTTCCATCGTGGCTTCTGTCTTAGCTCCAGCTGCTATAACAAAACACCATAGACTGAGTGGCTTAAACAACAGAATTTATTTCTCACAGTTCTGGAGGTTGGAAATCTAAGATCAAGGTGCTGGCTGATTTCGTCTCTAGTGAGAGCTGTCTTTGTGGCCATCCTCTTGCTATGTCATCTCTTGATGTAAAGAGAACACATTCTTTGATCTCTTCCTTTAAGCACAATAATCCCGTCTTTAAGACCCCGCCTTCATGATTTAATTACCCCCAACTGTCTTCAACTACTTACACCATCACATTGGGAGTTAGGGCTTCGATATATGAATTGGAGGTAGGGTATAGAACTCAGTCCATCATTTAATTGCTAAGCAGTGTCCGACTCTTTGCGACCCCATGGACTGTAGCCCACCAGGCTCCTCTGTCCTTGGGATTCTCCATGAAAGAATACTGGAGTGGGCTGCCATGCCCTCCTCCAGGGGATCTCCCTGACCCAGGGATAAACTCGCGTCCCTTGTGTATCCTGCACTGGCAGACGGGCTCTTTACCACTAGTGCCAGTACTCCTATGCTGATTTAATCACCTGCTTTCTCTACCAATCAAGACGTACTTTAAGGCCAAGGGACTGGTCTCATTCATCAGCACAGCCTCAGCACCTAGCAGAGTGCCAAGTTCATGGCAGATGTCCAATAAATCATTGTTGCTTGAATGAGTAAAATGTGGTCCTGAGCGGATCACTTCACCTCTCTCTGGGCCTCAGATTATTCTTCTGTAAAACCAGGACTGTGGTGAGGATGAAATGAGGGGATGGATTTAGGGTTGGATTCACCCACCGCCCCTGGGCTTATATGACATTCTTTTGCCCTTAGTTCTCATTGGAAAGCCCAGACTGATATACATGACATGAATGCAAAGGAAGATGAAGCTGAATATTGTGTAATCTGAACACAAAGGTTTAGGGAAGGTTTATGGAGTTGGTTGGACCTTAGAGGGTGGCAAACTCACTACTGGTGTTTATAGGATTATTATCTCATGCCATTTCTCACATTTAGAAATTTTTATTGTGGCAAAATATACAGAAAATTTACCATTTTAACCCTTGGTAATGTTCAGTGGGATCATGGAAAAAGCAAGAGAGTTCCAGAAAAATATCTATTTCTGCTTCATTGACTATGCCAAAGACTTTGACTGTGTGCATCACAAGAAACTGTGGAAAATTCTGAAAGAGATGGGGATACCAGACCACCTGACCTGCCTCTTGAGAAACCTGTACGCAGGTCAGGAAGCAACAGTTAGAACTGGGCATGGAACAACAGACTGGTTCCAAATAGGAAAAGGAGTACGTCAAGGCGGTATATTGTCACCCTGCTTATTTAACTTCTATACAGAGTACATCATGAGGAACGCTGGGCTGGAAGAAGCACAAGCTGGAATCAAGATTGCTGGGAGAAATATCAATAACCTCAGATATGCAGATGACACCACCCTTATGGCAGAAAGTGAAGAGGAACTCAAAAGCCTTTTGATGAAAGTGAAAGAGGAACGTGAAAAAGTTGGCTTGAAGCTCAACATTCAGAAAACAAAGATCATGGCATCTGGTCCCATCACTTCATGGCAAATAGATGGGGAAACAGTGGAAACAGTGTCAGGCTTTATTTTTTGGGGCTCCAAAATCACTGTGGATGCTGATTGCAGCCATGAAATTAAAAGACGCTTACTCCTTGGAAGGAAAGTTATGACCAACCTAGACAGCATATTAAAAAGCAGAGACATTGCTTTGCCAACCAAGGTCCATCTAGTCAAGGCTATGGTTTTTCCCATGGTCATGTATGGATGTGAGAGTTGGACTGTGAAGAAAGCTGAGTGCCAAAGAATTGATGCTTTTGAACTGTGGTGTTGGAGAAGACTCTTGAGAGTCCCTTGTACTGCAAGGAGATCCAACCAGTCCATCCTAAAGGAGATCAGTCCTGGGTGTTCATTGGAAGGACTGATGCTACAGCTGAAACTCCAATACTTTGGCCACCTCATGCGACGAGTTGACTCACTGGAAAAGACTCTGATGTTGGGAGGGATTGGGAGCAGGAGGAGAAGGGGACGACAGAGAATGAGATGGCTGGATGGCATCACCGACTCGATGGACGTGAGTTTGAGTGAACTCTGGGAGTTGGTGATGGACAGGGAGGCCTGGTGTGCTGTGATTCATGGAGTCGCGGAGAGTCGGACACGACTGAGCGACCTAACTGAACTGAACTGAACTGAATGTTCAGTGGCGTTAAACACATTGCCATTGTTGGGCCGCCATCACCACCGTCTGTCTCCAGAGTTTTTCATCTTCTCAAATGGAAACTCTGTCCTCATTCAACAGAAACTCCCCATCGCCTTTCCCGCCAGCCCCTAGTAACCATCATTCCAATGTCTGTCTCTATGAATTTCACTACTCTAGGTACCTCATATAAGTGGAATCATATAGTATTTGTCTTTTTGATACTGTCTTATTTCTCTTACCATGATGTCCTCAAGACTTATCCATACTGTAGCATGGGGCAGAAAGTCTTTCCCTTTTTTTAACAACTGAGTAATATTCCATTGCATGTATATACCCCGTTTTCCTTATTCATTTATCTATCAGTGATCATTTGGGTTGCTTCCACTTTTGGCTTTTGTGTGTGATGCTATTATGAAAATGGGTGTATAAATATATTTTTGAAAGCATGCTTTGAATTCTTTTGGGAGTATATCCAAAAGTGGAATTGCTAGATCATACAGAAAGTCTATGTTTAATTTTCTGAGGAGCCACTATACTGTTTTCCACAGTGGCTACACCATTGACAATCCCACCAGCAAGGCATAAGGGTCCTAATTTCTCTGCAAGCTCATGAACATTTGTTATTTTTGTCTTTTGGTTTTAGAATAGCCATCCTAATGGCATCTTCCAAATGTTAAAGCATTACTTTAGCAGTCCTCAAAAACCTTCGTCTAAATTCACCTAGCAAGTATTCATTTACAACTCCCAATGCTTGGACACCATTGACGTGATAAGGTAGTGAATAAAGCAAATTCTTTTTGCTTGGGAAACTGACATTCTTACTGGAAGAGAAAACATTAGCAAATCTAAACAGACAACATGTCAGATGCCGATGTGTTCTGTGAAGAACAATAAATCTCAGGGAGAGGGGACAGCATGACCACAGGGTCGGGGAGGAGGCAAGGACAAAGATTTTAGATTAGTTTGTAATGGAAGCCTGATTCTCTGAAGACTCCATTTGAAAATTAATGAAACTGAAGCTTGGAGTGGGTATGTGACTTGGGGAAGTTTGGGCAGCAAGACTGGGAACTCAAGGTCAGCTGTGCCTTCAAGACAACTCAGTGAACTGCACACCTATGATTCTGTGGACTTCTATGTCTGTGTGTTATTCTTCCAAAAAAAGTTTTAAAATTATCGTGTGCTCGATTTCAGAATTCGTCATCTTTCAAGGATACCACCCTGTCTGTTTCTCGTTAATTGAGGAAGACTAAGGAAGTGATGTTTGGAGTTCAATCAGCAGAGAGATTCAAATCAAAATGGTTTGGAACCACTGGATGACTCAGTGGACAGCTTCCTGGAAGGGAGCCATAGGTGGAGCAGCAGTGAACTTGGCTATTCCCTTTGATTGCCTGTTGGGCTTTGTCCAGGGTCCAGCTCCTTACCATTTTAGCTGCTGAATCCAGCAAAAGAAATCTGGTTCTCACAGACCACTCGGGAGACTGCAAACAGCGAAGGGCTTTCCCCCTTTCTCCAATCCCTCTCCCAGCCAGCATATCTGGCCCCATATCACTGGGCAAACCCAGGGGAGACACAGTTTCCTAAAGAGATGAATCATTGTTAGGGCCGTGAGGTTACCAGGGGGGTCAAGGCAGTCACTCAGAAGTTGCAATAAAGTTTGGAATCTGAAATAAAGGCCTCCCCATGCTCAGGAAATCAAATGGCTGCCCACAAAGGTGTCTGCAGACAAACTCTCTGCAGGTCACCAGCCTGTGCAGGCGATGACCAATTGACTGGTTCTCTAAAGCACTTTTGGCTGCTGCAAATGATTTACCAGAGGGTCCCCAAGGTTCATGTCCTGCTGAAAGACTGACACAGTGACAGAAGCAGATGTCCAGATAAGATCTCGTGGTGCGGTGAGCGCAGGAGCAGGAACAAAATATTTAGGAGCCTTCCTCATGGTAGAGCCGACTGGAGTGTCAGACTCTGTACTAATACATTCATTCATTCATAGTGGCTTATCTGTACCAACCATGTGCCAGACACAGAACACATTGTTGCAGAAGACACGGCCCCACTCCCAGGGGCCCACCCTTTTTAGATGGGGGGGTCAGCATGTTCACCGTCCCCTGTGACAGTGGGACAAGTGTGGCACTGGAGGGAAGCATCTGGGGCTGGGGACACAAGAGACGGTTTGGGTGTATGTGAGGCGGGCAAGGGAGGTGTCTCAGCAGAGGTGAGGGCTGGGGTAAGTTTGGAAGGGACAGCATGCTCAAGACACAGTGACAAGAGGTCTTCGTGCATTTGGTAGGGAGGATGGAGAAGGAGTGGAAAAGAACAGGACCCCAAACAGGGAGAGCTGTGATCCCAAGCGAGTGTGGAGATGGCACAGGAAGATTTGTGTTTTAAAGTGACTGATTCCAAGAAGGCGCGTTGGAGGAAAGAATGGCATCATGCAGACCAGAGAGGAGCGTGGTCTAGGACGGGTCAGGGGCTTGGCTGCTGAGATCAGAGATGGGTAAAGAGATAACAGATTTGAAAAAGTATAGTTGACATTCCTTGAAAATGACTGAGAGGAGTCCAGGATGTGTGCGCAGGTGGCAATGCCCCCATCAGCGCCAGGAGGAGTGGGTTTGGGGACAGGGCAGGATGACCTCGGGTATGGACATCTACATGAGAGGTGAGGCCGTTGGCAGTAGCAGGATGATATTGTGGGTCATGGAGGTGGTGTTCAGGGGCCTATGGCAGGTGTCAGATGGGGTACTAGTGGGGACCCAGCACTTGTGGTTGAAACGACCAAATCTTTCTGGCACAGTGGTCAGCAAGAAATTATAAAGCCAAGGGCTTCCCTGGTGGCTTAGAGGGAAAGAATCTGCTGGCCAGTGCCAGAGACACCAGATCATCCCCTGGTCTAGGAAGATCCCCCATGCCGCGGAGCAACTAAGCCCATGTGCCACAACTATTGAGCCTGTGCTCTAGGGCCCGGGAGCCGCAACCACTGAGCCCACGTGCCCTAGAGCCTGTGCTCTGCAACAGGAGAAGCCACCGAAATGAAAAGCCTGTGAACTGCAACTAGAGAGTAGCCTCAGCTCACCGCGACTAGAGAAAAACCTGCAGCAGTGAAGACCCAACACAGCCAATGATAAATAAATAAAAGTAATAAATCCTTTAAAACAAGAAATTACAAAGCCAAGTGCAATTAAGGTGATATCTGTTTGTGTTTCTGCTCCGGCACTCTGGACTGCGTTTTCATGACCTAGAGAGAGGGGACCATCCTGGGATACAGACTTCCTGCTTTCTTGGCCTTGGAAAGGGTAGGGTGGCTGCAATTGCCTGTCCCCACGTCTGACTCCCTCCCTGAACTCTTTACCAGTCAAGAAGCATGTTTGGTTCACCACTGGATCAGAGCACAGACAATACCTGCACTGCCAGGCACACCATAAGTACCCGCTGAACGGAGGAGGATGGGGCATCCGGAAGAGAGGCCGGTGGATACGCGGACCTACTCCTGACATCAGGGAAACAACTTGGAGAGAGCTATGAGTGTGGAAGCCATCAGCACACCATGGTCAGCGTCCAATACATGTAGGTGAATCGGAATCTGCCCCAGATTCTTCCTGCAGATTCCTGGCCGTGAACCTTTCGCCTCTCTGCAGGATCCCTTCCTCTCTCTACACAGCCATGCCTCCCCTCTGGCATTGACCAGCTTTGGGTTTCACCGAAAGGTAAAGTCTGATCCCAGTTCCCTGGAGACAACAGATGAGTTTTTATGTCTCTTGCTTCTCCCCAGAAAGGCAACATTGGGTAGGGAAGAGGTCACAGGTTTTGATGGTGAGCAGATGTGGGCTGGGGCCTGGGTTCACCCCCATCAGCTATGGTTCTGAATAGGTGCATTCACCACTCTAGGCCTTGGGCCTCTCCTTGCACAATGGGGATATGAAGGCTTGGTAGGCTTGGTGGCAAAGGTACCTGTAGGCTTGGTAGACTTGGTAGCAAAGTGGGGAAGCAAGCAGGGTTTGAAGCTGACAGTCCTTCCTTGACCTCAGGCGAGTGATTCCTAGCTGTCTGTCGGTTTCCTCAGTGGGAACATTAGCAGCAGCATCCTCATTGGTTATTATGAGATGTTGATGAGTCTGTGTCCTGCTCCTAGTCAATATCTCTATGTGTCAGCAACTGCTACTATTTAGACTGCTTAGTGAGAATATTATATATGCAGATTCCATGGCACTTAGTAGGTGCCGAGTAAATCACAGAATTTCCCCCTAATTACTAATGTTGAATGTTCTCTTCTGAAACAATTTGCTGTCCACTCTTCACCAACATGCCTAATCATGCAAGAATTTATCACTGCATGCCAAGTTCATTGGAAAATGTAGAAGCAAGATCACTGAGGAATGTGGAAGGCTGCTGGGAACGTTGGAATATACAGTAAATGGGGTGGGAGGAGCTGAATTCAAATCCCAGTTTCACAATGCCCTACCTTCAAAATGCTTATCTTCTTTAAAAAAATTAATTTGTTTATTTTAATTGGAGGCTAATTACAATATTGTGGTGGTTTTTGCCATACATCAACTTACTTAAGGAGTCTTGCATCAGTTTCCTCATCTGTTTAATGGGGATAGTAATTCTTACCCTCTTAAAATGGCCGTGAAGGTTGCAAGCTTCACAAAGGATGGTATGGAGCTGATTCTCCTGAAACAGACTGAGATGGAGGAGTCTTAGAGTAAAGCTGCTTGTGCTCTAAAGATCAAAGCCTCTGAACGAAAAAGGATGCAGCAGTTGAGGGCAGAGAAGACACACTTGATTCAGGTCCGGCAGAGCCTTGGTCAGCAGAGAAAGGGCCCAGGATTAGGCTGGCCCAATGTGCTGAGTCAGCACACCAGGTCTTCACTCCCCTGCCCTCCTCAGGGAGAAGGCAATGGCAAGCCACTCCAGTACTCTTGCCTAGAAAATCCCATGGATGGAGGAGCCTGGTAGGCTGCAGTCCGTGGGGTCGCTAAGGGTTGGACACGACTGAGTGACTTCACTTTCACTTTTCACTTTCACACATTGGAGAAGGAAATGGCAACCCACTCCAGTGTTCTTGCCTGGAGAATCCCAGGGACGGGGGAGCCTGGTGGGCTTCCGTCTATGGGGTCACACAGAGTCGGACACGACTGAAGTGACTTAGCAGCAGTAGCAGCAGCAGCCCTCCTCAGTCACCATATACACAGAGGGGAAGGGTGGGACTTCTAGTCAGATCCCAAACAAGTTGATTGCCAGGGACCTTTGGACCGCGATCCCCACAGTTGAGCAGCAAGTCCTGACTTGAAGCAGGATCTGGGTGGCACCTCTCCTTGTCTACCATCCGAGGGGAGCTCTAGGCATAGGACAGGTATCAGTTAAGATCAGTGACTCTTAATCTGATTGTGTTTGGGGAATATTAGCAACTGCTATCACCCTTTTCAGTTCAGTTCAGTTCAGTCGCTCAGTCGTGTTCGACTCTTTGCGACCCCATGAATCACAGCACGCCAGGCCTCCCTGTCCATCACCGACTCCCAGAATTCACTCAAACTCACGTCCATCAAGTCGGTGATGCCATCCAGCCATCTCATTCTCTGCCGTCCCCTTCTTCTCCTGCCCCTAGCATCAGAGTCTTCCAGTGAGTCAACACTTCACATGAGGTGGCCAAAGTATTGGAGTTTCAGCTTTAGCATCAGTCCTTCCAATGAACACCCAGGACTGACCTCCTTTAGGAAGGACTGGTTGGATCTCCTTGCCATCCAAGGGACTCTCAAGAGTCTTCTCCAACACCACACTTCAAAAGCATCAATTCTTCAGTGATCAGCTTTCTTCACAGTCCAACTCTCACATCCATACATGACCACTGGAAAAACCATAGCCTTGATTAGACGGACTTTTGTTGGCAAAGTAATGTCTCTGCTTCTTAATATGCTATCTAGGTTGGTCATAACTTTCCTTCCAAGGAGTAAACATCTTTTAATTTCATGGCTGCAATCAGCATCTGCAGTGGTTTTGGAGCCCCCCAAAATAGAGTCTGACACTGTTTCCACTGTTTCCCCATCTATTTCCCATGAAGTGATGGGACCAGATCCCATGATCTTCCTCCCAAACTATTAAAATCATTCTCTCTTTATCCCCTCCTGAATTGAAGCAAAAGATCTATTAATGATCTCCATTCCCACGTCCAGTTACTGCTGCTCCCCCTGGAAGATGTGGTTTCATCTGGCTTATGTGCCAGAGAGGCTGTATTCCACTGGCTCCTGGGCTCTGTTGGGCTCTCATAGTTTCAGTGGTCAAATCCTTCTCAGTAACAAACAACCTGAAATCACCACAGCAGAGGGCAATGTGGAGTATCCCTTCACCCTAATCTACACCACCACCACCACCACTACATGCCCACCACACCGCAAACGCCACAATATCCAGCCCCAGTGAACCAGTGCCCCCAAATCAAAAACATATCATTCCAAACCCATACCGCAAGCACGCCCACCCAACCTATAATCTCCCAAACAGGCCCAGTATACCAACAGTTTGGGTTTGAGAAAACCCCAAGCCTGTTTTGGCAAACCGTTTGAATCATTTGGTTCACGCATAATTTAAAGGAAATTCAATCCACGTGTAGCTGATTTGTTCGCCATTGGATCCTCAGAGTAGTGCCATTCAAGAAGCGTTTTCTATCTTCAGTGCTCCACCTCCTGCAGATGGTCGCCACTCCACACGAAGTAGCAGTTCTTCTATTTCAGAGGGGTGGTAGGAGTGGGGATCATCCTTTCAGAAAAAGTGCATGCACGCCAAACTGTATTGAATTCCAAAAGGCTTACAGGCTTTCCCAAAGCCAGGTGAAGAGGCTCAACTCTAGAAGCCAGAGTTTGGAGACCAACAGTGTCTTAGAAAAATCAAGGGGGAAATCCTAGGAAAACAAGGTTTGAGTCATCATCCTATTGCTGACAAGGTGTGCCACCCAATCAGAAAAAAACTGCGCACCTACCTGCTCCTCCAGGGTCTCTCAGACTGTTGCCTTATTTTTGTTAAGTATGACTAATAATACCCTGCACTGTTCTTTTGAGGATTAAACAATAATAATAACAACAATAAAGTGACATGTGATCATCAGTCAGGATTGGGAACACCCAACTCAATCACAACATTTCTGATTCTTCAGCTCTAGGACATCACCTGGTCACCTTCCCTGGATCTGAACACCTTCCAAACTCCTCAGTCACACTTTTAGAAGTCATTTTCCTGGATCACCCCTCAAAAAGTCTGGTGGCTCAGTGATGAAGAATTCACCTGCCATTGTAGGAGACATGGGTTCAATTCCTGGTCCAGGAAGATCCCAGAGGCTGCGAAGCAACTAGGCTGGGGCACTGCAATGACAGTCCCAACTATTGAGCCCACGGGCCACAACACAACTACTGAAGCCCTGTGCTCCGCAGCAAGAGATGCTGCCACAATGAGAAGCCTGTGCTCCACAACTAGAGAGCATCCCTCACTCTCTGCAGCTAGAGGAAAGCCCGAGCAGCAGTGAAAACCCTGAGCATCAATGAAGAAGACCCAGCATGGTCAAAAATAAGAGGTCTGAGCTCATCAATCATGTATTTTTAAAACACTATAATTTGGATTTTCTTTTCATGAAAGTAACATCTGTTCCTTTTAGAAACAAAAAATGACAAAAGGTAAAAACTATGCAGCAGAAATTGAAACTCTCCTACCATTTTACCATCCAAAGAAGCTATTTATATTTTTATGTCTTTATAATGGGTAATATCAACTCAAATACATCCTCCAAGTTTCCCCTCTAGGCCTTGTGTCCAGTGAGGTCACATTTACTAAATTAACCTTCAGGGCCTGCATCTGCCAATCTCCGTGAGCTATCCCAGGGAGCCTGGGGTGGGGGTCTCAGGTGAGCTCAAGACCAAGCCCTCGCATTCTGCTGCCCTGTGCCCACCACTCTGTGCCCCACTGAGAAACATCTCTGGGTTAGTGCCCACCGTGGCCACTGCTCTCCGTTCAGTGTCCGCTGAGATGGTGGTGACATCTGGGCCAAAAGCCTGTGTCCTGAGAAAACCAAGGGATCCTGAGTTCCCAGGTCCTTCTCCAGAGCTGGGCCAGGGGACTGGGCGAAACAGTAGGACAGGTTCTCTCCACTGAAACTGGCTGCTTCTTCTGAGTTCCTATTTCTCACAAGGGCCCCTGGGACTGGCCAGCGGACTGCAGGTCCTTTGCTGCCCTCCTCATGCCCCTACCCCATTTCTTTCCCGAATCTCCTCTTTGATGTTTCCTTTCGTCCACTGAGAGAAGCTCACGCCATTAGACACATTCATTAGTGTTTAATGAATTCAACTAACATAGAGAGACACGTCTGAATTGCAGGAGTTGGGGCTCAGCTGGAGTACAGGTGACCTTTATGAAACTGGGATCTTATTTCATACACATTCTGGCATCATGCACATTCATGCTTGATATAAAAACTCTCCTAAAGCATGATTTTTTAATTTGATGATTAGTACTCTTGCATCCAGTCCTTTGACCACAATTTATTTAAGTAATACCATATTTTTGGGATTTCAAGGTTCTTTTGTGTGTTTATAAAAAGTATGGCAATAAATGCTTTTGTAAATATATGTGTTCATGCAGGCAGTCAAGAGTCCAATGGCTCCACCAGCTCTCTCTGTGACTGGCAAGACATGTACCCTCCAGAAAGAATGACTTTCTAATTCACAAGTGGGTTTTCTCCAAGATCTCTTTCACTTTTCCAACTTTTAAAACTGAAACTCAGATTTTTATTAAAGCGTCTATAACACAAAATTTTATCTAAGAAGGAAAGACATACCCTCAATGAACTGTCAAGGTCAAACCCTTATAACAAGGATTGCAAACTGGTGGCCCCTGGGCTGAATCTGGTTCAGACATTGATGTTGCTTGGCCAAGCCTATGATTTGAATTTAGATCTGAATCCCCTAGTTGGGCACACTCCAGTCTGTCCGTTATCAATGCACCCCCGTGTTTTACATTGCCATTCCATTATGTTGCAGGATTTGGCTCCCAAAGTCTTTTGAGTTGCCTGCCTCTGCTTTACAGCTCAGCCAATTACTCTTGTCTTTCGATTTAGACTTCCAGTTAATGAATCAGTTAGTCAAGCTGATCAGGTGTTTACTGAGCCCTCCTGTGTGCTGACTGCTGCATGTAGTGCTGAGGATGCAGCTGTGAACAGCAGATCTGGGATTTCATGGAGTTTGTAGACAGAGGGGAGGCCAGACAATTAGCACACAGACACATGCCTCAATGAACAAGAGAATCCTTAGTCCTGATAAGGGCTGTGATGAAAATAAAGTAGGGTGAGTGCTAGAGAGATGCGGAGAGGATATATGCCTTTAGAATGGGAGCTTGGGGAAGGCTTCTCCAAGGATGTGACGTGCAAACTGGGACCTGAAGGAGCCAGCTTGTGAAAACCTGTGGGAAATAGATGGGAAAACAGTGGAAACATTGTCAGACTTTATTTTTTTGGGCTCCAAAATCACTGCGGATGCTGATTGCAGCCATGAAATTAAAAGACGCTTACTCCTTGGAAGGAAAGTTATGACCAACCTAGATAGCATATTAAAAAGCAGAGACATTACTTTGCCAACCAAGGTCTAGTCAAGGCTATGGTTTTTCCCGTGGTCATATATGGATGTGAGAGTTGGACTGTGAAGAAAGCTGATCACCGAAGAATTGATGCTTTTGAAGTGTGGTGTTGGAGAAGACTCTTGAGAGTCCCTTGGACTGCAAGGAGATCCATCCAGTCCATTGTAAAGGAGATCAATCCTGGGTGTTCATTGGAAGGACTGATACTAAAGCTGAAACTCCAATACTTTGGCCACCTCATGTGACCAGTTGGCTCACTGGAAAAGACTGATGCTGGGAAGGATTGGGGGCGGGAGGAGAAGGGGACGACAGAGAATGAGACGGCTGGATGGCATCACCAACTCAATGGACATGAGTTTGAGTGAACTCCGGGAGTTGGTGATGGACAGGGAGGCCTGGCGTGCTGTGATTCATGGGGTCGCAAAGAGTCGGACACGACTGAGTGACTGAACTGAGCTGAAACAATTAGATGTTCTGGATGGGGAGAGGTGAGAGAAATCAAATAATGAAGGATGACTCCTTCTCACCTTGGAACACAGTTCTCACCTAGGAATGCAGGCGGCTCTTGTGACACACAAAAATAATAAAGGCCGGTGAAGCTTCCAGCTTCACCTCCTTCATTCCCTTCCCTCCTCTCCCTGTAATCTGTCTACTTTTCCTTATGAACTCTAGTCTCTCAATAATGGATTATAATACAGAAAAAAAAAAAAATTCCTCCCCCAGAGTTGCTGGAGATAAGGGAGACAGGGCTCAATACCTCACTTTCCCAAACCAGCACAGTACCTTTCTCCAGGACGGCCCACCGTGTCAAAGGCCTGCATAGAAACTTTGTTCTTATCAGCCTCCTGGCCTCAGGCACACAGGGTCCGTTGGGCTCCTGGGGCTGTGAGCAGAAGCCCTGTTTGCCTGGTCCACAAGCGGTTCCCTGGATGCTGATGCATAGAATGTCAGGAGCTTTGCTCATGCAGCGCCCGTTACCAACCTGTTTAGAAAGAGAGACAGTTGGGGGTCTCTCTTTGCCCTTGTCAACAACATCCCGGAAAGCATCCTTGTACCTGTTCCTTGAGCACATGAGTTGGTCCTTCTCTAGGGTAGGTGCTTGAAGGGGGATTTACAAGGCTATGGGGAGTACCTGTTTTTTATTTCATACCTCTATTTTTCTACAATCCCTGGCCATTTTCACCTTAGCAACAACCCAGATTCCATCAGCACTGGGAGAATTCTGAAAGACAGAAACATGGGATGAAGGCTTCTCTTCTCTGGCAGGATGTACACTCTCATTTCAAAGGTTCTCTGATGGGATGCTGGGTTCCTTATCATGCCCTCGAGAGACACTAGCTTTGGCATCATTTAGGCACAGTACAGGACAGGAAGCAACAGTTAGAACTGGACATGGAACAACAGACTGGTTCCAAATAGGAAAAGGAGTACGTCAAGGCGGTATATTGTCACCCTGATTATTTAACTTCTATACAGAGTACATCATGAGGAACGCTGGGCTGGAAGAAGCACAAGCTGGAATCAAGATTGCTGGGAGAAATGCCAATAACCTCAGATATGCAGATGACACCACCCTTATGGCAGAAAGTGAAGAGGAACTAAAGAGCCTCTTGATGAAAGTGAAAGAGGAGAGTGAAAAAGCTGGCTTAAAACTCAACATTCAGAAAACTAAGATCATGGCATCTGGTCCCATCATTTCATGGGAAATAGATGGGAAAACAGTGGAAACAGCGGCTGACTTTGTTTTTCTGGGCTCCAAAATCACTGCGGATGGTGACTGCAGCCATGAAATAAAAAGATGCTTACTCCTTGAAAGAAAAGTTATGACCAACCTAGACAGCATATTAAAAAGCAAAGACATTACTTTGCCAACAAAAGCCCATCTAATCAAGGCTATGGTTTTTCCAGTGGTCATGTATGGATGTGAGAGTTGGACTGTGAAGAAAGCTGATCGCCGAAGAATTGATGCTTTTGAACTGTGGTGTTGGAGAAGACTCTTGAGAGTCCCTTGGACTGCAAGGAGATCCAACCAGTCCATCCTAAAGGAGATCAGTCCTGGGTGTTCATCGGAAGGACTGATGCTGAAGCTGAAACTCCAATACTTTGGCCACCTGATGTGAAGAACTGACTCATTTAAAAAGACCCTGATGCTGGGAAAGATTGAAGGTGGGAAGAGAAGGGGATAACAGAGGATGAGATGGTTGGATGGCATCACCATCTCAATGGACATGAGTTTGAGTAAACTCTGGAGTTGGTGATGGACAGGGAGGCCTGGTGTGCTGTGCTCCACGGGGTCGCAAAGAGTTGGACACGACTGAGCGACTGAACTGACTGACTGACCGAGGCACAGTACCTCTTATGCCTGGTTGGGTGATCCTGATTGCTCTTTAACACCCAAGAGCTTGGCTTTCTCCTGTAAAATGGGGATGGAAATCACTATATCAGAGCACGAGAGGGAATGGGATGAGATCATGAGTGTGAAGGAATCATCAAAAGGCCAGGAGACAATAGATTCTTCCAGCCAACGCTGGTACCCAGAGGACCTCCTCGTACCAGTCTCTGAGCTTGGCATTGGGACTGCAGTGGTCTCCAGGACTCCAAGGCCCCAACTTTTATGGTCTTTATACTCTGGGAAGCTGCTTTTCTTTCCTGCTAACATCATCAGTTAAGCAACATTTTGATGGGCTTTGGCACCACCCTGCTTCCTAGTTTTGTACTCCTGATGAATGAATGTGTGCCTTCACATGAGCTCTGAGTGAGTGATAGTCACTCAGTCATGTCCAATTCTTTGCAAACCTCTGGACTGTAGCCTGCCAGGCTTCTCTGTCCATGGAATTCTCCAGGCAAGAATACTGGAGTGGGTTGCCATTTCCTTCTCCAACAGAAAACTCTCATTGTAAAAAAATTTTATTGTCCACATTTAGTGTTCCAAATTCATAGATTTCTTTATAACTCTCACGAAGGCCAGCCTAAAAATATTTTTTTCTAATACGTCTTTTATTTCTTTGCAACACACCTGGAACTCGTCTCGAGGGGTATCACTCTTTTAACCTATCAATTGACTGTGATAAAAACAGCTCACACTTACTGAGCATGTACTAGAAGCCAGGTGAGGTACTCAGCCCTTTTTATTCATTCTCTCATTTACCCCCCACTTTACAGACAAGGAACCTGAAGCCTAAGAGATTATGTGACTGATCTCGGGTCATAGGAATTCAAATCTCAGCAAGTTGCTTTTGGAATAGGCACTGGTAACCATTACTGTCTATAGCCTTTTGGATAAAATACAAGTTATAAGAGTTACAATTTTATTTTATTTTGTAACAACGTTGTTGGTGTTGTTTAGTCATTAAGTTGTGTCCGACTCTTTGTGACCCAATGGACTGTAGCCTGCCACGCTTCTCTGTCCATGGGATTTTCCAGGCAAGAATACTGGAGTTGTTTACCATTTCCTTCTCCATGTAACAACATAGTTGATCTATAATTTTCACATCATACAAATCCTTCTTTAAATTGTAGCATACAGTTCAATGGCTTTCAGTATACTCACCTGCGTTCATTACCACAATCAAGTGTAGAAAACTTGCCCCCCAAAGAAACTCTGCACTTTGTAGCCATCACTCCCCAATCTCCTCATCAAGCCCGCCCCACCCCCGCCCCCGACAATCACTAATCTACTCTCTGCTAGATTTTTCTGTGGTGGGCTTTCCCATGAATGGAGTCATACAGTATGAGCCCCTTTGTTGGTTTCCTTCAGTGTAGCGTAATGAGTTCAATGAGCATCCGTGGCGCTGCACATATCAGTATCTCTCTCATCTTTATGGGTGAACTGTGTGGCCGTATCACGTTATGTTGAGCCATTTGTCTGTTGATGGACAGTACGGTTTACACCTTTTGTCTCTTCTGAATAAAGCTGCTATGAACATTCCTGCACAAGTTTTCATGTGGACGTACGTTTTCATTTCTTCTGGGTATACACCTAGGAGTGGAATTGCCAAGTTGTGTGATAACTCTGTTTAATATTTTGTGTGAAACTACCAGACTGTGTTTCCAAAGTAGCTGAACCATTTTGTAGTCTCACCAGCAGTATATGAAGGTTTCAATTTCTGCACAGCTTCACTACCATTTTGTTATTATCGATCTTCTGATTATAGCCGTATTAGTAGATAGATGATGGTATCGTGTGGCTTTGAGTTACATTTCCCTGGTGGCTAATGATGTTGACCATCTTTTCATGTGCTATTGGCTGTTTTTTCATCTTCTTTGTAGGAGTGTCTATTCAGCTCTACTGTCCATTTTAAACTATTTGTTATTGGTCCTTTTATTATTGAGCTATAATAGTCACTTATAGTCTAGATAACAGTTGCTTACCAGATATGTCATTTGCAAAATTTTTCTCCCATTCAGTGGAAAGCCGTTGCACTTTCTTGACGGCGTCCTTTGAAGCATAATTCTAAAAATTTTGACCATATCCTGTTTATCTGTTTTTTTCTTCTGGTGCTTATGGTTTTGGAGTCATTTCTACTTTTTCATTTTTTTTCCTTTGCTTTTAGACACATTTTCCCCTTCCTTATTTCCTATCTTACTCATTCTTTGGGAACTCTGTCTTCTCAAGACAGAGCTGGGCCCGCCCAGTGCTCCTCACAACTTCCTGCACCCTTGCTGAACTTACCTGTCCACTTGCTTATCTCTCTTCTGATAGACTGGGGCTCCTTGAAGGAAGGCCTGTGTTTTCTTTTCTGCTGAATGTCCCAGGCCTTGGACAGAGTAGCCCTCAATAGTACTGAAAGAAAAAAGGGCGAAAAAAATATAAAGAACAGCCTGAGGAGGGTGTGGGGACCAGAAAGGACAGAGAGGGCCTGGGGTTCGAAGAGGGGCCTCCTTGCCTAGAGGGTCACATTGGTTCAGATTCCTGACGGAGTTAAAAATTAGGTGTATGATGGTTGTTAATTTCCTTTTTTCTATTCTTTCTTCCTTTTTCCACTCCATAAACATTTTCAAACTTTAGAAACAATTAAT
The DNA here is from genome assembly GCF_049115385.1 of Moschus berezovskii. Taxonomy (NCBI): domain Eukaryota; kingdom Metazoa; phylum Chordata; class Mammalia; order Artiodactyla; family Moschidae; genus Moschus; species Moschus berezovskii. The sequence goes on from NC_142477.1 coordinate 71,853,142, forward strand.
GAAAAACACATAAAGGGGGTAACTGAATAATCTCAGCATCTGCGTCACCTCTGACCCAGCCCCTAACTAGTCATCTTCGGGCCATTTAGAAGCTGGAGCCCTAGGAAAGTCATTAGATCAAACACGGCCTTTTGACTGGGGACAGTTTTTGGTCACACGTTGTTTACAGCATAGTTTTGGGAATACAGTGGTCTGCTTTGGTATCTGTATTTTTCTACCTCTTTGTGTCCCAAAAGATTTAGCTGAAAACAAGTCAGCTACTATTTGCAACCTCCTGCCAAAGTTTTGCCCAAACTGCCTCTGTATGTCACACTATATTTAATAATCTTACAAAAGGGTGAACAATTGAATCAGGGAATTTTTTAAACAAATTAAACTTTCATGACATCAAGATGCTCTCCCAGATCAGATCAATAGGCTAGGGTATTGGGCAGACCCAAGCTTTTTGAAGCAAACTTCAAAGAAAGGCAAGCATGTCTTTATAAAACTGAAACCCCATGGAATCCATCTGAGCCTGCTGCTTTTTTCATGGATCCGAGTCATTTCAATTGACAATTGAGTATGTTTGTGCTAATTAACTAAATGTTAGCTATTCTTAATTGCAATTGCAGTGTAAAAAAATGAATGTTTCTGGGGGAAAATACCTAACAAAATATATTTACTCTGGTCAAATCTTCACAGACTGTTAACCATAGCCAGATCCCTGTAGAAAGCAGCACAGTTCTCCCATAGAGGCAGAGCTGATTTGCACCTTTCATGGAGGTAAAACTACATACAGGATCCAATAACATTTTTTTCTCCAATTACAATATAATCACCATAAATTCTTTCTTCCCGTAAAAACCCTTTATTGACCTCATTTCACAAAATAGCTTTTTAAAGCTAGAAAGAAGCCCTGAGAGCATCCTTTCCACAGTGGTCCCCTCCCACTGATGTGGAAGCTGGGGTCCTGAGTAGTCAGGAGAGGTGACTGAGGCCACACAGAGGCAGTTTATTGCCAGAAAGCCGTCCTAGGCCCAGGTGTGCTTAGAGCTCTCCATGGAACCAGGGCATTGCTCCTCTTCCTTGAGACAGTTTCCTCATCAGTAAAGTGAAAGTCGCTCAGTCGTGTCCGACTCTTTGTGACCCCATGGTCACACATACAGTCCATGGAATTCTCCGGGCCAGAACACTGGAGTGGGTAGCCATTCCCTTCTCCAGGGGATCTTCCCAACCCAGGGATCAAACCCAGGTCTCCTGCATTGCAGGTGGATTCTTTACCAGCTGAGCCACAAGGGAAGCCCAAGAACACTGGAGCGTTAAAATAGGCTCAAAACCAAGTCCCCTGTGAAGAAGAGAGACAGTAACTGTGCAGTGTCCTTCCAGAACAGGCCAACAAAAGTATATTGATTCCAGAGCCCATAACTTGGGGAGGGAGCTAGCCCTTGGCCATCACAAAAGTCCTCATGATCCATCAAGAGTCATGGAAGATAGTTCTCTGGAGATTTCATTCCCTGTAATAACAGCAACTACATTTATTGAGAGCTCACAATATGCCAAGTGACATTTGAAGCATTGAACTCTCGTGCCCACCAGTGACCATGGTCTTAGCTTCTCAGCGCCCACAGCTGAACTTTGAGTCACTCTTTGGTCAGCTACAACCACTGGACTGTGATCTGATGTCTCCCCTCCCTTTCTCGGTAATCCTTGCTCTCTTTCCCATCTGCTAGCCGCAGGGGTAGAAACCTCGGGACCCAGAGGGAGATGAGCACCTAGGTGGAAGGAGCCTGGGTCCCTGAGAGACTGGGGAGGTGGTGATTGTGAGCAGCTGAGTCCAGGATGAGCTGTTAGAGTAGCTGGTGCTACTTACTCTGCCTAAAGCTCTGTTGCATCTGTTCAGTGATCTGCATGTAGTGACTTACTCATCTTCACAAGCCTTTTCGTCATCACATTACAGTTGAGGAAGTTGAATCATACAGAGGTTAAGTGACACCCAGGTTCTCACAGCTGGGACACGACACGGCAGAGTTCAGCCCCAAACAGTCTGGCCCCAGAGTGTGCACTTTACAGCACCCTTGACGTTTTGATGATAAGGAACTACCCCTTTATTTGTTTGGGAGGATCCACCCCTCCTCCCGGGCTTCCCAGGTGGCACAGCGGTAAAGAATCCACCTGCCAGTGCAGGAGACACGAGAGACATGAGTTCTATCCCTGGGTGGAGAAGATCCCCTGGAGGAGAACGTGGAAACCCACTCCAGTACTCTTGCCTGGAGAATCTAATGGACAGAGGAGCCTGGTGGGCTACAGTCCATGGGGTCGCAAAGAGTGGGACACGACTGAGCGTGCGCACACACACACACCTCCCCCCTCTTCCCTCATTCTCTCTTCCTTACTGGCTCTTTCAGGTTCACTAAAAGTCTACTATGTGCAAGAATTGGACCATGCAGTAGTGAGGGTGCTGTGATGAATGGGACATGGTCACTACCTTATAACATTCACGGCCTCATGGGGAAAGAGACCCGAGGATGAATAATTACCATGTCGTGTGATAAGTCTCTGACAGGATAAGCGAAGAGGGCTGTAGGGTCACAGGTAAGGGATACAGTGACCACATGAGTGGTAGGCTGAGCAAGCACAAGCTTAAACTAGATCTTGGGGGCCAAGGGAAGTTAGCAAGGCCAAGGAGGTGGGAAGTCATTCCAGGTGGAGGGTACACCTTGAGCAAGGGTGTGGAGGCATAACATACTCTTTCAGACTTGCAGGTCCAGAGAGCGGGTGGAAGCAGGGAGGGCAAGAAGGATGCAGAGGTTGAAAGGAACTGGAGTCCGAGGGTCTTGATGGGCAGGCTAAGGAGATTTGGCTTAATTTCGGAAACAAGGGGGCAACGCAGTCAGATTAACACCCCAGAGAGTTAGTTGCTCCTAGAATGACTCAGCATACACAGGGCTGGACTGGGGTCAGGAAGCGGGTGCTGATGTAGAACCAGCAGTGTCTCCACGACCCAAGCGTCCCCTGCCGCCTGATCCAGGCAGTTAGGCTCCTTCCCATCCCATTATCATGGGCACCGAGCAGTTTATCTCTTCTTTTTGAGAGCCTTCTAAAAACAGACTGCGGGGATGTAACAACTTCAGAAGGCAGTGTCCCCGTCAAGCTTCAGACAGTCTCTCCAAGGCAGCTCATCTCTCTAGCCAGAATGGGGCCGGGAAGCTGGCAGTATCCTAGTAACTGCTATCAGGGGACATTTAAAAATAAAAAAGTCTTCTCCAAGAACAGAGAGGTGTTTCCAAAACCCAAGAGCCCTGTCCTCGGGATCCAAGCAACCTCAAGTAGCTCCTACTTCAGTTTAAAATCTAAAGGCCAAGGTCAAGTGTTCATGGTCTTCTAAGTCCACAGAATGAATAGGGGTTGCCTTCAGGGCATGCCACCAAAGCACAGGGGAGCCTGGTGGCTTCAAGAAACAGTGCCTTCTGATCAACTCAGAAATGGTGGCTTCAAGAAACAGTGCCTTCTGATCAACTCAGAAATGACTCATTTTCTGCAGTGCTCAGAATCCGTGATCTGGAAGGAAGGCCCGAAAACAGTTGTTTACTCCTGGAGGTGAATCCAGACTGCTTAGGGCTTGCCCATCCTGGAATCTTCTATGGAAAGCCTCCCTGCCGGGTTCTGAATGCCTGAAATTGTTGGGGTTTGTGCCCTGTGCAGTGGAGTCTACCCTGGGTGTCTCTGATTAGTTTTGGGTTACTGGATATTGGGCAGAAGCAGAAAGAAGCAAGGGCCCCTGGAGCCTGGCCATTAGAGTTTACCTTCCAGCTCAGACTCTAAGTGTCTTCTTGTGCTGTGAAATAGAGCAAGATAGCTCTTCTCCCAGAACCTCTTCTTTCTCTGTGACAAAGAGAAAAATAACATTGCCTCATTCTCCTGTCATTCTGAGAATGAAATGAGATATGGTCTGTGAAATGACCCAGCCGAATGCCTGCATGTAGATGTGAGTTTTTTCCTCTCATTTTTGGAATGCAATTGTATTAGTATCTTGCGGGCCTCATGTTTCATTAGGACTGTATTTCTTTTTAAAATCATAGCACTGACAGGGTACTGAACCATATTCAGAATGCATTTTCAACCCACGTGGGTCTCATGCACACTCCCCTGCAGCTGTGTGATGTTAGCAGGGCAGCTATGGTCTTTATTTTATGGGACTGAGAAATTGATTTTCTCACTGGTGCTTGCCTTGCCTAAGCTGATGGCTTGGGCCTGGTCTGTTGTTACTGTTGCTGTCGATTCTTTCCCCTTTTTGTTTGTAGTGGGTCTAGAGAACTTTCCCTCCCGAGTAGATGCTGAGTGCTGGCTACTGAATTCACACACATCATCATGTCTGCGGCGCCTGGGGGAATCCAGGACACCACGGATTCATCACCGCTGCCCTCTCTGTCTTTCAGTTCTCAGCAAAGCTTTTATCTCCCAGTGTGTCTGGAAGAAAAGGGTCATCCCACCAGTCCCCACAGACAGAAACCAAGGCCAGGAATAGAAGTCAATGTTTCCCAGAATGGCTGGCTCAAATCAAATTTAGTGCCTGGGAAGAGTCCTTCAGAGGGTATAAAATGGGCTCTTTTCCTTTTCTTGGCAGACCTCAAGGGGCACAATTTGAAAGCGGGAAGAGGGTAAAACAGAATCAAGTAATTAAATGCTACTCCAAAGAATAATGAGAAAGTGCCAAGTGCAAGGAAGAAGAGGTACTGTACAACTATTCGGTGGTTAGGAAACATTTCTCCTCACTCTTTACAACTTGAGACTCCATTTTCCCTGAGGATTCATGCATGCTCGTGTGCGAGCATGAGGCCACAAGGGCTCTGAATGGTGACCTCGGGCCCAGCTTGGCTCAGACTGGAGACATGGAGGATCAGATACCTGTTCTTCCTAAGAAGCCCCGCATTTGCTTCTCCATGAAGGCCACGGAGAGGGGAGATTTTCCTAAAGAGGAGACGATCCTCAGGAGTGGCCACAGGTCATCAGAGGTAAGTGAGAAGTGTCCCACTGCTGATTAGGGGATACACACAGATGGTGCGCTGGAGCGAGGATAGAGAAAGGATGCTTCCCCAGATAAACTGGGACAGTGCTTTTCAAACCACAGAACAAAACTGACAAGTAGTGCAATCAGTCCCATCACTGATGAGAAGCTCTAAATTAAAAGAAAAAAGTAATAATGAACGAAAGAAGCAGAAGAAACTAGAAATTATTCACTAATGGTAGGGTAATTTCTGTGCTTGGAACTTTTGTCTGATACGAACTATATTTTGAAAGCCAGTTATTAAAGAAACAAAAAAGTTTACCCTTGAAAGAGAATAGGGTAGAAATGTTAGTACTACCTTTATTTTTGCAAGTGGCCACTTGAGCATTTACATGTGTGTTTCTCTTTAAAAGTCTTTGGTTCAATAATTGAGAGTCTACACGCTCTGGAACCCTTGGTAGGCTCCCAGCTAAATAAAATACAGCCCATGACCGAGAGGAGCTCACCATTTCCTGAGGAAGACTGACTTGAAAACGGATGTTACAGGAAGAACAATAATAATTGCATGAGTATTCATGAGCTTCTACTTTTTCCCATGGCTGTCGTGGGGAAGATCTTTGCTCGCTGAGTCAGCATCCAGAGACTGGCTAAGGGAGAGTGTAGAGAAAATAAAATAAGCCAGAGATACAAAGTTAATGTATGTAAAATAAGCTGAGAAAGATAAGGAACATATTTACTCATTACAAAAATTCAGGGAGGATCATTTGCTTGATATTCTGTGAAAGTAGCAATCTTAGAAGCACCACTCCAAAGGCTAGGGCAGGAATGGTGCCCTTGGTTGTATGCAACTGAGGGGCCTTGATGAGGAGGCAGTAATAAACATAGAAGTTAGAAGTCAGGGTTGGTTTCAGAGAGTGAGAATTTGAGAGAAAGAATGAGTGAGTTAGTTTTAGACGAACTGTTGACAGAAGGATATTGAGAGAGCCAACGGCTGGGAGAGAATTTCTAAGGTGTATACTCGTAAGAATCCATCCTCCTCTTTGCCATTCCCATGGAGGAGCTCAACAAAGACTTCCAAAATGCTTCATTACTTGTGGATTGCAAGACTCTGCCTTTTAAGGACCTGAGCCTATGTTGAAATTGGACCAGTGTGTCCCCAGAGAGAGATATTCTTGAGTTGTACAAGCCACCATAGAATCACAGTATAGTATATTAAGGGCTGGTTACAGAACAATAGTGTTTGAAAACACAGATGGAGAACCAATTATTTTATTCTATGTGGGTGGAAGAGATGGGTTGGGGTAAAGAAAGCAGAAAATTTTTGATCTAAGTCCTAAAACATGAAAAAATTAGCCTGGTTCACAGGTGAATAAAAATTCCAGGCAGAAAGAAAAGGATGGAAATATGAAAGCGCTGTGTGTTAGGAAATGGGATGGCTTGCTAAGGCTGGGTGATTAGAAGAGTAAAAGAAAGTGGAGATTATTTTATAACAGAAAGTTAGCTTGCTATCAGATCTTTAAACAGATTTTTGCTCTCTAGCTACAGGACACCTGGATGTTCAGAGACTGAGGCCCACTCTGCCAGGACCAGGGTAGGAGAGGGGCTCTGCTCTGCTCTTTCTTTCTTTTATTATTTTATTTTACTATTGGAGTATAAGCACTTTATAATATTGTGTTAGTTTCAGCTGTGCAACCAAGCGAATCATCTGTGAAAGTGACAGTGTTCGTCACTCAGTCATGACTGACTCTTTGCGACTCCATGGACTTTAGCCAGCCAGCCTCCTCTGTCCATGGAATTCTCCAGGCCAGAACACTGGAGTGGGTTGCCACTTCCTACTCCAGGGGAATCGTCCCAACCCAGCGACTGAATCTGGGTCTCCTGCATTGCAGGCAGGTTCTTTACTCTCTGAGCCACCAGGGATATGTATTGAGCCTCCCTCCCATGCCCACCCCTTACTCTCGTCTTTCTAAAAAGCTGTTCCAATGTTCATTGCAGCACTGTTTACAAAAGCCAGGACATGGAAGCAACCTAGATGTCCATCTGCAGACGAATGGATAAGAAAGCTTTGGTACATATACACGATGGAGTATTTTTCAGCCATCAAAAAGAATGCATTTGAATCAGTTTTAATAAGGTGGATGAAATTGGAGCCTATTATACAGAGTGAAGTAAGCCAGAAAGAAAAACATCAATACAGTATACTAACGCATATATATGGAATTTAGAAAGATGGTAACCTTAACCCTGTATACGAGACTGCAAAAGAGACATAGGTATATAGAACAGTCTTTGGGACTCTGTGGGAGAGGGTGAAGGTGGGATGATTGGGGAGAATGGCATTGTAGCATGTATATTATCATATGTGAAATGAACATCAATCCAGGTTCGGCGCATGATACAGGATGCTTGGGGCTGGTGCACGGGGATGACCTGGAGGAAGGATATGGGGAAGAGGGAGGTGGGAGGGGGGTTCAAGAAAGGGAACACATGTACACCCAGGGCGGATTCGTGTCAATGTATGGCAAAACCAAACAATATATTAATGTAAGGTAATTTGCCTCCAATAAAATAAATTTTAAAAAAAATTTAAAAAAGCTGTTCCCTCTTCCTACAGGGCTCTTCTCACCTTTGTCCACCTGGCAAACTCCTGCTGATCTTACCCACTTCACCTGATGGTTGTATTCTTAACTAACCACCATTCACTCTTGCAGTCCATTTTGTGTTTAATGTTAGCCCAACACTTACCACATGTCTTGTGCTGGCTGATCTCTCTGTTTGTCTTGTCCCTAAGACTGTAAACTCTTAGAAAGCAGGAATCAGACATTCCTTGAATCCACAAAAAGTCCTGGGGCAGAATAGATGCTGAACTCTTATGGAATGAATGAATGTGTGAATAAATGAATGAGTTATAGAATTTTGGACTATCTGCTGCTAAGTCCCTTCAGTCGTGTCCGACTCTGTGTGACCCCATAGACGGCCTCCCCTGTCCCTGGGATTCTCCAGGCAAGAACACTGGAGTGGGTTGCCATTTCCTTCTCCATTGGACTATCTTAACTGGGGTTAATTAATTATAGCTTTCCACAGCTACTCTGCTCCTGATCCTTTTCCAAATAACTGTTTACACTTATTCATGTTGGGGGCAACTTTGGGAACACTGAGAAATGAACATTTTTGTTAGGAGATGGGCCATTAAGGTAGGGTGGATAAGAATAAAGCAGTGTTTGCCTTCCCCATGGTTCTCTGAACTGGCCTGGAGACCTTTGGGAGAAAGGTCATAAAATAAACTGAAAGATCTATTCTAGAAATACTCTGTGCAACTCTGCTTTGGAGTTCCAGTTAACAAAATGCATTGGGGTGTTCATGAAGAGTGCCCCGCACCTCTGCACAGAAACCACCACCACTCCAGCGCCCCAAGAACTGAAAACTCTGGGAGTTTCCAGTGATGACCTCCTTGATGTGAACATTCATGTTCTCCTGATGCACAGGAGCCTTGGGGAGGTTCTATCAGTTGGTTTTAGGTGGTTGATGGTAACCAGTGGGGACAGAGAAAAGAGAAGAAGAAGGGAGGGAATGCTATTTAGTGCCTGTCATGGACACATGAATCACCCCTTGGGGACTCCCAGAAATAAGAGTCAACAAATTCCAAGATTCTCACGGCATCATAATATCACAGTAAGTATGACCTTTGTAGACAAATGTTGATGATGTGTGGGAATTAAAATTAATTTCACCGATTCCTTTTTACTTTATTTAAGATGCCTACTAGAAAGTTAAGAATTACAAATGTGACTGGCATCATGTCTTTATGGCTGCTACTGTAGACTACTGTGTAACCATTAAATGAATGAAGTCCATCTGTAGGCACTGTCAGGGATGATCTCTAATAAAATTTTCCCATTAAATGAAGAAAGCAAGCTGTATCTCTAAATGCATAATCTGATTTATAGAAATATTTTAAAAATTATGTACACATTGCAAAGTGAAAGACTAAAGAGCAGTATCTGAAGAGGTCCCTGGGAGGTTGGGGCCAGATGCTGTAAACAAATGGGGCAGTTAAGCAGAGGACTCTTGAAAAGCATGAGCAGGATTAGGAAAAAACCAAAGGAGTAGTAAGCTATCCTAGGGATGGATACAGGCTTGGGGAAGAGAGGATGTAGAAATTTGATATTTTACTATACTTATTTCTGTAGGTTTTGAGAAAATAAGCACTTATGTATTCTGCAACTTCTTAAATAGAAATTGATTATAAGACAGGTCATCACTGTTGATGGGCTGACATGGACTATGTCAACTGTTGGCCCGTTTCACTGGGCTCTGAAGCTCTGCCCTCACTAGGGCAGTATTCCATGGAGGCAGTTCCATGCCCATTTGATAAATGCATTGTCAATAGCTCAAGCCAACTGAAATAATAATGGGAGAAATGTCTGCTTCTGCCAAGAACTGAGGACTGGAATGACGCTGCCGAGTGTTTCCTGAAGCAAAAGGCAGGTTTCCTATAATTAGAAGCAATTTGCTAGAAAGTTTACCAGGCTCTTCCAAAGCATACAATATGGCAAATTGTTAAAGCTTTCTTTATTTTTCCTTTCCTTTCCTGACACACTGCAGATGGAGACTGTGGAATATTCCCTTTTCCTGGGTTGGGACTGTTATTTTAGAGGATCACCTTCGCCGAGTCAGTGGAGTAGGAAGAAGAAAGCCAACTTTTTGTATCATTGTGGGAAATGGGAGTGAATTCAGCATCATATTCTAAACAATTTGAAGCTCAAGGCCTTTCCAACTGTCTCCACTGAGAGACTTCAGTTTTAGACAAGCAAGACCTAGCAAGTGAAATATATGCCAAGACTAAACTCGTCAAATTCCCATTACAGTGTGTAAGAAAATAGGAGACTCAGAACGCAGTTACACAAAGGTCTATTCCCATTTCTATATTCCAGAAGTCAGCTGCAAAGACCAGAGTTGCGGGGGTGGGGAGACGAACATCTATTGAGCACCGAAACCCATGTGGTATTTTCCCAGCTCTGTGCCAAGCAACTTGCCCATTTTCTGCAGTGCAGCCCCTGAGCGTCATCCCTCCCCTACTCCCTCTCGCTCCAACAACGCTGACGTAGGTACTGTCTCCATTCTTGACTCATGGATGAAACTGAGACACAGCAAGGTTGAGAAATTTTCCCAGGGTCAGAGACAAAGTTAGGGCACAATGCAAGTCTTGCCTGACTCCTAAACCAGTTCTCTTTCCTCTACACCCATCTGCCTGCTGCTTTTGGAGACCGTCTTCAACTGATGGAAGGCTGGTTCTTAATGCCCGAAATGACTCTACAGGATTCACAGGTTCTCCTAACTTGTGGTCTCTAAGAGAGGTAGTGGGAGCAGGCTTGCACCTCTTCCCTGGTCCAGGAGAGGTAGCTCTGCAACATTGGGAACAGCCACTTTCCGGGGAGCCTCTTCATCCAGCTTTAGCTATCTACTCTATTCTATGACACAATAGAGTAGTTCTGAGTGGACTCTGACTCAGGACACCGCTGTTTTCAGCCCTCCTATCTAACCTCAGGCACACTGTCCTCCAGAACCCTGGGAAGATGGTCTCCTCAATCCTTATTTACTATCAGTCTAGTAGAGAGAGAATGGAGACGGGTACTGGGGGACATACAATGTGTTTGTAAAATATGGCTCAAATGAGAGAGAGATTAGATTAGGAGAAGTCCTTGATGCAAAGGAAAAAAACTTATTTAATTAGCCCATCCATCTGTCCATCCATCCAGTACTCATCCATCCACCATCTATTCATCTGTCCATTCATCACCCAGCCAGCCAGCCAGCCCTCATCCGTCCGTCACCCTTCCATTCAATTATTTGATCAGTGTTAAATACGAGCCAGAACAAATGAAAAGAGATTGCGTTCAGTTAGTGGCATCTTTACTTCCACATTTTTAATTAGAATTTTTACAATTTTTTAAAATTTGGCTGAAGCTTTAAATAAACTAAGGGAGATCAGTAGAAAAAAGCATGGACACAGAGAAAGACAAACATTGCACCCTCTCACTCATATGTGGAATCTAAAAAACTCCAACTCATAGAAGCAGAGAGCAGAATGGTGGCTGCCAGGAGTCAGGGAAGGAGGTTTGGTCAAAGGATATAAACTTTCAATTAAAATATGAAATTCCCCAGATCTGGTGTACAGCATGGTGACTATAGTTAATAACATTGTATCGTGTACTTGAAATTTGCTTAGAGAAGAGATCTTAAATGCTTTCACCACTCACCAGAAAAAGGTTACTACATGAGGTGACGGAAAGGTCAATAAGTTGGATTGAGGGCATCATTTCACAATGGATTGATACATCAAAGCACCATGTAGTACATCTTAAATATATATAATGATTGTAAGTCATTAACTTTATTCAAGCTTCAATAAAGTTAAAAAAAGGCAAAAGCATGGGCTTTGGCAATAGAGAGGCTTGAAGGCAGGACTCTGCCTCTGTCTTTTACCGGGATACCAGCGAACCTTGACATCTTTTCTCAGCTTGTTTGCTGGTCTGCCCTGTGAAGGAAGCCATCCTCGTTTCCTTGGTGACAGTGTGAGATGATTGACATACCCAGACCAGAGACCACCTGGCAAGGCTGCACACAGGAGGATTTAGGATGCATTCGTTGCACAGACCAAAAAGGAAGGGTCTCTGAGGTTTAATGGGCCTCTGTTGCTCTGAATCTCAACTGATTCTGTAACCAAATGCCACCTTTTATATTTTGTGATTAAGTAACAAGTGGATTATGCATGGGATGCGGACTGTTAGAAGCTGGCTTTTAGAGCAGTGAGGATGGTGGAGGGGTGGGGCGGGGCGGGGGGAAGGAAGGTGGGGGATGGTGTTCCAGCCCCGCGCCTTAAACCTCTTTATCAAAGTGGGCACGTTTTCAGCCCAATCTGCCTTTGAAACTCAGCAAGTTCACTTGATCCGGGGGTTAAGTGCTACTGGGGCCCCGGCTGAACTCTGTCCCGGGGATAGAAAAGTTGAGCAGGTTGTGCCTTCCTGCCAGAGGCTTAATCTGCTTACAAGATCTGCTACCCTCTGACAGGCCAGAGAGTGGCCTCTTTGCGTGCCCAGGGAAGGTCATCTCTCCAGGATTTTGCTGAGCCTCTCAGCCAGGAGGCAAGATCCGTGTCTCGCCTTTATTCACACCCCTCTAACTGACAGGCACTCAGTGGGTCCCCAGGACAGCCTTTCAGAGGCTCCATGATGGTATCAAAGGGTCCTAGCATTTGATTTCAGGAAAGAGGGCCTTGGTGAGGGACCTGGGTCACATGGAGGCCTTGCTGATTGCTAAGGGTTATTTCCCCACCCAGAGTCTCCGTTTCTCGGCTCTAAAATGGGCCCATGATCCCTCCCTCTTAGGGTTGCGTGGAGGACTTAAATTAGATCTCACATGTGAAAAGTACCTTCAAAAGTGCTCATTAAGTCTTCCTTTTCCTTTGCCCTTCTCCCTCTGTTCTTCCTTCTTTACTTTCTGGGCTTCAGATTCCTCAGCTATCAAAGAGGATGCATCACAAGGCCCATCTTCCTGGGTCGTTGTAAACGACGATGGAAGTCTTACTTACACTCTGAGGTGCTGGACACATCAATCAAAACTGGAAAGAGAGTATCTCAAAGCACAAAAACCGCTTGACTCTCCTGCCAGAGAGGATTGGGTCCATTCCCCACCCACCTCAGCTTAGAGAGGCCAGAGGTCCTGGGATGTAATTGTAATGCTTTCTTGGCAAGAAAAGGACAAAGCCCTGTAGACTGAAGAAAAGTTGAACACACCTTTCCAGATTATTGTATCAAGTGAGAAGTGGTTTCAGCTGAAGCTGTCTGAATAAATTACTGGCAGTCAGAGGGTGAGGAAATTGAGCTGTGAATGCATTTATTTAATATATTTATATGTCAAAGTTAGCTCCTGCTCTGCATATTTTTGTGGCTTTCAGACATAAGATATTTTACTGGATTTTCCTTCCCCCAGGAGGCAGTTGTGTAGGTTAGGAAAAGGCCCAGACAAATCTCCAAGTGAGATATAAATTCTTCCCTCTTCTATAATTTTTTTGTGAGGAAAAAGAAAAAAAGACCCTTTACAGCAAGGTGTATCTGGGGACATGATTCTTAAAGTTGAATTGAAAAATACTCTAATGTAGCTTTAGGATGCTTTTCTTCTCTCACTACTTGGTAAACTCCTAACATACGTCAAAGCCAGGATTAAAGCTGCAGTCAGTGTTGAATGAACTCTCCTGACCTGCTGCTAGTGGTAGAGAAACCTCCTCTGTGCTTGGACCACCCTTTATAGATCCCTCTGTCGAAGCACCACCCTTTATCGATCCCTCTGTGGAAGCACATGATACTCTATTTCCTTTTGTATTTCTCTCTAGAGGTTATGACCTCCTGGAGGTCAGGAGCCACTTCTGATCCATGTTGGAGCCGAAGAAGCCAGCTGTGTAGCAGATCCTTAGCTGATGCCTTAGCAGGTGGTGCCCCTGCATAGTACATTCACTGAATATGAGAAGTGAACACAAAGTTATGGACAAACATGGGATGGGAACTGCTCTGATGGAGAGTGGATGGGCCAAGAGGTAGCTCATAATATTTCCTGGACAAATAATATGAAGAAACAACCTATTACCGTGTGTGAAGGTTGATCTCATTGAGTGTGAAGTCAGCAAGTAAGGTAAGATCAGGAGGATCAACTCTCCTCTTTAAGATTCTTTAAATTCCTGTAAGTGTTAGTCACTCAGTCATGTCCGACTCTTTGTGACCCCAAGGACCGTAGCCCACCAGGCTCCTCTGTCCATGGAATTCTCCAGGCCAGAATACTGGAGTGGATAGCCATTCCCTTCTCCAGGGGATCTTCCCAGTCCAGGGATCTAACCTGAGTCTCCTGCATTGCTGGCAGATTCTTTGCTGTCTGAGCCACCAGGGAAGACCTGAAAGTAAAGTGAAAGCTGCTAAGTCATGTCTGACTTTTTCTATACAGTCCATGGAATTCTGCAGACCGGAATACTGGAGTGGGTAGCCTTTCCCTTCTCCAGGGGATCTTCCCTATCCAGGGATTGAAGCCAGGTCTTCCGAATTGCAGGCAGATTCTTTATCAGCTGAGCCACAAGGGAAGCCCTAAATACCTATCAGTTCAGTTCAATTCAGTTCATTCACTCAGTCGTGTCCGACTCTTTGCGATCCCATGAATCACAGCAGGCCAGACCTCCCTGTCCATCACCAATTCCCGGAATTCACTCAAACTCATGTCCATAGAGTCGGTGATGCCATCCAGCCATCTCATTCTCGGTCGTCTCCTTCTCCTGCTGCCCCCAATCCCTCCCAGCATCAGAGTCTTTTCCAGTGAGTCAACTCTTCGCATGAGGTGGTCAAAATAACTATACATAACAATAAAAAATGTCTGTGTATTCAGCATCATAGGCAATCTTCTCCATCTATCTGCTTTTATGTTGGTGGTCTTCAATTTTCCTTTAAGTCTTCTGTTAGAAGAAGTAATATACCATCACTTCTCAAAAACCTTGTCTTTAGAAAAGTGGATTACCTTGGTTGTGATGGTTAAGAAAACCTTGAAATCCACACTCTTTCTATCAGTTTGGGGCACATACATTGACCATATCGGGAGAGAGGACCTTTCTGCCCAGGGCACGTATTTACAGAGGGGAAGGCTGCAATAAGTGCTGTATGATTTTATGCCAGCTGGATTGAGTTTTGAGCAGTATTTCATAGTTTTAAATTTATCCTTTATATAAAAATTTGACACTATAATTCATTTAAATGTATATATACCCCATAATGTACATATATACATCACCCAGGAACATTTGCAAGTGATGGAAACTTCTCAAAAAGAAGCTTAAGAGTAAAAGGGAAATTCTTGGTTTCATTTCATCAAACTTCAAAGAGCACAAGTGCTGAGTGGACTTGGAGGATGGCTGGAGGGCCTCTCCCCCTCTCCCTGTTTCTCTTTCCATCCCACCTCCCACGGGAGACAGGCTTCCCACAAGCGCTGGACACCGTTGCTGTCCTTCATAGGAGCACAAAGAAAACTCTTCTTCCCCATGATTCCAGGAGAAAAATTCCCAGGGAGTAACATTGATTGGATCAGCTTAGGTGACACTCCTAGCTAATAGGGTGGATGATTGAGTCCTGGACAGATGTGATATTAACCATCACACTGTGTGATCCTGATCTACATTTATTAAATATGTTATATGGATACAAAACATCCAGAGATATATTTGAAGATCTCAAGGTAGCTGAAAGAAACGAGCTATTCTCTACCCTCCGCTACTACTTAGGCATCTTATGCTGTTCCACATTGAAGGATATGCAGACAAACAAGATTTGGACTCTATCACTAAGGAGCTACTGTTTGGTGAGAGAGACAGAGACAAATCGAAAGTAAAAAACTGGGGATATTGAGTTGGTTATATAAGTGCACAGAGACGGAAGCAAGGATGTAACTGGAATAATTTGAGAAGTCTTTCCTTAGGAGGGGACATCTGGACTGGGTCTTAAGGGGTGAATAGAAACTTGCCGCCTAGCTCTGACAAAGGGCATCTAGCCTCCAAGGAATGAGATATTAGAGGATCTGGTGTGGCTTTAAAGCCTAGTTTCAGTATGTCACTTTCAAGTCAGGCTTTCTGAATTCAAATCCCAGCCTTCCCACTCAACAGACACATGACTTCTGGAGAGATGCCCAAGTTACATACCATTTCCGTGCCTTCATCTTCTTATTTATCGAACAGAATTAGCAACCTCATCCTCATGAACTGTTATGAAGATCACATTATTTGAGATTTAAAAAGGTTCGGATTTTGAGCCACACACTGCTAAGTGTGCATGCCTGCCTCATTGCTTATTAACTGAGATCCTGGGGAAGGTATTCTGTCTGTATCCTCACCTAAAACGTTGTGGGCAGCAGTAGCATAGATCTCAGGGTAATTCCCAAGCTTGAATGAGATATAATGCATGGAAAATATTTGCCTCAAGATCTGGTCTGTAGCACATACTAAATACACGTTGCCTGTCACTATGCCATCACTACTGTGCAAAGTGCTCAGTGAAGTACTTGGCATATAGTAGCTGATCAGGTTTCTTCCTCCCATTACAGGTAAGACTGACCCAAGACTAGGGATTGTGCTTGGACGTCTAATCAACCTGCTGATCTTTGTCCACACGCTGAGAAAGGGCAGGGGAGGTGGCCCGTAACCCACCCGAGTCAGGGTTGCGTGTGAGGCGGGAGGTTGTCTCCATTCAATCCAGCTCAATTTTCCTAGGCAGAAGCCCAGAGTCTAATGAATAGAAAGCTGACACGCCAGGGAGTTCATTCTGGAAGAGAATGAAAGCTCATTTGAAGAAAATGCTTCCATCGGCTTGCCCATACCACATGGAGGGGCGTTCTGGCATATGTAATGGAATCACTGACCAGTGGGGATAGCAGTATTACTTTCCTGGGGGTGTTTGGGAACCAGAAAGAATGTTCGCATGGCCCGTACAAATGGGCAGCTGAATTATGCTAACGAGCCACCAGGCCTGCCGGGAGGGAGCAAGCATGTAGTCAGGAAGGGATCACAGTCTGGGCATCTCCATGCCCACAGGCAGGAACGATTTGTTCTACTTTGCAAGGCTTGCCTTCAGACCCAGGGGGAGGAAGTGAACATCACAGGGTCCAGGCAGGGGCTGGAGGACCCACGAATGGGCAGCTTTGCCCCTTGAGCCAAACCTCATCAAAGAGAGGGCAGAGTGCCTTCACTTTACCAGATTCCTGATTACAGCGGCCCCTCCAAACCCTGACATGGGCAGGAAAGTGACCTGTCCAAGATCAGACTCGGTTTCCAGCCAGGCTCTGTCAGGTGTCGAGCCCTGGGTTGTTTTATTGGCAAATTTCTGAAGCTGGCTGTGATGGGGAGGCTTCTTTTAGAGGCATTCAGATATGGGTCCTGTAATTTTCTGGCCCTGTGACCTCGAGAGGCACCTTCCTCCCTCTGAGCCCTGATGATCCCCATCTGTAAAATGGGAACAGTAATGCCTATTTCAGGGTATCATGGTGGGAATTCTAGTGCAACAAAGGCTATGAAAATACTCCGAAAACTATAAATTTTCTGTACACATACATATGCAGATTCTTTTGAGTTTTCAGAGGGACTCTGAGAGCAAGAAAGATGGTAGCCAGGAGGATGAAGAATTAACCCTTAATTGTGGCTGGCCAGAAAAATCCAACAGGGCACAATTTGTCCTTATCAGGTATCTCCTGAGGGTTTGGCAGAATCTTGGCACACGGAGAGGAGAAAGAAACATAGAAAGGGAGCTTCTAAGTGACCACGTGAACCCTTCAAACATGGTGACTGGCAGTTCAGAACCTCTCTGTGTTCCCAGCTCCTGGAGGGCTGAGTGTTGCTTTTACATGTAAATGATTGTGCAAATGAGCTAAAGTTTCTCACCAAAGCCACAAAACTGCATGCCGTGTGAAGCGTGGCTGATGGGACCTCTTTCAAGACATTACATGTGTTTTTGTTTTGTTCTTTCAATGAATTATTCTCTTACAGTTTCCTTAAATGTGTCCCATTTCCTGAGAGTCCCAAGCAAGTTTTTTTGTCCTCTTTCTGCTCAGGATATTTTCTTCTCACGTGTGAGTGCCTTTATCCTCTTCGTAAGCCAAAGAAGAAAAAGAAAATGTGCGAGGGTGGGGTAGATGTATTTCTACATGAAAAACCTATTTGTGTGCAGTCAGATGAAGAGAAAGTTCTAAAGTGTGGTACACTTGAGAACAGGCAGAGGCTGGAGACCCGGACAACCCCGTCCAGTACAACCTCTTCTCTGGGCTCTAGGAAAACTGGGAGAGGCGAGTGGGGAGGCCTACGGGGTTACAGACCAGTCAGGACACCATCGCCCATCACAGGCTGGAGGTGGGAGAGTTTAATCTTCCTCAGGAAATCCTCAGGGTGTAAAGAGTCAAGCCTTATATTATAAAAACCTTGCCGAGAGGTTTTAATGGGAGCGGACATATCAGGAGCATTCTCTAGCTCCAATTTTCTCATTATAAAACTGACCGAAGTGTAAAAAACACCCAAAGCACATTGAATATCTCTAATATGTGGCTGCCTTTTAGCCTCCGGAGGAGGACAGGTATTCATTTTCATAAATTACTTTTTAACTATTTTTTTTTTCAAAGGACAGGGGGTGGTGAAAGAAAACAGAGACAAAACAGATGCCTTCAGCCCTTTGATCAGCCTCACTGCAGACAAGCAGGCTGCCCGCTAGCACCTCTTTAACTAGAGCTTGCCAGGAGGAAAATGGGTGGTTTTAACTGCAATTATAGTGCCTGCTGAAGGCCTGTCATCACAGCCGGGGGACCTGATCCCAGGCAGCTCGGCTGCCTCCAGAATTACAACCAGAGGGGGCAGAACGCTAAATACCCCTGTGGCCAGTGTCTTCCACAGGCCCAGGAGCTCCGGGCCAGTCTGCCATCCCCTTGCTCATGTCCCCCACCCACGTCACTATGAACACAGAAAACTAAGATCATATAAGCTACCTTGACCAGGCCAGACAGAAGAGAAATGAACAGGAAACAGCGGCCTTATCTTGGGCCCAGGGGTTGGGGAATGCAGCTGGAAAGGGGTGGGGGGTGGGAGGGGGGAAGGGGGTGGGAGGGTGGCACAGGCAGAGGTCAGATCTTGGGAGCTAGAGCCTCTTGGAAGTAGGCTCAGAGCATCCGGGTTGGCCTTTGGGTTATTATGCATTAAATAGCTATTCAGTTCAGTTCAGTTCAGTTCAGGTACTTGGTCGTGTCCGACTCTTTGGGACCCCATGAACTGCAGCACGCCAGGCCTCCCTGTCCATCACCAACTCCCGGAGTTTACCCAAACTCATGTCCATCGAGTCGGTGATGCCATCTAACCATCTCATCCTCTGTTGTCCCCTTCTCCTCCTGCCTTCAATCTTTCCCAACATCAGGGTCTTTTCAAATGAGTCAGCTCTTCATATCAGGTGACCAAAGTATTGGAGTTTCAGCTTCAACATCAGTTCTTTATTGACTGGTCTCAAAAGGAAAAGGAGGGTATGATAATGTCGGCTGAAGCCCTGTCTTCAGGCTCTGCCCTAAGCAGTTTCTGTGTGGCCTCTGACGGTCAGCAGGTCTCTGTGCATGCCCGGGGCCAGGCACCGAGGTCTCAGATCCTCAGCAGTCTCTGCGCATGCCGAGGAGTGGGCTCAGAGCCAGGCACATGATAGATGCTTGGGAAAAATAAAATCAATTGGCTAAATGAGGGAGTGCCCAATTTTCAGAAGGAGAAAATAGAAGCCCAGAGAAATTCAGTGGCCAGCCCATGGTCACCCAAGTGGGGTTAGGGGTGATGCTGGAGGTGGGATTGGGGTCCCCATGGGCCTGCCCCCGAAGCCAGTTCCTTCCATAAGAGTGGGTACCTGACTGAGAAAGGGTGGTGGGCTTCCCAGCAAGAAATACAAATCCAAGATGCTACCCTGACCCCCTCTCTGGGGCGAGGCACTTGCATCTGGACCAGAATTTAAAGGGATGTCAAAAAAAACAACATCAAATTTAATGCAAAAATCATGATGAACAAAATACCAAATTTTACAATAAAAGCAGGATCGGGTTTATGGGTGTCTCCTTTGGCCTCAGGCTCCATTATGACTTGGCATGACATGGCTGACTTAAATTGCTGTTATCTTGGTCATCCAATTTTCCTCTCTGGGCCTGAGCTTCCCGTCTGCTTAAAGGGAGGAGCAGGTGGAAGTCTTCTGAGGCTCTTTGCAACTCTGATATGCTGCAGTAGGGTTGAAGTCCCAGCCTTGCCCATGAGCGGCTGCTGGTGTGGGCACAGGCCCTGTGGAGGCACCTGCTGGTCCCCAACCATGACGCTGGGGAAAGGATGAGAGGGAGCATCCCCCCTGCTGTCCTTTTACAGAATCTGGGTGGAGTTTTAAAAGTGTATCCCCAGGAATGCCCAGGAAGGAACTGGGAACCAAGGTCATCTACAGACATGACCTTGGTGCATCTTTGGCTCCATGGGGCAGAGATGGCACTGTCTGCTTTGTGGCACTGGTGGCATGGGCAGCCCAGTGTGAAGTCATTGGCAGTCTGGCCTCTCCTCCTGGTATGCCAGCTCTTGGGGTCACTGCTCATCATTCATGTGGCTTTTAAAATTTATCTCCAACCCCCATCAGCAAAAATTCTTTTATTTTAAGAGCAATGAGAAAGACAGCTGGGGAACTGTTGCAGTGATTTGCTTAAATTTTTCTGACATTTGCTCATTGCTTTGTAATTGCATTTCTGATTCTGTCTTCTCCCACAAATTAGTGCATATATTAGTTCCAGCCATTCACTAGCGCATTCATTCATTCACTTAAGTAAAATTCTTAATACTGGCTAAATGGCTTTCTGGCACAAAAGCACCACACCAGGCAATCACACGTATTTACCCACCCCTTGATCCTCCAGTCTCAGCATGTGTCACAGACCTACTGTGTGCCAGGTACTGAGCTAAGCTCTGGATTTGCACTATGGAACAAACCAGCCCCATCACTAGTCTTGCAAAACAGGACAGGCTGGGCAGCCTGACATTAACCAAACAGTAATAAGCAAACTATAGCTTCAGTCTCTGTGACGGTTGAAGTTACATGTCAATTTGACCTGGCCACAGAGAGTCTAGATATTTGGTTAATCATGATTTCTAGGTGTGTCTGTGAGGGTGCTGCTGTATGGTATTGGCATGTGAGTCAATAGGCTGAGTCAAGCAGATTGTCCTCCTCCTTGAAGGTGGGCCTCATCCAATCAGTTGAAGGTCTAAAGAACATACAAAGGCAGAGGAAAGGAGAATGTGCTCTCTTTCTGCCTGACTCCTGAGTGGGGACGTCAATATTCTCTTGCCCTCTGATGGAAACTTGCACCATTGATTATCCTGGTTCTCAGGCCTTGGGACTCAGACTGGAATTACACCACTGGCTTCCCTGTGTTTCCAGTTTACAGATATCAGATCATGGGACTTCTTTGCCTCCATAATTGTGGAGTCAATTACTGATAATAAATAAATCTCTCTGTATATATAGATAAAGATATAGACACACATATAGACATGTTGAGTGTGTGTATTGCGTGTATGTGCGTATAGATATAGATGCAGACATGTTGCGTGTGTGTTTTGTGTGTATGTGTATGTGTGTATAGATACAGATATGTTATGTGTGGGATTCCCTGGTGGCTGAGACAGTAAAGAATCCTCCTGCAATGTGGGAGACCTGGGTTTGATCCCTGGGTTGGGAAGATCCCCTGGAGGAGGGCATGGCAACCCACTCCAGTGTTCTGGCTTGGAGAATCCCATGGACAGAGGATCCTGGCTACAATCCACGGAGCCACAAAGAGTTGGACAGACTGAGTGACTGACACAGCACACACGTGCTATCTGTGTGTATGCAGATGTGGGTGATGAGTGTGTGTGCATACAGATAGGCTGAGTGTGAGTGTTGTGTGTGTGTGTGTCTGTGTGCCTGTGTGTGCGTGTATGTGCTCTGCTTCTGCAAGGTCTGTTCTCTGGAGAACCCTGACTGATACCACCTCTGAGAAGAGCCAGGCAGAAAAAGCACACAGTGCTCTGAAAGCAAGCAACGAGAGGATCCAGCCTGATGCAGAGGTCCAGGAGAGGCTGATCTCAGGAACTGCTAATGGAACCGGAATGGGAGAAATAGCTCAGTGGAGACAGAGAGAAAAGTACATTTGACACAGAGAACAGCCTGTGCAAAGGTCCTGAGATGAGGAGACAGGTGAGTCAGAGAAACTGGAATGCAGCTCTGGTGACTGGCGTGCAGAGAGCCATGGGACGTGGTGTGGGGTGAGGCTGGAGGCGCCCGGCATGAGACTACGCAGGCCTCACAGTCTGTGAAGAAGAGCTGGGTCTTGACATTATTACCCTGACTGCACCAGCCATTCCTGTTGTTACCGCAACTTTTCAGATGAAGAAAACAGGGCTCAGAGAGGTTTATTCATTGATCCAGCAAACAGTTATGGAGCAGTTACTATATGTCAGGTGCTATACTGGGTGGTGGGGAGTCAGCTGTGAGCAGGGAGTGAGATGAAAGTCGCTCAATGGTGTCCAACTCTTTGCAACCTCATGGACCATATAGTCCATGGAATTCTCCAGGCCAGAATACTGGAGTGGGTAGCCTTTCCCTCCTCCAGGGGATCTCCCCAACCCAGGGATTGAACCCAGCTCTCCCGCGTTGCAGGCAGATTCTTTACCAGCTGAGCCACAAGGGAAGCTTTCACTCATGTCAGTGACAGAGGCAGGATGGGAACTTGGGTCGTATGGTCCATGTCCCAGCTTCCTGGGCCCAGTACTGGAATGAATGGTGACTATTGTCCCCACCCCTACCATCAAGTGCTCAGAGCCTGGGGGCCAAATGCCTCACTTCTGTGATTTCTTCATCTGGGCCAAACCCAGCACCCCAGCCCCCTCAAGATGTCACAGCCACATCCCAAATCTCCCCCCCAAAAAAGGCTGAAACTGAGGAGCAGGGGTGCAATCCTGGGCAGGAAAGTGGCAGAGACTTTCAGCTGTTGAACTAAATCTAGATCACCTCCAATCTCATCTTCATTTTTGTGGATTAAAATAGATTCTTTGAGGGTTAAAAATAGATTTTTTTGGCCACTCCTTGTTTCAAGAGGTGGAGGCTATTTCCCCCTCATTCTGCCTGAGCTGTTCTTGGGACTTACTTGCACCAGCGCCGTTGGTGTAGCACAAGTGACTCCCCGCTGTGGGAAGATCACCTTGAGATGGAGCAGCTAAAGGTAGCTGCTGAGAGATGGGAGAGTATGTGGAGGAAGCGGGCAGGTAGATGGCCCAAGGAGCCCGCTGAATGTAGTCCCACGGGCAACCCTAGGTGAGACCAGCAGAGGAACTGCCCGGTGAAGTCACAGCCTCTTGAGAAACTATAGATCCCTGTATTTCAGACACTAAGCTTTGGGTGCTTTATTGTCCATCAAGAGATAGCTGAAACCCAATCAAAAAGTGGGCAAAGGACCTAAACAGACATTTCTCCAAAGAAGACATACAGAAGGCTAATAAACATGAAAAGACACTCAACATCCTCATTATTAGAGAAATGCAAATCAAAACAACCACGAGATATTACCTCACACCACTCAGAATGGCCACTGTCAAAAAATTTGCAAGCAATCAATGCTGGAGAGGGTATGGAGAAAAGGGAACGCTCTTGCACTCTAGGTGGGAATACAGATTGATCCAACCGCTGAGGAGGACAGTATGGGGATTCCTTAAAATACTAGGACTAAAACTACCACTATTATTGTCGCTCTTCAGTGGCTGATTTGTGATCAACTCTTTGCGACCCCACAGCCTGCTGCACGCCAGGCTTCCCATCCTTCACCGTCTCCTGGAGTTTGCTCCAGTTCATGTCCACTGGGTCACTGATGCTATCTAACATCTCATCCTCCATCACCTCCTTTTCCTTTGCCTTCAATCTTTCCCAACATTAGGGTCTTTTCCAATGAGTCTGCTCTTTGCATCAGGTGGTCAAGTATCGGAGCTTCAGCTTCAGCATCAGGCCTTCCAGTGAATATTCAGAGTTGAAAACTACCACGTCAACCAATAATCCCACTACTGGGCATATACCCTGAGGAAACTATAATTGAAAAAGACACATGTACCCCAGTGTTCACTGAAGCACTGTTTATAATAGCTAGGACATGGAAGCAACCTAGATGTCCATCGACACATAAATGAATAAAGAAGTTTTGGCACATAAGCACAATAGACTATTACTCAGCCATAAAAAGGAATACATTTGACTCAATTCTAATAATGTGGACGAACCTAGAGCCTATTATATAGAGTGAAGTAAGTCAGAAAAGCAAATATCATATATTAACATATATATGTGTGTATATGTAATCTAGAGCGATGGTTCTGATGAGCCTCTCTGCCCGGTAGCAATGGAGATGCAGATGTGGAAAACTGATTTGTGGTCACAGGGAGGGAAGGGAAGGGTGGGAAGAACTGAGAGAGTAGCATGGAAACATATACATTACCACACGTAAAATTAGCTAGCCAGTGAAAATTCACTGTATTAGCCTAGAGGGGTCAGATGGGGCAGGAGGTGGGAGGCAGGGGACATAGGTGTACCTGAAGCTGATTCACGTTGATGTGTGGCAGAAACCAACACAGCAGTTATCCTTCAATTAAAAATAAATAAATTTAAAGAATAAATAAATATACATATTTTTAAAAAGAATTAATTTAGTGACTTCAAAACAGAAAGACCACTGCCTGTGCCTTTGGCATAATGTGAAGTGTGATCTGTGGAGGGGAGACGCCTGTGGTTTTCACTCAGCATCCAGTTCTCTTTCCTCTGCTAAGTGAACCCCAGTTTTCCCCAGGGCTCCTTGGCTCTCAGGTGTGATAAGTGAAGCTCCAGGGGAGCGAGACCAGTCAGGGTCCCTGAATAGTCCGGGGGATGTGATGTGTGGACCAAGCCGGGTAGTTCCAGTATGGATGGAAGGGACAGGATGGATTTGGAAGATATCTTCAAGCGAATCTTAAAAGGATGTGATGACTGGTTGGAAAGAAGGATGGGTGGGATGGACAGGGAGAAGCAGAAAGGGCTCCAGGTTATCAACTCTGCAAATGTCACTGGTGATGAAACGTCTCTATGGAGTGCTCCCTATGGGCGCTTCTCTTACCTAATATCACAACTATCTTAAGAGACATTAGGTTATTATCATTAACATTATTATCCTATTTTCCAGGTGAGAAAACTGAAACTCACTGATGTTAGAAAAACTGGCAGCTAGCAAGTAGTGTTGCTCGAATTTAAACCCAGACCCATCTGGCTGCCACCGAATGTTTCACCATCTGAGCTGCCTTTTAGCAGGACAACCTCAGAGTCCCTCTCCCCGAACGGGCAGAGGGCCAGGCCAGGTTTCCTCAGCATCGTTCATCTTTGTTCTCTTACCTCTATCACCAGCTGGACTCTTTCATAGATGGTTCATTGGCTGGAGGGAGGAAAGGAGTAAAAAAAGCTCTTGACAAAATGTTCTTCACTTCCCCACGTTATTATCTTTGTGACCACCTTGAAGTGCACACCAGCCCCTCATCCCAGTGCCCTCACGTCCCCCTGTGCCCACTGGGTCGCATCCTTCCGCAGGCATGGCTCACCTGGCAGAGGCAGCTGACTTATTTAAATGAACTGCTGTGCAGTTTTACTGCCTTCTTGGAAAGGAAGGCGACTTTGCAGGGAACACAAACCGCCCCTCATCCTTTGGCAATAAGGGCTGTAAATGTATCTCTGGCCACACCTTTTGACAAACATGGACGCTCTCTTCTTCCTACCCGCCCCTCTACTCCACGTAGGTCCCTCATGGATCATATTCTGTCTCTTTCCTCCCTGTCTCCCACCAGCTGACACATACCACCCTGCCTCCTTTTTCGGCAGGAGACTCTGGCTTCCCTTCTGTTCAGATATTCACTGGCCTGTCCGTGAAATGGGGATGTGAAAGCCAGAGACGAGAGAGGAAATTATCGTGGTCAGCAGCGATCAAAAATAAATGGGGCAAAACTGTCTCGTGGAGAACTGACGTAAACCAGCTGAGTCCGGGAAGACGGCTGGCTGCTCTCATTTCCACAACAGGGCAGGGGCTACACTGGAACTGCACCCCCAGATGCACTGGGATGACTGGCTCTCAAGTGCCCACTGCATGGTCATCGTCACAGGGGCTATGAATTGGTTTCACAGATGGTAAGGGCACTTGAACCCTGAGCAGAGCCAAATGACCCCATAGGGCATTACAGGTGATTTTTAAAAATTTATTTTATTGATGGTTGATTTATTCTATGGAAGTGTAGTTGTTTTATTGTTGTGTTAATGTCTGCTATACAGCAAAGTGACTCAATTATATATATATTGATGTTCTTTTTCATATTCTTTTCCATTATGGTTTGTCACAGGATATTGAATATAGTTCTCTGCACTGTGCAGAAGGACCTTGTTGTTCGTTCATTTTATATATGACAGTTTGCATCTGCTCATCCCAAGCTCCCGATCCTTCCCTCTCCCCATCCCCTCTCCCTGGGCAACTACGGCCTGTTCTCTTCATCCATTACCATTTATTTTGACTGAAGAAAGGAGAGACAGGAGAAGGGATGGAGAGGGAAGGAGAGAGGGAGGCGGGGGAGGAGAGAGAGAATGAGAGAGGAGCGAGGCCCCTGCTGCATCCGCAGCCCCAGTGCCCTGGGAGGAGCAGCCTTCACCTGCATTGTGCAGGTGAGCGAGGCTGCGCCCCGCACTGAGGTCACCTTGTTTGCAAAGGTGGAGCAAAGCCTTCAACTCAGAACCAGGCCAAAGGCAAAGACCTTCATTTCATTAGTGATGGGCGGCAGTCTGACCAGAAAATAACCTCTTATTTTCTGAATTTACCCCTG